>NW_026061705.1:1200000-1800000 GCF_023897955.1 Schistocerca gregaria
ATCTGTGTTCTACTATGGTGCTTTTAGTGTCTCCGCATACCGCAGCACGCGACATAGCTTTGCAGACGATAAGTACAACCGTTTCAGAGAGAAGAGCGGCCAATGTGACGATCTGGCTTTAAGTCGATTCGATAAGAAATGGCGGAAACAGACGGATTTCTTTCGTTTTTACTACATATGAACACTTTTCACATTCTCCCGTGCAACTGGGCTGCTAGTCCTCCTTTCATGCAGAATCATAAGGTCCTAGCTCATGTACAAGGTACCAAAGCCAGCTAAAAAGTCAATAACCGATACCTATAACTTGAATTGTACTACTTCTTACTGGCTATTACATCAACATAGAAGCTTCATCTGTGTTCTACTATGGTGCTATTAGTGTCTCCGCATACAGCAGCGCTCGACATAGCTTTGCAGACCATAAGTACAACCGTTTCAGAGAGAAGAGCGGCCAATGTGACGATCTGGCTTTAAGTCGATTCGATAACAAATGTCGAACACGGACGGATTTCTCAGGTTTTTACTACATATGAACACTTTTCACACTCTCCCGTGCAACTCGTCTGCTAGTCCTCCATTAATGAAGAATTTTTAGGTCCTAGCCCATGTCCAAGGCACCAAAGACAGCTAAAAACTCAATAATCGATACCTAAAACTTGAATTTTACTACTTCTTACTGGCTATTACATCAATTTGGAAGCTTCATCTGTGTTCTACTATGGTGCTTTTAGTGTCTCCACATACCGCAGCACGCGACATAGCTTTGCAGACGATAAGTACAACCGTTTCAGAGAGAAGAGCGGCCAATGTGACGATCTGGCTTTAAGTCGATTCGATAACAAATGGCGGAAACAGATGGATTTCTTTGGTTTTTACTACATATGAACACTTTTCACATTCTCCCGTGCAACTCGGCTGCTAGTCCTCCTTTCATGCAGAATCATAAGGTCCTAGCTCATGTACAAGGTACCAAAGCCGGCTAAAAAGTCAATAATCGATACCTATAACTTGAATTGTACTACTTCTTACTGGCTATTACATCAACTTAGAAGCTTCATCTGTGTTCTACTATGGTGCTTTTAGTGTCTCCGCATACAGCAGCGCTCGACATAGCTTTGCAGACAATAAGTACAACCGTTTCAGAGAGAAGAGCTGCTAATGTGACGATCTGGCTTTAAGTCGATTCGATAACAAATGTCGAACACGGACGGATTTCTCAGGCTTTTACTACATATGAAGACTTTTCACATTCTCCCGTGCAACTCGTCTGCTAGTCCTCCATTAATGAAGAATCTTAAGGTCCTAGCTCATGTCCAAGGCACCAAAGACAGCTAAAAAGTCAATAATCGATACTTAAAACTTGAATTTTACTACTTCTTACTGGCTATTACATCAACTTGGAAGCTTCATCTGTGTTCTACTATGGTGCTTTTAGTGTCTCCACATACCGCAGCACGCGACATAGCTTTGCAGACGATAAGTACAACCGTTTCAGAGAAAAGAGCGGCCAATGTGACGATCTGGCTTTAAGTCGATTCGATAACAAACGACCAAAACGGACGTATTTCTCAGGTTTTTACTATATATGAACACTTTTCACAATCTTCCGTGCAACTTGGCTGTTAGTCGTCCTTTCATGCAGAATTTTAAGGTCCTAGCTCACGTCCAAGGCACCAAAGCCAGCTAAAAAGTCAATAATCGATACTTATAACTTGAATTGTACTTCTTCTTACTGGCTATTACATCAACTTAGAAGCTTCATCTGTGTTCTACTATGGTGCTTTTAGTATCTCCGCATACCGCAGCACGCGACATAGCTTTGCAGACGATAAGTACAACCGTTTTAGGGAGAAGAGCTGCTAATGTGACGATCTGGCTTTAAGTCGATTCGATAACAAATGTCGAACACGGACGGATTTCTCAGGCTTTTACTACATATGAAGACTTTTCACATTCTCCCGTGCAACTCGTCTGCTAGTCCTCCATTAATGAAGAATCTTAAGGTCCTAGCTCATGTCCAAGGCACCAAAGACAGCTAAAAAGTCAATAATCGATACTTAAAACTTGAATTTTACTACTTCTTACTGGCTATTACATCAACTTGGAAGCTTCATCTGTGTTCTACTATGGTGCTTTTAGTGTCTCCACATACCGCAGCACGCGACATAGCTTTGCAGACGATAAGTACAACCGTTTCAGAGAAAAGAGCGGCCAATGTGACGATCTGGCTTTAAGTCGATTCGATAACAAACGACCAAAACGGACGTATTTCTCAGGTTTTTACTATATATGAACACTTTTCACAATCTTCCGTGCAACTTGGCTGTTAGTCGTCCTTTCATGCAGAATTTTAAGGTCCTAGCTCACGTCCAAGGCACCAAAGCCAGCTAAAAAGTCAATAATCGATACTTATAACTTGAATTGTACTTCTTCTTACTGGCTATTACATCAACTTAGAAGCTTCATCTGTGTTCTACTATGGTGCTTTTAGTATCTCCGCATACCGCAGCACGCGACATAGCTTTGCAGACGATAAGTACAACCGTTTTAGGGAGTAGAGCGCCCAACGTGACGATCTGGCTTTAAGTCGATTCGATAACAAATGAGGAAAACGGACGGATTTCTCAGGTTTTTACTACATATGAACACTTTTCACATTCTCACGTGCAACGCGGCTGCTAGACCTCCTATCATGTAAAATCTTAAGTTCCTAGCTCATGCCCAAGGCACCAAAGAAGGGTAAAAAGTCAACAATCGATACCTAAAACTTGAATTGTACTACTTCTTACTGGCTATTACATCAACTTAGAAGCTTCATCTGTGTTCTACTATGGTGCTTTTAGTGTCTCCGCATACCGCAGCCCGCGACATAGGTTTGCAGTCGATAAGTACAACCGTTTCAGAGAGAAGAGCGGCTAATGTGACGATCTGGCTTTAAGTCGATTCGATAACAATGACGATAACGAACGGATTTTTAAGGTTTTTACTACATATGAACACTTTTCACATTCTCCCGTGCAACTCGGCTGCTAGTCCTCCTTTCATGCAGAATCTTAAGGTCCTAGCCATGTCCAAGGCACCAAAGCCAGCTAAAAAGTCAATAATCGATACCTAAAACTTGAATTATACTACTTCTTAATGGCTATTACATCAAATGAGAGGCTTCATCTGTGTTCTACTATGGTGCTTTTAGTGTCTCCGCATACCGCAGCACGCGACATAGCTTTGCAGTCGATAAGTACAACCGTTTCAGAGAGAAGAGCGGCCAATGTGACGATCTGGCTTTAAGTCAATTCGATAACAAATGACGAAAACGGAAGGATTTCTCAGGTTTTTACTACATATGAACATTTTCCGCATTCTCCAGTGCAACTCGGCTGCTAGTCCTCCTTTCATGCAGAATCTTAAGGTCCTAGCTCATGTTCAAGTCACCAAAGCCAGCTATGAAGTTAATAATCGATACTTATTACATGAATTGTACTACTTCTTACTGGCTATTACATCAGCTTAGAAGCTTCATCTGTGTTCTACTATGGTGCTTTTAGTGTCTCCGCGTACCGCAGCATGCGACATAGCTTTGCAGACGATAAGTACAACCGTTTCATAGAGAAGAGCGGCCAATGTGACGATCTGGCTTTAAGTCGATTCCATAACAAATGGCGGAAACGGACGGATTTCTCAGGTTTTTACTACATATGAACACTTTTCACATTCTCCCGTGCAACTGGGCTGCTAGTCCTCCTTTCATGCAGAATCATAAGGTCCTAGCTCATGTCCAAGGTACCAAAGCCAGCTAAAAAGTCAATAATCGATACCTATAGCTAGAATTGTACTACTTCTTACTGGCTATTACATCAACTTAGAAGTTTCATCTGTGTTCTACTATGGTGCTTTTAGTGTCTCCGCATACCGCAGCACTCGACATAGCTTTGCAGACAATAAGTACAACCGTTTCAGAGAGAAGAGCGGCCAATGTGACGATCTGGTTTAAGTCGATTCGATAACAAATGTCGAACACGGACGGATTTCTCAGGCTTTTACTACATATGAACACTTTTGACATTCTCCCGTGCAACTCGGCTGCTAGTCCTCCATTAATGAAGAATCTTAAGGTCCTAGCTCATGTCCAAGGCACCAAAGCCAGCTAAAAAGTCAATAATCGATACCTGAAACTTGAATTGTACTACTTCTTACTGGCTATTACATCAACTTGGCAGCTTCATCTGTGTCCTACTATGGGGCTTTTAGTGTCTCCACATACCGCAGCCCGCGACATAGCTTTGCAGACGATAGGTACAACCGTTTCAGAGAGAAGAGCGGCCAATGTGACGATCTGGCTTTAAGTCGATTCGATAACAAATGTCGTCCACGGACGGATTTCTCTGGTTTTTACTACATATGAACTCTTTTCACATTCTCCCGTGCAACTCGGCTGCTAGTCCTCCTTTCATGCAGAATCTTAAGGTTCTAGCCATGTCCAAGGCACCAAAGCCAGCTAAAAAGTCAATAATCGATACCTAAAACTTGAATTATACTACTTCTTACTGGCTATTACATCTAATTGGAGGCTTCATCTGTATTCTACTATGGTGCTTTTAGTGTCTCCGCATACCGCAGCACGCGACATAGCTTTGCAGTCGATAAGTACAACCGTTTCAGAGAGAAGAGCGGCCAATGTGACGATCTGGCTTTAAGTCAATTCGATAACAAATGACGAAAACGGAAGGGTTTCTCAGGTTTTTACTACATATGAACATTTTCCACATTCTCCAGTGCAACTCGGCTGCTAGTCCTCCTTTCATGCAGAATCTTAAGGTCCTAGCTCATGTTCAAGTCACCAAAGCCAGCTATGAAGTCAATAATCGATACTTATTACATGAATTGTACTACTTCTTACTGGCTATTACATCAGCTTAGAAGCTTCATCTGTGTTCTACTATGGTGCTTTTAGTTTCTCCGCATACCGCAGCATGCGACATAGCTTTGCAGACGATAAGTACAACCGTTTCAGAGAGAAGAGCGGCCAATGTGACGATCTGGCTTTAAGTCGATTCCATAACAAATGGAGGAAACGGACGGATTTCTCAGGTTTTTACTACATATGAACACTTTTCACATTCTCCCGTGCAACTGGGCTGCTAGTCCTCCTTTCATGCAGAATCATAAGGTCCTAGCTCATGTCCAAGGCACCAAAGCCAGCTAAAAAGTCAATAATCGATACCTATAACTAGAATTGTACTACTTCTTACTGGCTATTACATCAACTTAGAAGCTTCATCTGTGTTCTACTATGGTGCCTTTAGTGTCTCCGCATACCGCAGCACTCGACATAGCTTTGCAGACAATAAGTACAACCGTTTCAGAGAGAACAGCGGCCAATGAGACGATCTGGCTTACGTCGATTCGATAACAAATGACGAAAACGGACGGATTTCTCAGGTTTTTACTACATATGAACACTTTTCACATTCTCCCGTACAACTCGGCTGCTAGACCTCCTTTCATGCAGAATCTTAAGGTCCTAACTCATGTCCAAGGCACCAAAGACAGCTAAAAAGTCAATAAACGATACCTAAAACTTGAATTGTACTACATTTTACTGACTATTACATCATCTTAGAAGCTTCATCTGTGTTCTACTATGGTGCTTTTAGTGTCTCCGCATATCGCAGCACGCGACATAGCTTTGCAGTCGATAAGTACAACCGTTTCAGAGAGAAGAGCGGCCAATGTGACGATCTGGCTTTAAGTCAATTCGATAACAAATGACGAAAACGGAAGGATTTCTCAGGTTGTTACTACATATGAACATTTTCCACATTCTCCAGTGCAACTCGGCTGCTAGTCCTCCTTTCATGCAGAATCTTAAGGTCCTAGCTCATGTTCAAGTCACCAAAACCAGCTATGAAGTCAATGATCGATACTTATTACATGAATTGTACTACTTCTTACTGGCTATTACATCAGCTTAGAAGCTTCATCTGTGTTCTACTATGGTGCTTTTAGTGTCTCCGCATACCGCAGCATGCGACAAAGCTTTGCAGACGATAAGTACAACCGTTTCAGAGAGAAGAGCGGCCAATGTGACGATCTGGCTTTAAGTCGATTCCATAACAAATGGAGGAAACGGACGGATTTCTCTGGTTTTTACTACATATGAACACTTTTCAAATTCTCCCGTGCAACTCGGCTGCTAGTCCTCCTTTCATGCAGAATCATAAGGTACTAGCTCATGTCCAAGGTACCAAAGCCAGCTAAAAAGTCAATAATCGATACCTAAAACTTGAATTGTACTACATCTTACTGGCTATTACATCAACTTAGAAGCTTCATCTGTGTTCTACTATGGTGCTTTTAGTGTCTCCGCATGCCGCAGCACTCGACATAGCTTTGCAGACGATAAGTACAACCGTTTCAGAGAGAAGAGCGGCCAATGTGACGAACTGGCTTTAAGTCAATTCGATAACAAATGACGAAAACGGAAGGATTTCTCAGGTTTTTACTACATATGAACATTTTCCACATTCTCCAGTGCAACTCGGCTGCTAGTCCTCCTTTCATGCAGAATCTTAAGGTCCTAGCTCATGTTCAAGTCACCAAAGCCAGCTATGAAGTCAATAATCGATACTTATTACATGAATTGTACTACTTCTTACTGGCTATTACATCAGCTTAGAAGCTTCATCTGTGTTCAACTATGGTGCTTTTAGTGTCTCCGCATACCGCAGCATGCGACATAGCTTTGCAGACGATAAGTACAACCGTTTCAGAGAGAAGAGCGGCCAATGTGACGATCTGGCTTTAAGTCAATTCGATAACAAATGACGAAAACGGAAGGGTTTCTCAGGTTTTTACTACATATGAACATTTTCCACATTTTCCAGTGCAACTCGGCTGCTAGTCCTCCTTTCATGCAGAATCTTAAGGTCCTAGCTCATGTTCAAGTCACCAAAGCCAGCTATGAAGTCAATAATCGATACTTATTACATGAATTGTACTACTTCTTACTGGCTATTACATCAGCTTAGAAGCTTCATCTGTGTTCTACTATGGTGCTTTTAGTGTCTCCGCATACCGCAGCATGCGACATAGCTTTGCAGACGATAAGTACAACCGTTTCAGAGAGAAGAGCGGCCAATGTGACGATCTGGCTTTAAGTCGATTCCATAACAAATGGAGGAAACGGACGGATTTCTCAGGTTTTTACTACATATGAACACTTTTCACATTCTCCCGTGCAACTGGGCTGCTAGTCCTCCTTTCATGCAGAATCATAAGGTCCTAGCTCATGTCCAAGGCACCAAAGCCAGCTAAAAAGTCAATAATCGATACCTATAACTAGAATTGTACTACTTCTTACTGGCTATTACATCAACTTAGAAGCTTCATCTGTGTTCTACTATGGTGCTTTTAGTGTCTCCGCATACCGCAGCACTCGACATAGCTTTGCAGACAATAAGTACAACCGTTTCAGAGAGAACAGCGGCCAATGTGACGATCTGGCTTTACGTCGATTCGATAACAAATGACGAAAACGGACGGATTTCTCAGGTTTTTACTACATATGAACACTTTTCACATTCTCCCGTACAACTCGGCTGCTAGACCTCCTTTCATGCAGAATCTTAAGGTCCTAACTCATGTCCAAGGCACCAAAGACAGCTAAAAAGTCAATAAACGATACCAAAAACTTGAATTGTACTACATTTTACTGACTATTACATCATCTTAGAAGCTTCATCTGTGTTCTACTATGGTGCTTTTAGTGTCTCCGCATATCGCAGCACGCGACATAGCTTTGCAGTCGATAAGTACAACCGTTTCAGAGAGAAGAGCGGCCAATGTGACGATCTGGCTTTAAGTCAATTCGATAACAAATGACGAAAACGGAAGGATTTCTCAGGTTGTTACTACATATGAACATTTTCCACATTCTCCAGTGCAACTCGGCTGCTAGTCCTCCTTTCATGCAGAATCTTAAGGTCCTAGCTCATGTTCAAGTCACCAAAACCAGCTATGAAGTCAATAATCGATACTTATTACATGAATTGTACTACTTCTTACTGGCTATTACATCAGCTTAGAAGCTTCATCTGTGTTCTACTATGGTGCTTTTAGTGTCTCCGCATACCGCAGCATGCGACAAAGCTTTGCAGACGATAAGTACAACCGTTTCAGAGAGAAGAGCGGCCAATGTGACGATCTGGCTTTAAGTCGATTCCATAACAAATGGAGGAAACGGACGGATTTCTCTGGTTTTTACTACATATGAACACTTTTCAAATTCTCCCGTGCAACTCGGCTGCTAGTCCTCCTTTCATGCAGAATCATAAGGTCCTAGCTCATGTCCAAGGTACCAAAGCCAGCTAAAAAGTCAATAATCGATACCTAAAACTTGAATTGTACTACATCTTACTGGCTATTACATCAACTTAGAAGCTTCATCTGTGTTCTACTATGGTGCTTTTAGTGTCTCCGCATGCCGCAGCACTCGACATAGCTTTGCAGACGATAAGTACAACCGTTTCAGAGAGAAGAGCGGCCAATGTGACGATCTGGCTTTAAGTCAATTCGATAACAAATGACGAAAACGGAAGGATTTCTCAGGTTTTTACTACATATGAACATTTTCCACATTCTCCAGTGCAACTCGGCTGCTAGTCCTCCTTTCATGCAGAATCTTAAGGTCCTAGCTCATGTTCAAGTCACCAAAGCCAGCTATGAAGTCAATAATCGATACTTATTACATGAATTGTACTACTTCTTACTGGCTATTACATCAGCTTAGAAGCTTCATCTGTGTTCAACTATGGTGCTTTTAGTGTCTCCGCATACCGCAGCATGCGACATAGCTTTGCAGACGATAAGTACAACCGTTTCAGAGAGAAGAGCGGCCAATGTGACGATCTGGCTTTAAGTCAATTCGATAACAAATGACGAAAACGGAAGGGTTTCTCAGGTTTTTACTACATATGAACATTTTCCACATTCTCCAGTGCAACTCGGCTGCTAGTCCTCCTTTCATGCAGAATCTTAAGGTCCTAGCTCATGTTCAAGTCACCAAAGCCAGCTATGAAGTCAATAATCGATACTTATTACATGAATTGTACTACTTCTTACTGGCTATTACATCAGCTTAGAAGCTTCATCTGTGTTCTACTAAGGTGCTTTTAGTGTCTCCGCATACCGCAGCATGCGACATAGCTTTGCAGACGATAAGTACAACCGTTTCAGAGAGAAGAGCGGCCAATGTGACGATCTGGCTTTAAGTCGATTCCATAACAAATGGAGGAAACGGACGGATTTCTCAGGTTTTTACTACATATGAACACTTTTCACATTCTCCCGTGCAACTGGGCTGCTAGTCCTCCTTTCATGCAGAATCATAAGGTCCTAGCTCATGTCCAAGGCACCAAAGCCAGCTAAAAAGTCAATAATCGATACCTATAACTAGAATTGTACTACTTCTTACTGGCTATTACATCAACTTAGAAGCTTCATCTGTGTTCTACTATGGTGCTTTTAGTGTCTCCGCATACCGCAGCACTCGACATAGCTTTGCAGACAATAAGTACAACCGTTTCAGAGAGAACAGCGGCCAATGTGACGATCTGGCTTTACGTCGATTCGATAACAAATGACGAAAACGGACGGATTTCTCAGGTTTTTACTACATATGAACACTTTTCACATTCTCCCGTACAACTCGGCTGCTAGACCTCCTTTCATGCAGAATCTTAAGGTCCTAACTCATGTCCAAGGCACCAAAGACAGCTAAAAAGTCAATAAACGATACCAAAAACTTGAATTGTACTACATTTTACTGACTATTACATCATCTTAGAAGCTTCATCTGTGTTCTACTATGGTGCTTTTAGTGTCTCCGCATATCGCAGCACGCGACATAGCTTTGCAGTCGATAAGTACAACCGTTTCAGAGAGAAGAGCGGCCAATGTGACGATCTGGCTTTAAGTCAATTCGATAACAAATGACGAAAACGGAAGGATTTCTCAGGTTGTTACTACATATGAACATTTTCCACATTCTCCAGTGCAACTCGGCTGCTAGTCCTCCTTTCATGCAGAATCTTAAGGTCCTAGCTCATGTTCAAGTCACCAAAACCAGCTATGAAGTCAATAATCGATACTTATTACATGAATTGTACTACTTCTTACTGGCTATTACATCAGCTTAGAAGCTTCATCTGTGTTCTACTATGGTGCTTTTAGTGTCTCCGCATACCGCAGCATGCGACAAAGCTTTGCAGACGATAAGTACAACCGTTTCAGAGAGAAGAGCGGCCAATGTGACGATCTGGCTTTAAGTCGATTCCATAACAAATGGAGGAAACGGACGGATTTCTCTGGTTTTTACTACATATGAACACTTTTCAAATTCTCCCGTGCAACTCGGCTGCTAGTCCTCCTTTCATGCAGAATCATAAGGTCCTAGCTCATGTCCAAGGTACCAAAGCCAGCTAAAAAGTCAATAATCGATACCTAAAACTTGAATTGTACTACATCTTACTGGCTATTACATCAACTTAGAAGCTTCATCTGTGTTCTACTATGGTGCTTTTAGTGTCTCCGCATGCCGCAGCACTCGACATAGCTTTGCAGACGATAAGTACAACCGTTTCAGAGAGAAGAGCGGCCAATGTGACGATCTGGCTTTAAGTCAATTCGATAACAAATGACGAAAACGGAAGGATTTCTCAGGTTTTTACTACATATGAACATTTTCCACATTCTCCAGTGCAACTCGGCTGCTAGTCCTCCTTTCATGCAGAATCTTAAGGTCCTAGCTCATGTTCAAGTCACCAAAGCCAGCTATGAAGTCAATAATCGATACTTATTACATGAATTGTACTACTTCTTACTGGCTATTACATCAGCTTAGAAGCTTCATCTGTGTTCAACTATGGTGCTTTTAGTGTCTCCGCATACCGCAGCATGCGACATAGCTTTGCAGACGATAAGTACAACCGTTTCAGAGAGAAGAGCGGCCAATGTGACGATCTGGCTTTAAGTCGATTCCATAACAAATGGAGGAAACGGACGGATTTCTCAGGTTTTTACTACATATGAACACTTTTCACATTCTCCCGTGCAACTGGGCTGCTAGTCCTCCTTTCATGCAGAATCATAAGGTCCTAGCTCATGTCCAAGGTACCAAAGCCAGCTAAAAAGTCAATAATCGATACCTATAACTAGAATTGTACTACATCTTACTGGCTATTACATGAACTTAGAAGCTTCATCTGTGTTCTACTATGGTGCTTTTAGTGTCTCCGCATACCGCAGCACTCGACATAGCTTTGCAGACAATAAGTACAACCGTTTCAGAGAGAAGAGCGGCCAATGTGACGATCTGGTTTAAGTCGATTCGATAACAATGACGATAACGAACGGATTTTTAAAGTTTTTACTACATATGAACACTTTTCACATTCTCCCGTGCAACTCGGCTGCTAGTCCTCCTTTCATGCAGAATCTTAAGGTTCTAGCCATGTCCAAGGCACCAAAGCCAGCTAAAAAGTCAATAATCGATACCTAAAACTTGAATTATACTACTTCTTACTGGATATTACATCAAATTGGAGGCTTCATCTGTATTCTACTATGGTGCTTTTAGTATCTCCGCATACCGCAGCACGCGACATAGCTTTGCAGTCGATAAGTACAACCGTTTCAGAGAGAAGAGCGGCCAATGTGACGATCTGGCTTTACGTCGATTCAATAACAAATGACGAAAACGGACGGATTTCTCAGGTTTTTACTACATATGAACATTTTCCACATTCTCCAGTGCAACTCGGCTGCTAGTCCTCCTTTCATGCAGAATCTTAAGGTCCTAGCTCATGTTCAAGTAACCAAAGCCAGCTATGAAGTCAATAATCGATACTTATTACATGAATTGTACTACTTCTTACTGGCTATTACATCAGCTTAGAAGCTTCCTCTGTGTTCTACTATGGTGCTTTTAGTGTCTCCGCATACCGCAGCATGCGACATAGCTTTGCAGACGATAAGTACAACCGTTTCAGAGAGAAGAGCGGCCAATGTGATGATCTGGCTTTAAGTCGATTCCATAACAAATGGAGGAAACGGACGGATTTCTCAGGTTTTTACTACATATGAACACTTTTCACATTCTCCCGTGCAACTGGGCTGCTAGTCCTCCTTTCATGCAGAATCATAAGGTCCTAGCTCATGTCCAAGGTACCAAAGCCAGCTAAAAAGTCAATAGTCGATACCTATAACTAGAATTGTACTACTTCTTACTGGCTATTACAACAACTTAGAAGCTTCATCTGTGTTCTACTATGGTGCTTTTAGTGTCTCCGCATACCGCAGCACTCGACATAGCTTTGCAGACAATAAGTACAACCGTTTCAGAGAGAAGAGCGGCCAATGTGACGATCTGGTTTAAGTCGATTCGATAACAATGACGAAAACGGAAGGATTTTTCAGGTTTTTACTACATATGAGCACATTTCATATTCTCCCGTGGAACTCGGCTGCTAGTCCTCCTTTCATGCAGAATCTTAAGGTCCTAGCTCATGTTCAAGTGACCAAAGCCAGCTAAGGAGTCAAAAATCGATACCTATAACATGAATTGTACTACTTCTTACTGGCTATTACATCAGCTTAGAAGCTTCATCTGTGTTCTACTATGGTGCTTTTTGTGTCCGCATACCGCAGCACGCGACATAGCTTTGCAGACGATAAGTACAACCGTTTCAGAGAGAAGAGCGGCCAATGTGACGATCTGGCTTTAAGTCGATTCCATAACAAATGGCGGAAACGGACGGATTTCTCAGGCTTTTACTACATATAAACACTTTTCACATTCTCCCGTGCAACTCGGCTGCTAGTCCTCCATTAATGAAGAATCTTAAGGTCCTAGCTCATGTCCAAGGCACCAAAGCCAGCTAAAAAGTCAATAATCGATATCTAAAATTTAAATTGTACTACTTCTTACTAGCTATTACATCAACTTAGAAGCTTCATCTGTGTTCTACTATGTTGCTTTTAGTGTCTCCGCATACCGCAGGACGCGACATAGCTTTGCAGTCGATAAGTACAACCGTTTCAGAGAGAAGAGCGGCTAATGTGACGATCTGGTTTAAGTCGATTCGATAACAATGACGATAACGAACGGATTTTAAACGTTTTTACTACATATGAACACTTTTCACATTCTCCCTTGCAACTCGGCTGCTAGTCCTCCTTTCATGCGGAATCTTAAGTTTCTAGCCATGTCCAAGGCACCAAAGCCAGCTAAAAAGTCAATAATCGATAGCTAAAACTTGAATTATACTACTTCTTACTGGCTATTACATCAACTTGGCAGCTTCATCTGTGTCCTACTATGGTGCTTTTAGTGTCTCTACATACCGCAGCACGCGACATAGCTTTGCAGACGATAAGTACAACTGTTTCAGAGAGAAGAGCGGCCAATGTGACGATCTGGCTTTAAGTCGATTCGATAACAAATGACGAAAACGGACGGATTTCTCAGGTTTTTACTAAATATGAACACTTTTCACATTCTCACGTGCAACGCGGCTGCTAGTCCTCCTATCTTGCATAATCTTAAGTTCCTAGCTCATGCCCAAGGCACCAAAGAAGGGTAAAAAGTCAACAATCGATACCTAAAACTTGAATTGTACTACTTCTTACTGGCTATTACATCAAATTGGAGGCTTCATCCGTATTCTACTATGGTGCTTTTAGTGTCTCCGCATACCGCAGCACGCGACATAGCTTTGCAGTCGATAAGTACAACCGTTTCAGAGAGAAGAGCGGCCAATGTGACGATCTGGTTTAAGTCGATTCGATAACAAATGTCGAACACGGACGGATTTCTCAGGCTTTTACTACATATGAACACTTTTCACATTCTCCCGTGCAACTCGGCTGCTAGTCCTCCATTAATGAAGAATCTTATGGTCCTAGCTCATGTCCAAGGCACCAAAGCCAGCTAAAAAGTCAATAATCGATACCTGAAACTTGAATTGTACTACTTCTTACTGGCTATTACATCAACTTGGCAGCTTCATCTGTGTCCTACTATGGTGCTTTTAGTGTCTCTACATACCGCAGCACGCTACATAGCTTTGCAGACGATAAGTACAACTGTTTCAGAGAGAAGAGCGGCCAATGTGACGATCTGGCTTTAAGTCGATTCGATAACAAATGACGAAAACGGACGGATTTCTCAGGTTTTTACTAAATATGAACACTTTTCACATTCTCACGTGCAACGCGGCTGCTAGTCCTCCTATCTTGCAAAATCTTAAGTTCCTAGCTCATGCCCAAGGCACCAAAGAAGGGTAAAAAGTCAACAATCGATACCTAAAACTTGAATTGTACTACTTCTTACTGGCTATTACATCAACTTGGAAGCTTCATCTGTGTTCTACTATGGTGCTTTTAGTGTCTCCGCATGCCGCAGCACTCGACATAGCTTTGCAGACGATAAGTACAACTGTTTCAGAGAGAAGGGCGGCCAATGTGACGATCTGGCTTTAAGTCGATTCGATAACAAATGTCGAACACGGATGGATTTCCCTGGCTTTTACTACATATGAACACTTTTCACATTCTCCCGTGCAACTCGGCTGCTAGTCCTCCTTTCATGCAGAATCGTAAGGTCCTAGCTCATATCCAAGGCACCAAAGCCAGCTAAAAAGTCAATAATCGATATCTAAAATTTCAATTGTACTACTTCTTACTAGCTATTACATCAACTTAGAAGCTTCATCTGTGTTCTACTATGGTGCTTTTAGTGTCTCCGCATACCGCAGCACGCGACATAGCTTTGCAGTCGATAAGTACAACCGTTTCAGAGAGAAGAGCGGCTAATGTGACGATCTGGCTTTAAGTCGATTCGATAACAATGACGATAACGAACGGATTTTTAACGTTTTTACTACATATGAACACTTTTCACATTCTCCCTTGCAACTCGGCTGCTAGTCCTCCTATCTTGCAAAATCTTAAGTTCCTAGCTCATGCCCAAGGCACCAAAGAAGGGTAAAAAGTCAACAATCGATACCTAAAACTTGAATTGTACTACTTCTTACTGGCTATTACATCAACTTGGAAGCTTCATCTGTGTTCTACTATGGTGCTTTTAGTGTCTCCGCATGCCGCAGCACTCGACATAGCTTTGCAGACGATAAGTACAACTGTTTCAGAGAGAAGAGCGGCCAATGTGACGATCTGGCTTTAAGTCGATTCGATAACAAATGTCGAACACGGATGGATTTCCCTGGCTTTTACTACATATGAACACTTTTCACATTCTCCCGTGCAACTCGGCTGCTAGTCCTCCTTTCATGCAGAATCGTAAGGTCCTAGCTCATATCCAATTCACCAAAGCCAGCTAAAAAGTCAATAATCGATATCTAAAATTTCAATTGTACTACTTCTTACTAGCTATTACATCAACTTAGAAGCTTCATCTGTGTTCTACTATGGTGCTTTTAGTGTCTCCGCATACCGCAGCACGCGACATAGCTTTGCAGTCGATAAGTACAACCGTTTCAGAGAGAAGAGCGGCTAATGTGACGATCTGGCTTTAAGTCGATTCGATAACAATGACGATAACGAACGGATTTTTAACGTTTTTACTACATATGAACACTTTTCACATTCTCCCTTGCAACTTGGCTGCTAGTCCTCCTTTCATGCGGAATCTTAAGTTTCTAGCCATGTCCAAGGCACCAAAGCCAGCTAAAAAGTCAATAATCGATACCTAAAACTTGAATTATACTACTTCTTACTGGCTATTACATCAAATTGGAGGCTTCATCCGTATTCTACTATGGTGCTTTTAGTGTCTCCGCATACCGCAGCACGCGACATAGCTTTGCAGTCGATAAGTACAACCGTTTCAGAGAGAAGAGCGGCCAATGTGACGATCTGGTTTAAGTCGATTCGATAACAAATGTCGAACACGGACGGATTTCTCAGGCTTTTACTACATATGAACACTTTTCACATTCTCCCGTGCAACTCGGCTGCTAGTCCTCCATTAATGAAGAATCTTATGGTCCTAGCTCATGTCCAAGGCACCAAAGCCAGCTAAAAAGTCAATAATCGATACCTGAAACTTGAATTGTACTACTTCTTACTGGCTATTACATCAACTTGGCAGCTTCATCTGTGTCCTACTATGGTGCTTTTAGTGTCTCTACATACCGCAGCACGCTACATAGCTTTGCAGACGATAAGTACAACTGTTTCAGAGAGAAGAGCGGCCAATGTGACGATCTGGCTATAAGTCGATTCGATAACAAATGACGAAAACGGACGGATTTCTCAGGTTTTTACTAAATATGAACACTTTTCACATTCTCACGTGCAACGCGGCTGCTAGTCCTCCTATCTTGCAAAATCTTAAGTTCCTAGCTCATGCCCAAGGCACCAAAGAAGGGTAAAAAGTCAACAATCGATACCTAAAACTTGAATTGTACTACTTCTTACTGGCTATTACATCAACTTGGAAGCTTCATCTGTGTTCTACTATGGTGCTTTTAGTGTCTCCGCATGCCGCAGCACTCGACATAGCTTTGCAGACGATAAGTACAACTGTTTCAGAGAGAAGAGCGGCCAATGTGACGATCTGGCTTTAAGTCGATTCGATAACAAATGTCGAACACGGATGGATTTCCCTGGCTTTTACTACATATGAACACTTTTCACATTCTCCCGTGCAAATCGGCTGCTAGCCCTCCTTTCATGCAGAATCATAAGGTCCTAGCTCATATCCAAGGCACCAAAGCCAGCTAAAAAGTCAATAATCGATATCTAAAATTTCAATTGTACTACTTCTTACTAGCTATTACATCAACTTAGAAGCTTCATCTGTGTTCTACTATGGTGCTTTTAGTGTCTCCGCATACCGCAGCACGCGACATAGCTTTGCAGTCGATAAGTACAACCGTTTCAGAGAGAAGAGCGGCTAATGTGACGATCTGGCTTTAAGTCGATTCGATAACAATGACGATAACGAACGGATTTTTAACGTTTTTACTACATATGAACACTTTTCACATTCTCCCTTGCAACTCGGCTGCTAGTCCTCCTATCTTGCAAAATCTTAAGTTCCTAGCTCATGCCCAAGGCACCAAAGAAGGGTAAAAAGTCAACAATCGATACCTAAAACTTGAATTGTACTACTTCTTACTGGCTATTACATCAACTTGGAAGCTTCATCTGTGTTCTACTATGGTGCTTTTAGTGTCTCCGCATGCCGCAGCACTCGACATAGCTTTGCAGACGATAAGTACAACTGTTTCAGAGAGAAGAGCGGCCAATGTGACGATCTGGCTTTAAGTCGATTCGATAACAAATGTCGAACACGGATGGATTTCCCTGGCTTTTACTACATATGAACACTTTTCACATTCTCCCGTGCAACTCGGCTGCTAGTCCTCCTTTCATGCAGAATCGTAAGGTCCTAGCTCATATCCAATTCACCAAAGCCAGCTAAAAAGTCAATAATCGATATCTAAAATTTCAATTGTACTACTTCTTACTAGCTATTACATCAACTTAGAAGCTTCATCTGTGTTCTACTATGGTGCTTTTAGTGTCTCCGCATACCGCAGCACGCGACATAGCTTTGCAGTCGATAAGTACAACCGTTTCAGAGAGAAGAGCGGCTAATGTGACGATCTGGCTTTAAGTCGATTCGATAACAATGACGATAACGAACGGATTTTTAACGTTTTTACTACATATGAACACTTTTCACATTCTCCCTTGCAACTTGGCTGCTAGTCCTCCTTTCATGCGGAATCTTAAGTTTCTAGCCATGTCCAAGGCACCAAAGCCAGCTAAAAAGTCAATAATCGATACCTAAAACTTGAATTATACTACTTCTTACTGGCTATTACATCAAATTGGAGGCTTCATCCGTATTCTACTATGGTGCTTTTAGTGTCTCCGCATACCGCAGCACGCGACATAGCTTTGCAGTCGATAAGTACAACCGTTTCAGAGAGAAGAGCGGCCAATGTGACGATCTGGTTTAAGTCGATTCGATAACAAATGTCGAACACGGACGGATTTCTCAGGCTTTTACTACATATGAACACTTTTCACATTCTCCCGTGCAACTCGGCTGCTAGTCCTCCATTAATGAAGAATCTTATGGTCCTAGCTCATGTCCAAGGCACCAAAGCCAGCTAAAAAGTCAATAATCGATACCTGAAACTTGAATTGTACTACTTCTTACTGGCTATTACATCAACTTGGCAGCTTCATCTGTGTCCTACTATGGTGCTTTTAGTGTCTCTACATACCGCAGCACGCTACATAGCTTTGCAGACGATAAGTACAACTGTTTCAGAGAGAAGAGCGGCCAATGTGACGATCTGGCTATAAGTCGATTCGATAACAAATGACGAAAACGGACGGATTTCTCAGGTTTTTACTAAATATGAACACTTTTCACATTCTCACGTGCAACGCGGCTGCTAGTCCTCCTATCTTGCAAAATCTTAAGTTCCTAGCTCATGCCCAAGGCACCAAAGAAGGGTAAAAAGTCAACAATCGATACCTAAAACTTGAATTGTACTACTTCTTACTGGCTATTACATCAACTTGGAAGCTTCATCTGTGTTCTACTATGGTGCTTTTAGTGTCTCCGCATGCCGCAGCACTCGACATAGCTTTGCAGACGATAAGTACAACTGTTTCAGAGAGAAGAGCGGCCAATGTGACGATCTGGCTTTAAGTCGATTCGATAACAAATGTCGAACACGGATGGATTTCCCTGGCTTTTACTACATATGAACACTTTTCACATTCTCCCGTGCAACTCGGCTGCTAGTCCTCCTTTCATGCAGAATCGTAAGGTCCTAGCTCATATCCAAGGCACCAAAGCCAGCTAAAAAGTCAATAATCGATATCTAAAATTTCAATTGTACTACTTCTTACTAGCTATTACATCAACTTAGAAGCTTCATCTGTGTTCTACTATGGTGCTTTTAGTGTCTCCGCATACCGCAGCACGCGACATAGCTTTGCAGTCGATAAGTACAACCGTTTCAGAGAGAAGAGCGGCTAATGTGACGATCTGGCTTTAAGTCGATTCGATAACAATGACGATAACGAACGGATTTTTAACGTTTTTACTACATATGAACACTTTTCACATTCTCCCTTGCAACTCGGCTGCTAGTCCTCCTTTCATGCGGAATCTTAAGTTTCTAGCCATGTCCAAGGCACCAAAGCCAGCTAAAAAGTCAATAATCGATACCTAAAACTTGGATTATACTACTTCTTACTGGCTATTACATCAAATTGGAGGCTTCATCCGTATTCTACTATGGTGCTTTTAGTGTCTCCGCATACCGCAGCACGCGACATAGCTTTGCAGTCGATAAGTACAACCGTTTCAGAGAGAAGAGCGGCCAATGTGACGATCTGGTTTAAGTCGATTCGATAACAAATGTCGAACACGGACGGATTTCTCAGGCTTTTACTACATATGAACACTTTTCACATTCTCCCGTGCAACTCGGCTGCTAGTCCTCCATTAATGAAGAATCTTAAGGTTCTAGCTCATGTCCAAGGCACCAAAGCCAGCTAAAAAGTCAATAATAGATACCTGAAACTTGAATTGTACTACTTCTTACTGGCTATTACATCAACTTGGCAGCTTCATCTGTGTCCTACTATGGTGCTTTTAGTGTCTCTACATACCGCAGCACGCGACATAGCTTTGCAGACGATAAGTACAACTGTTTCAGAGAGAAGAGCGGCCAATGTGACGATCTGGCTTTAAGTCGATTCGATAACAAATGACGAAAACGGACGGATTTCTCAGGTTTTTACTAAATATGAACACTTTTCACATTCTCACGTGCAACGCGGCTGCTAGACCTCCTATCTTGCAAAATCTTAAGTTCCTAGCTCATGCCCAAGGCACCAAAGAAGGGTAAAAAGTCAACAATCGATACCTAAAACTTGAATTGTACTACTTCTTACTGGCTATTACATCAACTTGGAAGCTTCATCTGTGTTCTACTATGGTGCTTTTAGTGTCTCCGCATGCCGCAGCACTCGACATAGCTTTGCAGACGATAAGTACAACTGTTTCAGAGAGAAGAGCGGCCAATGTGACGATCTGGCTTTAAGTCGATTCGATAACAAATGTCGAACACGGACGGATTTCCCTGGCTTTTACTACATATGAACACTTTTCACATTCTCCCGTGCAACTCGGCTGCTAGTCCTCCTTTCATGCAGAATCGTAAGGTCCTAGCTCATATCCAAGGCACCAAAGCCAGCTAAAAAGTCAATAACCGATATCTAAAATTTCAATTGTACTACTTCTTACTAGCTATTACATCAACATAGAAGCTTCATCTGTGTTCTACTATGCTGCTTTTAGTGTCTCCGCATACTGCAGCACGCGACATAGCTTTGCAGACGATAAGTGCAACCGTTTCAGAGAAAAGAGCGCCCAATGTGACGATCAGGCTTTAAGTCGATTCGATAACAAACGACGAAAACGGACGGATTTCTCAGGTTTTTACTACATATGAACACTTTTCACATTCTCCCGTGCAACTCAGCTGCTAGCCCTCCTTTCATGCAGAATCTTAAGGTCCTAGCTCATGTCCAAGGCACCAAAGCCAGCTAAAAAGTCAATAATCAATACCTAAAACTGGTATTGTACTAATTCTTACTGGCTATTACATCATCTTAGAAGATTCATCTGTGTTCTACTATGGTGCTTTTAGTGTCTCCGCAAACCGCAGCACGCGACATAGCTTTCACACGATAAGTACAACCGTTTCAGAGAGAAGAGCGGCCAATGTGACGATCTGGCTTTAAGTCGATTCGATAACAAATGTCGAACACGGACGCATTTCTCTGGTTTTTACTACATATGAACACTTTTCACATTCTCCCGTGCAACTCGGCTGCTAGTCCTCCTTTCATGCAGAATCTTATGGTCCTAGCTCATGTCCAAGGCTCCAAAGCCAGCTAAAAAGTCAATAATCAATACCTAAAACTTGAATTGTACTACTTCTTACTGACTATTACATCAACTTAGAAGCTTCATCTGTGTTCTACTATGGTGCTTTTAGTGTCTCAGCATACCGCAGATCGCGACATAGCTTTACAGACGATAAGTACAACCGTTTCAGAGAGAAGAGCGGCTAATGTGACGAATTGGCTTTAAGTCGATTCGATAACAATGACGATAACGAACGGATTTTTAAGGTTTTTACTACATATGAACACTTTTCACATTCTCCCGTGCAACTCGGCTGCTAGTCCTCCTTTCATGCAGAATCTTAAGGTCCTAGCCATGTCCAAGGCACCAAAGCCAGCTAAAAAGTCAATAATCGATACCTAAAACTTGAATTATACTACTTCTTACTGGCTATTACATCAAATTAGAGGCTTCATCTGTGTTCTACTATGGTGCTTTTAGTATCTCCGCATACCGCAGCCGGCGACATAGCTTTGCAGACGATAAGTACAACCGTTTCAGAGAGAAGAACGGCCAATGTGACGATCTGGCTGTAAGTCAATTCGATAACAAATGACGAAAACGGAAGGATTTCTCAGGTTTTTAGTACATATGAACATTTTCCACATTCTCCAGTGCAACTCGGCTGCTATTCCTCCCTTCATGCAGAATGTTAAGGTCCTAGCTCATGTTCAAGTCACCAAAGCCAGCTAAGAAGTCAATAATCGATACCTATAACATGAATTGTACTACTTCTTACTGGCTATTACATCAGCTCAGAAGCTTCATCTGTGTTCTACTATGGTGCTTTTAGTGTCTCCACATACCGCAGCACGCGACATAGCTTTGCAGACGATAAAGACAACCGTTTCAGAGAGAAGAGCGGCCAATGTGTCGATCTGGCTTTAAGTCGATTCCATAACAAATGGCGGAAACGGACGGATTTCTCAGGTTTTTACTACATATGAAAACTTTTCACATTCTCCCGTGCAACTGGGCTGCTAGTCCTCCTTTCATGCAGAATCATAAGGTCCTAGCTCATGTCCAAGGTACCAAAGCCAGCTAAAAAGTCAATAATCGATACCTATAACTTGAATTGTACTACTTCTTACTGGATATTACATCAACTTAGAAGCTTCATCTGTGTTCTACTATGGGGCTTTTACTGTCTCCGCATGCCGCAGCACTCAAAATAGATTTGCAGACGATAAGTGCAACCGTTTCAGAGAAAAGAGCGCCCAATGTGACGATCAGGCTTTAAGTCGATTCGATAACAAACGACGAAAACGGACGGATTTCTCAGGTTTTTACTACATATGAACACTTTTCACATTCTCCCGTGCAACTCAGCTGCTAGTCCTCCTTACATGCAGAATCTTAAGGTCCTAGTTCATTTTCAAGTCACCAAAGCAAGCTAAGAAGTCAATAATCGATACCTATAACATGAATTCTACTACTTGTTACTGGCTATTACATCAGCTTAGAAGCTTCATCTGTGTTCTACTATGGTGCTTTTAGTGTCTCCGCATACCGCAGCACGCGACATAGCTTTGCAGACGATAAGTACAACCGTTTCAGAGAGAAGAGCGGCCAATGTGACGATCTGGCCTTAAGTCGATTCGATAACAAATGGCGGAAACGGACGGATTTCTTAGGTTTTTACTACATATGAACACTTTTCACATTCTCCCGTGTAACTGGGCTGCTAGTCCTCCTTTCGTGCAGAATCATAAGGTCCTAGCTCATGTCCAAGGTACCAAAGCCAGCTGATAAGTCAATAATCGATACCTATAACTTGAATTGTACTACTTCTTACTGGCTATTACATCAGCTTAGAAGCTTCATCTGTGTTCTACTATGGTGCTTTTAGTGTCTCCGCATACCGCAGCACGCCTCATAGCTTTGCAGACGATAAGTACAACCGTTTCAGAGAGAAGAGCGGCCAATGTGACGATCTGGCTTTAAGTCGATTCGATAACAAATGGCGGAAACGGACGGATTTCTTAGGTTTTTACTACATATGAACACTTTTCACATTCTCCCGTGCAACTCGGCTGCTAGACCTCCTATCATGCAAAATCTTAAGTTCCTAGCTCATGCCCAAGGCACCAAAGAAGGGTAAAAAGTCAACAATCGATACCTAAAACTTGAATTGTACTACTTCTTACTGGCTATTACATCAACTTAGAAGCTTCATCTGTGTTCTACTATGGGGCTTTTAGTGTCTCAGCATACCGCAGCACGCGACATAGCTTTGCAGACGATAAGTACAACCCTTTCAGAGAGAAGAGCGGCCAATGTGACGATCTGGCTTCAAGTTGATTCGATAACAAATGTCGAACACGGACGGAATTCTCTCGTTTTTACTACATATGAACACTTTTCACATTCTCCCGTGCAACTCGGCTGCTAGTCCTCCTTTCATGCAGAATCTTAAGGTCCTAGCTCATGTCCAAGGCTCCAAAGCCAGCTAAAAAGTCAATAATCAAAAACCTAAAACTTGAATTGTACTACTTCTTACTGACTATTACATCAACTTAGAAGCTTCATCTGTGTTCTACTATGGTGCTTTTAGTGTCTCAGCATACCGCAGCACGCGACATAGCTTTGCAGACGATAAGTACAACCGTCTCAGAGAGAAGAGCGGCTAATGTGACGATCTGGCTTTAAGTCGATTCGATAACAATGACGATAACGAACGGATTTTTAAGGTTTTTACTACATATGAACACTTTTCACATTCTCCCGTGCAACTCGGCTGCTAGTCCTCCTTTCATGCAGAATCTTAAGGTCCTAGCCATGTCCAAGGCACCAAAGCAGCTAAAAAGTCAATAATCGATACCTAAAACTTGAATTATACTACTTCTTACTGGCTATTACATCAAATTAGAGGCTTCATCTGTGTTCTACTATGGTGCTTTTAGTATCTCCGCATACCGCAGCCCGCGACATAGCTTTGCAGACGATATGTACAACCGTTTCAGAGAGAAGAGCGGCCAATGTGACGATCTGGCTGTAAGTCAATTCGATAACAAATGACGAAAACGGAAGGATTTCTCAGGTTTTTACTACATATGAACATTTTCCACATTCTCCAGTGCAACTCGGCTGCTAGTCCTCCCATCATGCAGAATGTTAAGGTCCTAGCTCATGTTCAAGTCACCAAAGCCAGCTAAGAAGTCAATAATCGATACCTATAACATGAATTGTACTACTTCTTACTGGCTATTACATCAGCTTAGAAGCTTCATCTGTGTTCTACTATGGTGCTTTTAGTGTCTCCACATACCGCAGCACGCGACATAGCTTTGCAGACGATAAAGACAACCGTTTCAGAGAGAAGAGCGGCCAATCTGTCGATCTGGCTTTAAGTCGATTCCATAACAAATGGCGGAAACGGACGGATTTCTCAGGTTTTTACTACATATGAACACTTTTCACATTCTCCCGTGCAACTGGGCTGCTAGTCCTCCTTTCATGCAGAATCATAAGGTCCTAGCTCATGTCCAAGGTACCAAAGCCAGCTAAAAAGTCAATAATCGATAAATATAACTTGAATTGTACTACTTCTTACTGGATATTACATCAACTTAGAAGCTTCATCTGTGTTCTACTATGGGGCTTTTACTGTCTCCGCATGCCGCAGCACTCAAAATAGATTTGCAGACGATAAGTACAACCGTTTCAGAGAGAAGAGCGGCCAATGTGACGATCTGGCTTTAAGTCGATTCGATAACAAATGACGATAACGAACTTATTTCTCAGGTTTTTACTACATATGAACACTTTTCACATTCTCCTGTTCAACTCGGCTGCTAGTCCTCCTTTCATGCAGAATCTTAAGGTCCTAGTTCATGTTCAAGTCACCAAAGCAAGCTAGGAATTCAATAATCGATACCTATAACATGAATTCTACTACTTGTTACTGGCTATTACATCAGCTTAGAAGCTTCATCTGTGTTCTACTATGGTGCTTTTAGTGTCTCCGCATACCGCAGCACGCGACATAGCATTGCAGACGATAAGTACAACCGTTTCAGAGAGAAGAGCGGCCAATGTGACGATCTGGCCTTAAGTCGACTCGATAACAAATGGCGGAAACGGACGGATTTCTTAGGTTTTTACTACATATGAACACTTTTCACATTCTCCCGTGTAACTGGGCTGCTAGTCCTCCTTTCGTGCAGAATCATAAGGTCCTAGCTCATGTCCAAGGTACCAAAGCCAGCTGATAAGTCAATAATCGATACCTATAACTTGAATTGTACTACTTCTTACTGGCTATTACATCAGCTTAGAAGCTTCATCTGTGTTCTACTATGGTGCTTTTAGTGTCTCCGCATACCGCAGCACGCCTCATAGCTTTGCAGACGATAAGTACAACCGTTTCAGAGAGAAGAGCGGCCAATGTGACGATCTGGCTTTAAGTCGATTCGATAACAAATGGCGGAAACGGACGGATTTCTTAGGTTTTTACTACATATGAACAATTTTCACATTCTCCCGTGCAACTCGGCTGCTAGACCTCCTATCATGCAAAATCTTAAGTTCCTAGCTCATGCCCAAGGCACCAAAGAAGGGTAAAAAGTCAACAATCGATACCTATAACTTGAATTGTACTACTTCTTACTGGCGATTACATCAACTTAGAAGCTTCATCTGTGTTCTACTATGGGGCTTTTAGTGTCTCAGCATACCGCAGCACGCGACATAGCTTTGCAGACGATAAGTACAACCCTTTCAGAGAGAAGAGCGGCCAATGTGACGATCTGGCTTTAAGTCGATTCGATAACAAATGTCGAACACGGACGGAATTCTCTGGTTTTTACTACATATGAACACTTTTCACATTCTCCCGTGCAACTCGGCTGCTAGTCCTCCTTTCATGCAGAATCTTAAGGTCCTAGCTCATGTCCAAGGCTCCAAAGCCAGCTAAAAAGTCAATAATCAATACCTAAAACTTGAATTGTACTACTTCTTACTGACTATTACATCAACTTAGAAGCTTTATCTGTGTTCTACTATGGTGCTTTTAGTGTCTCAGCATACCGCAGCACGCGACATAGCTTTGCAGACGATAAGTACAACCGTCTCAGAGAGAAGAGCGGCTAATGTGACGATCTGGCTTTAAGTCGATTCGATAACAATGACGATAACGAACGGATTTTTAATGTTTTTACTACATATGAACACTTTTCACATTCTCCCGTGCAACTCGGCTGCTAGTCCTCCTTTCATGCAGAATCTTAAGGTCCTAGCCATGTCCAAGGCACCAAAGCCAGCTAAAAAGTCAATAATCGATACCTAAAACTTGAATTATACTACTTCTTACTGGCTATTACATCAAATTAGAGGCTTCATCTGTGTTCTACTATGGTGCTTTTAGTATCTCCGCATACCGCAGCCCGCGACATAGCTTTGCAGACGATATGTACAACCGTTTCAGAGAGAAGAGCGGCCAATGTGACGATCTGGCTGTAAGTCAATTCGATAACAAATGACGAAAACGGAAGGATTTCTCAGGTTTTTACTACATATGAACATTTTCCACATTCTCCAGTGCAACTCGGCTGCTAGTCCTCCCATCATGCAGAATGATAAGGTCCTAGCTCATGTTCAAGTCACCAAAGCCAGCTAAGAAGTCAATAATCGATACCTATAACATGAATTGTACTACTTCTTACTGGCTATTACATCAGCTTAGAAGCTTCATCTGTGTTCTACTATGGTGCTTTTAGTGTCTCCACATACCGCAGCACGCGACATAGCTTTGCAGACGATAAAGACAAACGTTTCAGAGAGAAGAGCGGCCAATCTGTCGATCTGGCTTTAAGTCGATTCCATAACAAATGGCGGAAACGGACGGATTTCTCAGGTTTTTACTACATATGAACACTTTTCACATTCTCCCGTGCAACTGGGCTGCTAGTCCTCCTTTCATGCAGAATCATAAGGTCCTAGCTCATGTCCAAGGTACCAAAGCCAGCTAAAAAGTCAATAATCGATAAATATAACTTGAATTGTACTACTTCTTACTGGATATTACATCAACTTAGAAGCTTCATCTGTGTTCTACTATGGGGCTTTTAGTGTCTCCGCATGCCGCAGCACTCAAAATAAATTTGCAGACGATATGTACAACCGTTTCAGAGAGAAGAGCGGCCAATGTGACGATCTGGCTTTAAGTCGATTCGATAACAGATGTCGAACACGGACGGATTTCTCTGGTTTTTACTACATATGAACACTTTTCACACCTAGCTCATGTCCTAGGCACCAAAGCCAGCTAAAAAGTCAATAATCAATACCTAAAACTTGGATTGTACTACTTCTTACTGACTATTACATCAACTTAGAAGCTTCATCTGTGTTCTACTATGGTGCTTTTAGTGTCTCCGCATACGGCAGCACGCGACATAGCTTTGCAGTCGATTAGTACAACCGTTTCATAGAGAAGAGCGGCTAATGTGACGATCTGGCTTTAAGTCGATTCGATAACAATGACGATAACGAACGGATTTTTAAGGTTTTTACTACATATGAACACTTTTCACATTCTCCCGCGCAACTCGGCTGCTAGTCCTCCTTTCATGCAGAATCTTAAGGTCCTAGCCATGTCCAAGGCACCAAGGCCAGCTAAAAAGTCAATAATCGATACCTAAAACTTGAATTATACTACTTCGTACTGGCTATTACATCAAATTAGAGGCTTCATCTGTGTTCTACTATGGTGCTTTTAGAGTCTCCGCATACCGCAGCCCGCGACATAGCTTTACAGTCGATAAGTACAACCGTTTCAGAGAGAAGAGCGGCCAATGTGACGATCTGGCTGTAAGTCAATTCGATAACAAATGACGAATACGGTAGGATTTCTTAGGTTTTTACTACATATGAACATTTTCCACATTCTCCAGCGCAACTCGGCTGCTAGTCCTCCCTTCATGCAGAATCTTAAGGTCCTAGCTCATGTTCAAGTCACCAAAGCCAGCTAAGAAGTCAATAATCGATACCTATAAAATGAATTGTACTACTTCTTACTGGCTATTACATCAGCTTAGAAGCTTCATCTGTGTTCTACTATGGTGCTTTTAGTGTCTCCGCATACCGCAGCACGCGACATAGCTTTGCAGACGATAAGTACATAACCGTTTCAGAGAGAAGAGCGGCCAATGTGTCGATCTGGCTTTAAGTCGATTCCATAACAAATGGCGGAAACGGACGGATTTCTCAGGTTTTTACTACATATGAACACTTTTCACATTCTCCCGTGCAACTGGGCTGCTAGTCCTCCTTTCATGCAGAATCATAAGGTCCTAGCTCATGTCCAAGGTACCAAAGCCAGCTAAAAAGTCAATAATCGATAAATATAACTTGAATTGTACTACTTCTTACTGGATATTACATCAACTTAGAAGCTTCATCTGTGTTCTACTATGGGGCTTTTACTGTCTCCGCATGCCGCAGCACTCAAAATAGATTTGCAGACGATAAGTACAACCGTTTCAGAGAGAAGAGCGGCCAATGTGACGATCTGGCTTAAGTCGATTCGATAACAAATGACGATAACGAGCTTATTTCTCAGGTTTTTACTACATATGAACACTTTTCACATTCTCCTGTTCAACTCGGCTGCTAGTCCTCCTTTCATGCAGAATCTTAAGGTCCTAGTTCATGTTCAAGTCACCAAAGCAAGCTAGGAATTCAATAATCGATACCTATAACATGAATTCTACTACTTGTTACTGGCTATTACATCAGCTTAGAAGCTTCATCTGTGTTCTACTATGGTGCTTTTAGTGTCTCCGCATACCGCAGCACGCGACATAGCATTGCAGACGATAAGTACAACCGTTTCAGAGAGAAGAGCGGCCAATGTGACGATCTGGCCTTAAGTCGACTCGATAACAAATGGCGGAAACGGACGGATTTCTTAGGTTTTTACTACATATGAACACTTTTCACATTCTCCCGTGTAACTGGGCTGCTAGTCCTCCTTTCGTGCAGAATCATAAGGTCCTAGCTCATGTCCAAGGTACCAAAGCCAGCTGATAAGTCAATAATCGATACCTATAACTTGAATTGTACTACTTCTTACTGGCTATTACATCAGCTTAGAAGCTTCATCTGTGTTCTACTATGGTGCTTTTAGTGTCTCCGCATACCGCAGCACGCCTCATAGCTTTGCAGACGATAAGTACAACCGTTTCAGAGAGAAGAGCGGCCAATGTGACGATCTGGCTTTAAGTCGATTCGATAACAAATGGCGGAAACGGACGGATTTCTTAGGTTTTTACTACATATGAACACTTTTCACATTCTCCCGTGCAACTCGGCTGCTAGACCTCCTATCATGCAAAATCTTAAGTTCCTAGCTCATGCCCAAGGCACCAAAGAAGGGTAAAAAGTCAACAATCGATACCTATAACTTGAATTGTACTACTTCTTACTGGCGATTACATCAACTTAGAAGCTTCATCTGTGTTCTACTATGGGGCTTTTAGTGTCTCAGCATACCGCAGCACGCGACATAGCTTTGCAGACGATAAGTACAACCCTTTCAGAGAGAAGAGCGGCCAATGTGACGATCTGGCTTTAAGTCGATTCGATAACAAATGTCGAACACGGACGGAATTCTCTGGTTTTTACTACATATGAACACTTTTCACATTCTCCCGTGCAACTCGGCTGCTAGTCCTCCTTTCATGCAGAATCTTAAGGTCCTAGCTCATGTCCAAGGCTCCAAAGCCAGCTAAAAAGTCAATAATCAATACCTAAAACTTGAATTGTACTACTTCTTACTGACTATTACATCAACTTAGAAGCTTCATCTGTGTTCTACTATGGTGCTTTTAGTGTCTCAGCATACCGCAGCACGCGACATAGCTTTGCAGACGATAAGTACAACCGTCTCAGAGAGAAGAGCGGCTAATGTGACGATCTGGCTTTAAGTCGATTCGATAACAATGACGATAACGAACGGATTTTTAATGTTTTTACTACATATGAACACTTTTCACATTCTCCCGTGCAACTCGGCTGCTAGTCCTCCTTTCATGCAGAATCTTAAGGTCCTAGCCATGTCCAAGGCACCAAAGCCAGCTAAAAAGTCAATAATCGATACCTAAAACTTGAATTATACTACTTCTTACTGGCTATTACATCAAATTAGAGGCTTCATCTGTGTTCTACTATGGTGCTTTTAGTATCTCCGCATACCGCAGCCCGCGACATAGCTTTGCAGACGATATGTACAACCGTTTCAGAGAGAAGAGCGGCCAATGTGACAATCTGGCTGTAAGTCAATTCGATAACAAATGACGAAAACGGAAGGATTTCTCAGGTTTTTACTACATATGAACATTTTCCACATTCTCCAGTGCAACTCGGCTGCTAGTCCTCCCATCATGCAGAATGATAAGGTCCTAGCTCATGTTCAAGTCACCAAAGCCAGCTAAGAAGTCAATAATCGATACCTATAACATGAATTGTACTACTTCTTACTGGCTATTACATCAGCTTAGAAGCTTCATCTGTGTTCTACTATGGTGCTTTTAGTGTCTCCACATACCGCAGCACGCGACATTGCTTTGCAGACGATAAAGACAAACGTTTCAGAGAGAAGAGCGGCCAATCTGTCGATCTGGCTTTAAGTCGATTCCATAACAAATGGCGGAAACGGACGGATTTCTCAGGTTTTTACTACATATGAACACTTTTCACATTCTCCCGTGCAACTGGGCTGCTAGTCCTCCTTTCATGCAGAATCATAAGGTCCTAGCTCATGTCCAAGGTACCAAAGCCAGCTAAAAAGTCAATAATCGATAAATATAACTTGAATTGTACTACTTCTTACTGGATATTACATCAACTTAGAAGCTTCATCTGTGTTCTACTATGGGGCTTTTAGTGTCTCCGCATGCCGCAGCACTCAAAATAAATTTGCAGACGATAAGTACAACCGTTTCAGAGAGAAGAGCGGCCAATGTGACGATCTGGCTTTAAGTCGATTCGATAACAGATGTCGAACACGGACGGATTTCTCTGGTTTTTACTACATATGAACACTTTTCACACCTAGCTCATGTCCTAGGCACCAAAGCCAGCTAAAAAGTCAATAATCAATACCTAAAACTTGGATTGTACTACTTCTTACTGACTATTACATCAACTTAGAAGCTTCATCTGTGTTCTACTATGGTGCTTTTAGTGTCTCCGCATACGGCAGCACGCGACATAGCTTTGCAGTCGATTAGTACAACCGTTTCATAGAGAAGAGCGGCTAATGTGACGATCTGGCTTTAAGTCGATTCGATAACAATGACGATAACGAACGGATTTTTAAGGTTTTTACTACATATGAACACTTTTCACATTCTCCCGCGCAACTCGGCTGCTAGTCCTCCTTTCATGCAGAATCTTAAGGTCCTAGCCATGTCCAAGGCACCAAGGCCAGCTAAAAAGTCAATAATCGATACCTAAAACTTGAATTATACTACTTCGTACTGGCTATTACATCAAATTAGAGGCTTCATCTGTGTTCTACTATGGTGCTTTTAGAGTCTCCGCATACCGCAGCCCGCGACATAGCTTTACAGTCGATAAGTACAACCGTTTCAGAGAGAAGAGCGGCCAATGTGACGATCTGGCTGTAAGTCAATTCGATAACAAATGACGAATACGGTAGGATTTCTTAGGTTTTTACTACATATGAACATTTTCCACATTCTCCAGCGCAACTCGGCTGCTAGTCCTCCCTTCATGCAGAATCATAAGGTCCTAGCTCATGTCCAAGGTACCAAAGCCAGCTAAAAAGTCAATAATCGATACCTATAACTTGAATTGTACTACTTCTCACTGGCTATTACATCAACTTAGAAGCTTCATCTGTGTTCTACTATGGTGCTTTTAGTGTCTCCGCATACCACAGCGTTCGACATTGCTTTGCAGACGATAAGTACAACCGTTTCAGAGAGAAGAGCGGCCAATGTGACGATCTGGCTTTAAGTCGATTCGATAACAAATGTCGAACACGGACGGATTTCTTAGGGTCTTACTACATATGAACACTTTTCACATTCTCCCGTGCAACTCGGCTGCTAGTCCTCCTTTCATGCAGAATCTTAAGGTCCTAGCTCATGTCCAAGGCACCAAAGCCAGCTAAAAAGTCAATAATCAATACCTAAAACTTGAATTGTACTACTTCTTACTGACTATTACATAAACTTAGAAGCATCATCTGTGTTCTACTATGGTGCTTTTAGTGTCTCCGCATGCCGCTGCACTCGACATAGCTTTGCAGACGATAAGTACAACCGTTTTAGAGAGAAGAGCGGCCAATGTGACGATCTAGCTTTAAGTCGATTCGATAACAAATGACGAAAACGGACGGATTTCTCAGGTTTTTACTACATATGAAGACTTTTCGCATTCTCCCGTGCAAATCGGCTGCTAGTCCTCCTTTCATGCGGAATCTTATGGTCCTAGCTCATGTTCAAGGCACCAAAGCCAGCTAAAAAGTCAATAATCGATACCTAAAACTTGAGTTGTACTACTTCTTACTGGCTATTACATCAACTTAGAAGCTTTATCTGTGTTCTACTATGGTGCTTTCAGTGTCTCCACATACCGCAGCACGTCACATAGCTTTGCAGACGATAAGTACAACCGTTTCAGAGAGAAGAGCGGCCAATGTGACGATCTGGCTTTAAGTCGATTCGATAACAAATGACGAAAACGGATGGATTTCTCAGGATTTTACTACATATGAACACTTTTCACATTCTCCCGTGCAACTCGGCTGCTAGTCCTCCTTTCATGCAGAATCTTAAGGTCCTAGCTCATGTCCAAGGCACCAAAGCCAGCTAAAAGTCAATAATCGATGATTACAACTTGAATTGTACTACATTTTACTGGCTATTACATCAACTTAGAAGCTTCATCCGTGTTCTATTATGGTATTTCTAGTTTCTCCGCATACCGCAGCACGCGACATAGCTTTGCAGACGATAAGTACAACCGTTTCAGAGAGAAGGGCGGCCAATGTGACGATCTGGCTTTAAGTCGATTCAATAACAAATGACAAAAACGGACGGATTTCTCAGGTTTTTACTACGTATGAACACTTTTCACATTCTCCCGTGCAAGTCGGCTGCTAGTCCTCCTTTCATGCAGAATCTTAAGGTCCTAGCTCATGTCCAAGGCACCAAAGCCAGCTAAAATTCAATAATCGATGCCTAAAACTTGAATTGTACTACTTCTTACTGGCTATTACATCAACTTAGAAGATTCATCCGTGTTCTACTATGGTATTTTTCGTGTCTCCGCATACCGCAGTACGCGACATAGCTTTGCAGACGATAAGTACTACCGCTTCAGAGAGAAGGGCGGACAATGTGACGATCTGGCTATAAGTCGATTCGATAACAAATGACGAAAACGGACGGATTTCACGGGTTTTTACTACATATGAACACTTTTCACATTCTCCCGTGCAACTCGGCTGCTAGTCCTCCTTCATGCAGAATCTTAAGGTCCTAGCTCATGTCCAAGGCACCAAAGAGAGCTAAAAAGTCAATAATTGATAACTAAAAATTGAATTGTACTACTTCTTACTGGCTATTACATCAAATTAGAAGCTTCATCTGTGTTCTACTATGGTGCTTTTAGTGTCTCCTCATACCGCAGCACGCGACATAGCTTTGCACACGATAAGTACAACCGTTTCAGAGAGAACAGCGGCCAATGTGACGATCTGGCTATTAGTCGATTCGATAACAAATGACGATAACGAACGGATTTCTCAGGTTTTTACTACATATGAACACTTTTCACATTCTCCCATGCAACTCGGCTGCAAGTCCGCCTTTCATGCTGAATCTTAAGGTCCTAGCTCATGCCCAAGGCACCAAAGCCAGCTAAAAAGTCAATAATCGATACCTAAAACTTGAATTGTACTACTTCTTACTGGCTATTACATCATCTTAGAAGCTTCATCTGTGTTCTACTATGGTGCTTTTAGCGTCGCCGCATACCACAGCACGCGACATAGCTTTCAGACGATAAGTACAACCGTTTCGGAGAGAAGGGCGGCCAATGTGACGATCTGGCTTTAAGTCGATTCGATAACAAATGACGAAAACGGACGGATATCTCGGGTTTTTACTACATATGAACACTTTTCACATTCTCCCATGCAACTCGGTTGCTAGTCCTGCTTTCATGCAGAGTCTTAAGGTCCTAGCTCATGTCCAAGGCACCAAAGCCAGCTAAAAAGTCAATAATCGATACCTAAAACTGGTATTGTATTAATTCTTACTGGCGATTACATCATCTTAGAAGCTTCATCTGTGGTTTACTATGGTGCTTTTAGCGTCTCCGCATACCGCAGCACGCGACTTAGCTTTCAGACGATAAGTACAACCGTTTCGGAGATAAGAGCGGCCAATGTGACGATCTGGCTTTAAGTCGATTCGATAAAAAATGACGAAAACGGACGGATTTCTCAGGTTTTTACTACATATGAACACTTTTCACATTCTCCCGTTCAACTCGGCTGCTAGTCCTCCTTTCATGCAGAATCTTAAGGTCCTAGCTCATGTCCAAGGCACCAAAGCCAGCTAAAAGTCAATAATCGATGATTACAACTTAAATTGTACTACATTTTACTGGCTAGTACAGCAACTTTGAAGCTTCATCCGTGTTCTACTATGGTATTTCTAGTGTCTCCGCATACCGCAGCACGCGACATAGCTTTGCAGACGATAAGTACAACCGTTTCAGGGAGAAGGGCGCACAATGTGACGATCTGGCTTTAAGTCGATTCTATAACAAATGACGAAAACGGACGGATTTCTCAGGTTTTTACTATATATGAACACTTTTCACATTCTGCCGTAGAACTCGGTTGCTAGTCCTGCTTTCATGCAGAATCGTAAGGTCCTAGCTCATGTCCAAGGCACCAAAGCCAGCTAAAAAGTCAATAATTGATACCTAAAACTGGAATTGTACTACTTCTTACTGGCTATTACAACATCTTAGAAGCTTCATCTGTGTTCTACTATGGTGATTTTAGTGTCTCCGCATACCGCAGCACGCGACATAGCTTTGCAGACGATAAGTACAACCGTTTCAGAGAGAAGGGCGGAAAATGTGACGATCTGGCTTTAAGTCGATTCGATAACAAATGACGAAAACGGACGGATTTCTCGGGTTTTTACTACATATGAACACTTTTCACATTCTCCCGTACAACTCGGCTGCTAGTCCTCCTTTCATGCAGAATCTTAAGGTCCTAGCTCATGTCCAAGGCACCAAAGCCAGCTTAAAAGTCAATAATCGATAACTAAAAATTGAATTGTACTATTCTTACTGGCTATTACATCAACTTAGAAGCTTCATCTGTGTTCTACTATTTTGCTTTTAGTGTCTCCACATACCGCAGCACGCGACATAGCTTTGCAGACGATAAGTACAACCGTTTCAGAGAGAAGAGCGGCCAATGTGACGATCTGGCTATAAGTCAATTCGATAACAAATGACGATAACGAACCGATTTCTCAGGTTTTTACTACATATGAACACTTTTCACATTCTCCCGTGCAACTCGGCTGCAAGTCCGCCTTTCATGCAGAATCTTAAGGTCCTAGCTCATGTCCAAGGCACCAAAGCCAGCTAAAAAGTCAATAATCGATACCTAAAACTTGAATTGTACTACTTCTTACTGGCTATTAAATCAACTTAGAAGCTTCATCTGTGTTCTACTATTTTGCTTTTAGTGTCTCCACATACCGCAGCACGCGACATAGCTTTCAGACGATAAGTACAACCGTTTCGGAGAGAAGAGCGGCCAATGTGACGATCTGGCTTTAAGTCGATTCGATAACAAATGACGAAAACGGACGGATTTCTCAGGTATTTACTACATATGAACACTTTTCACATTCTCCCGTGCAACTCGGCTGCTAGTCCTCCTTTCATGCAGAATCTTAAACTCCCAGCTCATGTCCAAGGTACCAAAGCCAGCTAAAAGTCAATAATCGATGATTAAAACTTGAATTGTACTACTTTTTACTGGCTATTACATCAACGTAGAAGCTTCATCCGTGTTCTACTATGGTATTTCTAGTGTCTCCGCATACCGCAGCCCGCGACATAGCTTTGCAGACGATAAGTACAACCGTTTCAGAGAGAAGGGCGGACAATGTGACGATCTGGCTTTAGGTCGATTCGATAACAAATGACGAAAACGGACTGATTTTTCAGGTTTTTACTACATATGAACACTTTTCGCATTCTCCCGTGCAACTCGGCTGCTAGTCCTCCATTCATGCAGAATCTTAAGGTCCTAGCTCATGTCCATTGCACCAAACCCAGGTAAAAAGTCAATAATCGATACCTAAAACTTGAATTGTACTACTTCTTACTGGCTATTACATCAACTTAGGAGCTTCATCTGTGTCCTACTATGGTGATTTTAGTGTCTCCGCATACCACAGCACGCGACATAGCTTTGCAGACGATAAGTACAACCGTTTCAGAGAGAAGAGCGGCCAATGTGACGATCGGGCTTTAAGTCGATTCAATAACAAATGACAAAAACGGACGGATTTCTCAGGTTTTTACTACATATGAACACTTTTCACATTCTCCCGTGCAAGTAGGCTGCTAGTCCTCCTTTCATGCAGAATCTTAAGGTCCTAGCTCTTGTCCAAGGCACCAAAGCCAGCTAAAAAGTCAATAATCGATACCTAAAACTTGAATTGTACTACTTCTTACTGGCTATTACATCAACTTAGAAGCTTCATCTGTGTTCCACTATGGTGATTTTAGTGTCTCCGCATACCGCAGCACGCGACATAGCTTTGCAGACGATAAGTACAACCGTTTCAGAGAGAAGAGCGACCAATGTCACGATCTGGCTTTAAGTCGATTCGATAACAAATGACGATAACGAACTTATTTCTCAGGTTTTTACTACATATGAACACTTTTCACATTCTCCTGTTCAACTCGGCTGCTAGTCCTCCTTTCATGCGGAATCTTATGGTCCTAGCTCATGTCCAAGGCACGAAAGCCAGCTAAAAAGTCAATAATCGATACCTAAAACTTGAGTTTTACTACTTCTTACTGGATATTACATCAACTTAGAAGCTTCATCTGTGTTCTACTATGGGGCTTTTACTGTCTCCGCATGCCGCAGCACTCAAAATAGATTTGCAGACGATAAGTACAACCGTTTCAGAGAGAAGAGCAGAAAATGTGACGATCTGGCTTTAAGTCGATTCGATAACAAATGACGAAAACGGACCGATTTCCCTGGTTTTTACTACATATGAACACTTTTCTCATTCTCCCGTGCAACTCGGCTGCTAGTCCTCCTTTCATGCAGAATCGTAAAGTCCTAGCTCATATCCAAGGCACCAAAGCCAACTAAAAAGTCAATAATCGATATCTAAAATTTCAATTGTACTACTTCTTACTAGCTATTACATCAACATAGAAGCTTCATTTGTGTTCTACTATGCTGCTTTTAGTGTCTCCGCATACTGCAGCACGCGACATAGCTTTGCAGACGATAAGTGCAACCGTTTCAGAGAAAAGAGCGCCCAATGTGACGATCAGGCTTTAAGTCGATTCGATAACAAACGACGAAAACGGACGGATTTCTCAGGTTTTTACTACATATGAACACTTTTCACATTCTCCCGTGCAACTCAGCTGCTAGCCCTCCTTTCATGCAGAATCTTAAGGTCCTAGCTCATGTCCAAGGCACCAAAGCCAGCTAAAAAGTCAATAATCAATACCTAAAACTGGTATTGTACTAATTCTTACTGGCTATTACATCATCTTAGAAGCTTCTTCTGTGTTCTACTATGGTGCTTTTAGTGTCTCCGCAAACCGCAGCACGCGACATAGCTTTCACACGATAAGTACAACCGTTTCAGAGAGAAGAGCGGCCAATGTGACGATCTGGTTTTAAGTCGATTCGATAACAAATGAGGAAAACGGACGGGTTTCTCAGGTTTTTACTACATATGAACACTTTTCACATTCTCCCGTGCAACTCGGCTGCTAGTCCTCCTTTCATGCAGATTCTTAAGGTCCTAGCTCATGTCCAAGGCACCAAAGCCAGCTAAAAAGTCAATAATCGATATCTAAAATTTAAATTGTACTACTTCTTACTAGCTATTACATCAACTTAGAAGCTTCATCTGTGTTCTACTATGGTGCTTTTAGTGTCTCCACATACCGCAGCACTCGACATAGCTTTGCAGAAGATAAGTACTACCGTTTCAGAGAGAAGAGCGGCCAATGTGACGATCTGGCTTTAAGTCGATTCGATAACAAATGACGATAACGAACTTATTTCTCAGGTTTTTACTACATATGAACACTTTTCACATTCTCCTGTTCAACTCGGCTGCTAGTCCTCCTTTCATGCAGAATCTTAAGGTCCTAGTTCATGTTCAAGTCACCAAAGCAAGCTAGGAAGTCAATAATCGATACCTATAACATGAATTCTACTACTTGTTACTGGCTATTACATCAGCTTAGAAGCTTCATCTGTGTTCTACTATGGTGCTTTTAGTGTCTCCGCATACCGCAGCACGCGACATAGCATTGCAGACGATAAGTACAACCGTTTCAGAGAGAAGAGCGGCCAATGTGACGATCTGGCCTTAAGTCGACTCGATAACAAATGGCGGAAACGGACGGATTTCTTAGGTTTTTACTACATATGAACACTTTTCACATTCTCCCGTGTAACTGGGCTGCTAGTCCTCCTTTCGTGCAGAATCATAAGGTCCTAGCTCATGTCCAAGGTACCAAAGCCAGCTGATAAGTCAATAATCGATACCTATAACTTGAATTGTACTACTTCTTACTGGCTATTACATCAGCTTAGAAGCTTCATCTGTGTTCTACTATGGTGCTTTTAGTGTCTCCGCATACCGCAGCACGCCTCATAGCTTTGCAGAGGATAAGTACAACCGTTTCAGAGAGAAGAGCGGCCAATGTGACGATCTGGCTTTAAGTCGATTCGATAACAAATGGCGGAAACGGACGGATTTCTTAGGTTTTTACTACATATGAACACTTTTCACATTCTCCCGTGCAACTCGGCTGCTAGACCTCCTATCATGCAAAATCTTAAGTTCCTAGCTCATGCCCAAGGCACCAAAGAAGGCTAAAAAGTCAACAATCGATACCTAAAACTTGAATTGTACTACTTCTTACTGGCGATTACATCAACTTAGAAGCTTCATCTGTGTTCTACTATGGGGCTTTTAGTGTCTCAGCATACCGCAGCACGCGACATAGCTTTGCAGACGATAAGTACAACCCTTTCAGAGAGAAGAGCGGCCAATGTGACGATCTGGCTTTAAGTCGATTCGATAACAAATGTCGAACACGGACGGAATTCTCTGGTTTTTACTACATATGAACACTTTTCACATCCTCCCGTGCAACTCGGCTGCTAGTCCTCCTTTCATGCAGAATCTTAAGGTCCTAGCTTATGTCCAAGGCTCCAAAGCCAGCTAAAAAGTCAATAATCAATACCTAAAACTTGAATTGTACTACTTCTTACTGACTATTACATCAACTTAGAAGCTTCATCTGTGTTCTACTATGGTGCTTTTAGTGTCTCAGCATACCGCAGCACGCGACATAGCTTTGCAGACGATAAGTACAACCGTTTCAGAGAGAAGAGCGGCTAATGTGACGATCTGGCTTTAAGTCGATTCGATAACAATGACGATAACGAACGGATTTTTAAGGTTTTTACTACATATGAACACTTTTCACATTCTCCCGTGCAACTCGGCTGCTAGTCCTCCTTTCATGCAGAATCTTAAGGTCCTAGCCATGTCCAAGGCACCAAAGCCAGCTAAAAAGTCAATAATCGATACCTAAAACTTGAATTATACTACTTCTTACTGGCTATTACATCAAATTAAAGGCTTCATCTGTGTTCTACTATGGTGCTTTTAGTATCTCCGCATACCGCAGCCCGCGACATAGCTTTGCAGACGATATGTACAACCGTTTCAGAGAGAAGAGCGGCCAATGTGACGATCTGGCTGTAAGTCAATTCGATAACAAATGACGAAAACGGAAGGATTTCTCAGGTTTTTACTACATATGAACATTTTCCACATTCTCCAGTGCAACTCGGCTGCTAGTCCTCCCATCATGCAGAATGTTAAGGTCCTAGCTCATGTTCAAGTCACCAAAGCCAGCTAAGAAGTCAATAATCGATACCTATAACATGAATTGTACTACTTCTTACTGGCTATTACATCAGCTTAGAAGCTTCATCTGTGTTCTACTATGGTGCTTTTAGTGTCTCCACATACCGCAGCACGCGACATAGCTTTGCAGACGATAAAGACAACCGTTTCAGAGAGAAGAGCGGCCAATCTGTCGATCTGGCTTTAAGTCGATTCCATAACAAATGGCGGAAACGGACGGATTTCTCAGGTTTTAACTACATATGAACACTTTTCACATTCTCCCGTGCAACTGGGCTGCTAGTCCTCCTTTCATGCAGAATCATAAGGTCCTAGCTCATGTCCAAGGTACCAAAGCCAGCTAAAAAGTCAATAATCGATAAATATAACTTGAATTGTACTACTTCTTACTGGATATTACATCAACTTAGAAGCTTCATCTGTGTTCTACTATGGGGCTTTTAGTGTCTCCGCATGCCGCAGCACTCAAAATAAATTTGCAGACGATAAGTACAACCGTTTCAGAGAGAAGAGCGGCCAATGTGACGATCTGGCTTTAAGTCGATTCGATAACAGACGTCGAACACGGACGGATTTCTCTGGTTTTTACTACATATGAACACTTTTCACACCTAGCTCATGTCCTAGGCACCAAAGCCAGCTAAAAAGTCAATAATCAATACCTAAAACTTGAATTGTACTACTTCTTACTGACTATTACATCAACTTAGAAGCTTCATCTGTGTTCTACTATGGTGCTTTTAGTGTCTCCGCATACGGCAGCACGCGACATAGCTTTGCAGTCGATTAGTACAACCGTTTCATAGAGAAGAGCGGCTAATGTGACGATCTGGCTTTAAGTCGATTCGATAACAATGACGATAACGAACGGATTTTTAAGGTTTTTACTACATATGAACACTTTTCACATTCTCCCGCGCAACTCGGCTGCTAGTCCTCCTTTCATGCAGAATCTTAAGGTCCTAGCCATGTCCAAGGCACCAAGGCCAGCTAAAAAGTCAATAATCGATACCTATAAAATGAATTGTACTACTTCTTACTGGCTATTACATCAGCTTAGAAGCTTCATCTGTGTTCTACTATGGTGCTTTTAGTGTCTCCGCATACCGCAGCACGCGACATAGCTTTGCAGACGATAAGTACATAACCGTTTCAGAGAGAAGAGCGGCCAATGTGTCGATCTGGCTTTAAGTCGATTCCATAACAAATGGCGGAAACGGACGGATTTCTCAGGTTTTTACTACATATGAACACTTTTCACATTCTCCCGTGCAACTCGGCTGCTAGTCCTCCTTTCATGCAGAATCATAAGGTCCTAGCTCATGTCCAAGGTACCAAAGCCAGCTAAAAAGTCAATAATCGATACCTATAACTTGAATTGTACTACTTCTTACTGGCTATTACATCAACTTAGAAGCTTCATCTGTGTTCTACTATGGTGCTTTTAGTGTCTCCGCATACCACAGCGTTCGACATTGCTTTGCAGACGATAAGTACAACCGTTTCAGAGAGAAGAGCGGCCAATGTGACGATCTGGCTTTAAGTCGATTCGATAACAAATGTCGAACACGGACGGATTTCTTAGGCTCTTACTACATATGAACACTTTTCACATTCTCCCGTGCAACTCGGCTGCTAGTCCTCCATTAATGAAGAATCTTAAAGTCCTAGCTCATGTTCAAGGCACCAAAGCCAGCTAAAAAGTCAATAATCAATACCTAAAACTTGAATTGTACTACTTCTTACTGGCTATTACCTCAACTTAGAAGCTTCATCTGTGTTCTACTATGGGGCTTTTAGTGTCTCCGCATGCCGCAGCACTCGACATAGCTTTGCAGACGATATGTACAACCGTTTCAGAGAGAAGAGCGGCCAATGTGACGATCTGGCTTTAAGTCGATTCGATAACAAATGTCGAACACGGACGGATTTCTCTGGTTTTTACTACATATGAACACTTTTCACATTCTCCCGTGCAACTCGGCTGCTAGTCCTCCTTTCATGCAGAATCTTAAGGTCCTAGCTCATGTCCAAGGCACCAAAGCCAGCTAAAAAGTCAATAATCAATACCTAAAACTTGAATTGTACTACTTCTTACTGACTATTACATAAACTTAGAAGCATCATCTGTGTTCTACTATGGTGCTTTTAGTGTCTCCGCATGCCGCTGCACTCGATATAGCTTTGCAGACGATAAGTACAACCGTTTTAGAGAGAAGAGCGGCCAATGTGACGATCTAGCTTTAAGTCGATTCGATAACAAATGACGAAAACGGACGGATTTCTCAGGTTTTTACTACATATGAAGACTTTTCGCATTCTCCCGTGCAACTCGGCTGCTAGTCCTCCTTTCATGCGGAATCTTATGGTCCTAGCTCATGTTCAAGGCACCAAAGCCAGCTAAAAAGTCAATAATCGATACCTAAAACTTGAGTTGTACTACTTCTTACTGGCTATTACATCAACTTAGAAGCTTTATCTGTGTTCTACTATGGTGCTTTCAGTGTCTCCACATACCGCAGCACGTCACATAGCTTTGCAGACGATAAGTACAACCGTTTCAGAGAGAAGAGCGGCCAATGTGACGATCTGGCTTTAAGTCGATTCGATAACAAATGACGAAAACGGATGGATTTCTCAGGATTTTACTACATATGAACACTTTTCACATTCTCCCGTGCAACTCGGCTGCTAGTCCTCCTTTTATGCAGAATCTTAAGGTCCTAGCTCATGTCCAAGGCACCAAAGCCAGCTAAAAGTCAATAATCGATGATTACAACTTGAATTGTACTACATTTTACTGGCTATTACATCAACTTAGAAGCTTCATCCGTGTTCTATTATGGTATTTCTAGTTTCTCCGCATACCGCAGCACGCGACATAGCTTTGCAGACGATAAGTACAACCGTTACAGAGAGAAGGGCGGACAATGTGACGATCTGGCTTTAAGTCGATTCGATAACAAATGACGAAAACGGACGGATTTCTCGGGTTTTTACTACAAATGAACACTTTTTACATTCTCCCGTGCAACTCGGTTGATAGTCCTGCTTTCATGCAGAATCGTAAGGTCCTAGCTCATGTCGAAGGCACCGAAGCCAGCTAAAAAGTCAATAAGTGATACCTAAAACTGGAATTGTACTACTTCTTACTGGCTATTACAAAATCTTAGAAGCTTCATCTGTGTTCTACTATGGTGCTTTCAGTGTCACCACATACCGCAGCACGTGACATAGATTTGCAGACGATAAGTACAACCGTTTCAGAGAGAAGGGCGGCCAATGTGACGATCTGGCTTTAAGTCGATTCAATAACAAATGACAAAAACGGACGGATTTCTCAGGTTTTTACTACGTATGAACACTTTTCACATTCTCCCGTGCAAGTCGGCTGCTAGTCCTCCTTTCATGCAGAATCTTAAGGTCCTAGCTCATGTCCAAGGCACCAAAGCCAGCTAAAATTCAATAATCGATGCCTAAAACTTGAATTGTACTACTTCTTACTGGCTATTACATCAACTTAGAAGATTCATCCGTGTTCTACTATGGTATTTTTCGTGTCTCCGCATACCGCAGTACGCGACATAGCTTTGCAGACGATAAGTACTACCGCTTCAGAGAGAGGGGCGGACAATGTGACGATCTGGCTTTAAGTCGATTCGATAACAAATGACGAAAACGGACGGATTTCTCGGGTTTTTACTACATATGAACACTTTTCACATTCTCCCGTGCAACTTGGCTGCTAGTCCTCCTTCCTGCAGAATCTTAAGGTCCTAGCTCATGTCCAAGGCACCAAAGAGAGCTAAAAAGTCAATAATTGATAACTAAAAATTGAATTGTACTACTTCTTACTGGCTATTACATCAAATTAGAAGCTTCATCTGTGTTCTACTATGGTGCTTTTAGTGTCTCCTCATACCGCAGCACGCGACATAGCTTTGCACACGATAAGTACAACCGTTTCAGAGAGAACAGCGGCCAATGTGACGATCTGGCTATTAGTCGATTCGATAACAAATGACGATAACGAACGGATTTCTCAGGTTTTAACTACATATGAACACTTTTCACATTCTCCCGTGCAACTCGGCTGCAAGTCCGCCTTTCATGCTGAATCTTAAGGTCCTAGCTCATGCCCAAGGCACCAAAGCCAGCTAAAAAGTCAATAATCGATACCTAAAACTTGAATTGTACTACTTCTTACTGGCTATTACATCATCTTAGAAGCTTCATCTGTGTTCTACTATGGTGCTTTTAGCGTCGCCGCATACCACAGCACGCGACATAGCTTTCAGACGATAAGTACAACCGTTTCGGAGAGAAGAGCGGCCAATGTGACGATCTGGCTTTAAGTCGATTCGATAACAAATGACGAAAACGGACGGATTTCTCGGTTTTTTACTACATATGAACACTTTTCACATTCTCCCATGCAACTCGGTTGCTAGTCCTGCTTTCATGCAGAGTCTTAAGGTCCTAGCTCATGTCCAAGGCACCAAAGCCAGCTAAAAAGTCAATAATCGATACCTAAAACTGGTATTGTACTAATTCTTACTGGCGATTACATCATCTTAGAAGCTTCATCTGTGGTTTACTATGGTGCTTTTAGCGTCTCCGCATACCGCAGCACGCGACTTAGCTTTCAGACGATAAGTACAACCGTTTCGGAGATAAGAGCGGCCAATGTGACGATCTGGCTTTAAGTCGATTCTATAACAAATGACGAAAACGGACGGATTTTTCAGGTTTTTACTATATATGAACACTTTTCACATTCTGCCGTAGAACTCGGTTGCTAGTCCTGCTTTCATGCAGAATCGTAAGGTCCTAGCTCATGTCCAAGGCACCAAAGCCAGCTAAAAAGTCAATAATTGATACCTAAAACTGGAATTGTACTACTTCTTACTGGCTATTACAACATCTTAGAAGCTTCATCTGTGTTCTACTATGGTGATTTTAGTGTCTCCGCAAACCGCAGCACGCGACATAGCTTTGCAGACGATAAGTACAACCGTTTCAGAGAGAAGGGCGGAAAATGTGACGATCTGGCTTTAAGTCGATTCGATAACAAATGACGAAAACGGAGGGATTTCTCGGGTTTTTACTACATATGAACACTTTTCACATTCTCCCGTACAACTCGGCTGCTAGTCCTCCTTTCATGCAGAATCTTAAGGTCCTAGCTCATGTCCAAGGCACCAAAGCCAGCTTAAAAGTCAATAATCGATAACTAAAAATTGAATTGTACTACTTCTTACTGGCTATTACATCAACTTAGAAGCTTCATCTGTGTTCTACTATTTTGCTTTTAGTGTCTCCACATACCGCAGCACGCGACATAGCTTTGCAGACGATAAGTACAACCGTTTCAGAGAGAAGAGCGGCCAATGTGACGATCTGGCTATAAGTCAATTCGATAACAAATGACGATAACGAACCGATTTCTCAGGTTTTTACTACATATGAACACTTTTCACATTCTCCCGTGCAACTCGGCTGCAAGTCCGCCTTTCATGCAGAATCTTAAGGTCCTAGCTCATGTCCAAGGCACCAAAGCCAGCTAAAAAGTCAATAATCGATACCTAAAACTTGAATTGTACTACTTCTTACTGGCTATTAAATCAACTTAGAAGCTTCATCTGTGTTCTACTATTTTGCTTTTAGTGTCTCCACATACCGCAGCACGCGACATAGCTTTCAGACGATAAGTACAACCGTTTCGGAGAGAAGAGCGGCCAATGTGACGATCTGGCTTTAAGTCGATTCGATAACAAATGACGAAAACGGACGGATTTCTCAGGTATTTACTACATATGAACACTTTTCACATTCTCCCGTGCAACTCGGCTGCTAGTCCTCCTTTCATGCAGAATCTTAAACTCCCAGCTCATGTCCAAGGTACCAAAGCCAGCTAAAAGTCAATAATCGATGATTAAAACTTGAATTGTACTACTTTTTACTGGCTATTACATCAACGTAGAAGCTTCATCCGTGTTCTACTATGGTATTTCTAGTGTCTCCGCATACCGCAGCCCGCGACATAGCTTTGCAGACGATAAGTACAACCGTTTCAGAGAGAAGGGCGGACAATGTGACGATCTGGCTTTAGGTCGATTCGATAACAAATGACGAAAACGGACTGATTTTTCAGGTTTTTACTACATATGAACACTTTTCGCATTCTCCCGTGCAACTCAGCTGCTAATCCTCCTTTCATGCGGAATCTTATGGTCCTAGCTCATGTCCAAGGCACGAAAGCCAGCTAAAAAGTCAATAATCGATACCTAAAACTTGAGTTTTACTACTTCTTACTGGCTATTACATCAACTTAGAAGCTTTATCTGTGTTCTACTATGGTGCTTTCAGTGTCTCCACATACCGCAGCACGTGACATAGCTTTGCAGACGATAAGTACAACCGTTTCAGAGTGAAGAGCGGCCAATGTGACGATCTGGCTTTAAGTCGATTCAATAACAAATGACAAAAACGGACGGATTTCTCAGGTTTTTACTGCATATGAGCACTTTACACATTCTCCCGTGCAACTCGGCTGCTAGTCCTCCTTTCATTCAGAATCTTAAGGTCCTAGCTCATGTCCAAGGCACCAAAGCCAGGTGAAGTCAATAATCGATGATTAAAACTTGAATTGTACTACTTCTTACTGGCTATTACATCAACTTAGAAGCTTCATCTGTGTTCCACTATGGTGATTTTAGTGTCTCCGCATACCGCAGCACGCGACATAGCTTTGCAGACGATAAGTACAACCGTTTCAGAGAGAAGAGCGACCAATGTCACGATCTGGCTTTAAGTCGATTCGATAACAAATGACGATAACGAACTTATTTCTCAGGTTTTTACTACATATGAACACTTTTCACATTCTCCTGTTCAACTCGGCTGCTAGTCCTCCTTTCATGCGGAATCTTATGGTCCTAGCTCATGTCCAAGGCACGAAAGCCAGCTAAAAAGTCAATAATCGATACCTAAAACTTGAGTTTTACTACTTCTTACTGGATATTACATCAACTTAGAAGCTTCATCTGTGTTCTACTATGGGGCTTTTACTGTCTCCGCATGCCGCAGCACTCAAAATAGATTTGCAGACGATAAGTACAACCGTTTCAGAGAGAAGAGCAGAAAATGTGACGATCTGGCTTTAAGTCGATTCGATAACAAATGACGAAAACGGACCGATTTCCCTGGTTTTTACTACATATGAACACTTTTCTCATTCTCCCGTGCAACTCGGCTGCTAGTCCTCCTTTCATGCAGAATCGTAAGGTCCTAGCTCATATCCAAGGCACCAAAGCCAACTAAAAAGTCAATAATCGATATCTAAAATTTCAATTGTACTACTTCTTACTAGCTATTACATCAACATAGAAGCTTCATTTGTGTTCTACTATGCTGCTTTTAGTGTCTCCGCATACTGCAGCACGCGACATAGCTTTGCAGACGATAAGTGCAACCGTTTCAGAGAAAAGAGCGCCCAATGTGACGATCAGGCTTTAAGTCGATTCGATAACAAACGACGAAAACGGACGGATTTCTCAGGTTTTTACTACATATGAACACTTTTCACATTCTCCCGTGCAACTCAGCTGCTAGCCCTCCTTTCATGCAGAATCTTAAGGTCCTAGCTCATGTCCAAGGCACCAAAGCCAGCTAAAAAGTCAATAATCAATACCTAAAACTGGTATTGTACTAATTCTTACTGGCTATTACATCATCTTAGAAGCTTCTTCTGTGTTCTACTATGGTGCTTTTAGTGTCTCCGCAAACCGCAGCACGCGACATAGCTTTCACACGATAAGTACAACCGTTTCAGAGAGAAGAGCGGCCAATGTGACGATCTGGTTTTAAGTCGATTCGATAACAAATGAGGAAAACGGACGGGTTTCTCAGGTTTTTACTACATATGAACACTTTTCACATTCTCCCGTGCAACTCGGCTGCTAGTCCTCCTTTCATGCAGATTCTTAAGGTCCTAGCTCATGTCCAAGGCACCAAAGCCAGCTAAAAAGTCAATAATCGATATCTAAAATTTAAATTGTACTACTTCTTACTAGCTATTACATCAACTTAGAAGCTTCATCTGTGTTCTACTATGGTGCTTTTAGTGTCTCCACATACCGCAGCACTCGACATAGCTTTGCAGAAGATAAGTACTACCGTTTCAGAGAGAAGAGCGGCCAATGTGACGATCTGGCTTTAAGTCGATTCGATAACAAATGACGATAACGAACTTATTTCTCAGGTTTTTACTACATATGAACACTTTTCACATTCTCCTGTTCAACTCGGCTGCTAGTCCTCCTTTCATGCAGAATCTTAAGGTCCTAGTTCATGTTCAAGTCACCAAAGCAAGCTAGGAAGTCAATAATCGATACCTATAACATGAATTCTACTACTTGTTACTGGCTATTACATCAGCTTAGAAGCTTCATCTGTGTTCTACTATGGTGCTTTTAGTGTCTCCGCATACCGCAGCACGCGACATAGCATTGCAGACGATAAGTACAACCGTTTCAGAGAGAAGAGCGGCCAATGTGACGATCTGGCCTTAAGTCGACTCGATAACAAATGGCGGAAACGGACGGATTTCTTAGGTTTTTACTACATATGAACACTTTTCACATTCTCCCGTGTAACTGGGCTGCTAGTCCTCCTTTCGTGCAGAATCATAAGGTCCTAGCTCATGTCCAAGGTACCAAATCCAGCTGATAAGTCAATAATCGATACCTATAACTTGAATTGTACTACTTCTTACTGGCTATTACATCAGCTTAGAAGCTTCATCTGTGTTCTACTATGGTGCTTTTAGTGTCTCCGCATACCGCAGCACGCCTCATAGCTTTGCAGACGATAAGTACAACCGTTTCAGAGAGAAGAGCGGCCAATGTGACGATCTGGCTTTAAGTCGATTCGATAACAAATGGCGGAAACGGACGGATTTCTTAGGTTTTTACTACATATGAACACTTTTCACATTCTCCCGTGCAACTCGGCTGCTAGACCTCCTATCATGCAAAATCTTAAGTTCCTAGCTCATGCCCAAGGCACCAAAGAAGGCTAAAAAGTCAACAATCGATACCTAAAACTTGAATTGTACTACTTCTTACTGGCGATTACATCAACTTAGAAGCTTCATCTGTGTTCTACTATGGGGCTTTTAGTGTCTCAGCATACCGCAGCACGCGACATAGCTTTGCAGACGATAAGTACAACCCTTTCAGAGAGAAGAGCGGCCAATGTGACGATCTGGCTTTAAGTCGATTCGATAACAAATGTCGAACACGGACGGAATTCTCTGGTTTTTACTACATATGAACACTTTTCACATCCTCCCGTGCAACTCGGCTGCTAGTCCTCCTTTCATGCAGAATCTTAAGGTCCTAGCTTATGTCCAAGGCTCCAAAGCCAGCTAAAAAGTCAATAATCAATACCTAAAACTTGAATTGTACTACTTCTTACTGACTATTACATCAACTTAGAAGCTTCATCTGTGTTCTACTATGGTGCTTTTAGTGTCTCAGCATACCGCAGCACGCGACATAGCTTTGCAGACGATAAGTACAACCGTTTCAGAGAGAAGAGCGGCTAATGTGACGATCTGGCTTTAAGTCGATTCGATAACAATGACGATAACGAACGGATTTTTAAGGTTTTTACTACATATGAACACTTTTCACATTCTCCCGTGCAACTCGGCTGCTAGTCCTCCTTTCATGCAGAATCTTAAGGTCCTAGCCATGTCCAAGGCACCAAAGCCAGCTAAAAAGTCAATAATCGATACCTAAAACTTGAATTATACTACTTCTTACTGGCTATTACATCAAATTAAAGGCTTCATCTGTGTTCTACTATGGTGCTTTTAGTATCTCCGCATACCGCAGCCCGCGACATAGCTTTGCAGACGATATGTACAACCGTTTCAGAGAGAAGAGCGGCCAATGTGACGATCTGGCTGTAAGTCAATTCGATAACAAATGACGAAAACGGAAGGATTTCTCAGGTTTTTACTACATATGAACATTTTCCACATTCTCCAGTGCAACTCGGCTGCTAGTCCTCCCATCATGCAGAATGTTAAGGTCCTAGCTCATGTTCAAGTCACCAAAGCCAGCTAAGAAGTCAATAATCGATACCTATAACATGAATTGTACTACTTCTTACTGGCTATTACATCAGCTTAGAAGCTTCATCTGTGTTCTACTATGGTGCTTTTAGTGTCTCCACATACCGCAGCACGCGACATAGCTTTGCAGACGATAAAGACAACCGTTTCAGAGAGAAGAGCGGCCAATCTGTCGATCTGGCTTTAAGTCGATTCCATAACAAATGGCGGAAACGGACGGATTTCTCAGGTTTTTACTACATATGAACACTTTTCACATTCTCCCGTGCAACTGGGCTGCTAGTCCTCCTTTCATGCAGAATCATAAGGTCCTAGCTCATGTCCAAGGTACCAAAGCCAGCTAAAAAGTCAATAATCGATAAATATAACTTGAATTGTACTACTTCTTACTGGATATTACATCAACTTAGAAGCTTCATCCGTGTTCTACTATGGGGCTTTTAGTGTCTCCGCATGCCGCAGCACTCAAAATAAATTTGCAGACGATAAGTACAACCGTTTCAGAGAGAAGAGCGGCCAATGTGACGATCTGGCTTTAAGTCGATTCGATAACAGACGTCGAACACGGACGGATTTCTCTGGTTTTTACTACATATGAACACTTTTCACACCTAGCTCATGTCCTAGGCACCAAAGCCAGCTAAAAAGTCAATAATCAATACCTAAAACTTGAATTGTACTACTTCTTACTGACTATTACATCAACTTAGAAGCTTCATCTGTGTTCTACTATGGTGCTTTTAGTGTCTCCGCATACGGCAGCACGCGACATAGCTTTGCAGTCGATTAGTACAACCGTTTCATAGAGAAGAGCGGCTAATGTGACGATCTGGCTTTAAGTCGATTCGATAACAATGACGATAACGAACGGATTTTTAAGGTTTTTACTACATATGAACACTTTTCACATTCTCCCGCGCAACTCGGCTGCTAGTCCTCCTTTCATGCAGAATCTTAAGGTCCTAGCCATGTCCAAGGCACCAAGGCCAGCTAAAAAGTCAATAATCGATACCTATAAAATGAATTGTACTACTTCTTACTGGCTATTACATCAGCTTAGAAGCTTCATCTGTGTTCTACTATGGTGCTTTTAGTGTCTCCGCATACCGCAGCACGCGACATAGCTTTGCAGACGATAAGTACATAACCGTTTCAGAGAGAAGAGCGGCCAATGTGTCGATCTGGCTTTAAGTCGATTCCATAACAAATGGCGGAAACGGACGGATTTCTCAGGTTTTTACTACATATGAACACTTTTCACATTCTCCCGTGCAACTCGGCTGCTAGTCCTCCTTTCATGCAGAATCATAAGGTCCTAGCTCATGTCCAAGGTACCAAAGCCAGCTAAAAAGTCAATAATCGATACCTATAACTTGAATTGTACTACTTCTTACTGGCTATTACATCAACTTAGAAGCTTCATCTGTGTTCTACTATGGTGCTTTTAGTGTCTCCGCATACCACAGCGTTCGACATTGCTTTGCAGACGATAAGTACAACCGTTTCAGAGAGAAGAGCGGCCAATGTGACGATCTGGCTTTAAGTCGATTCGATAACAAATGTCGAACACGGACGGATTTCTTAGGCTCTTACTACATATGAACACTTTTCACATTCTCCCGTGCAACTCGGCTGCTAGTCCTCCATTAATGAAGAATCTTAAAGTCCTAGCTCATGTTCAAGGCACCAAAGCCAGCTAAAAAGTCAATAATCAATACCTAAAACTTGAATTGTACTACTTCTTACTGGCTATTACCTCAACTTAGAAGCTTCATCTGTGTTCTACTATGGGGCTTTTAGTGTCTCCGCATGCCGCAGCACTCGACATAGCTTTGCAGACGATATGTACAACCGTTTCAGAGAGAAGAGCGGCCAATGTGACGATCTGGCTTTAAGTCGATTCGATAACAAATGTCGAACACGGACGGATTTCTCTGGTTTTTACTACATATGAACACTTTTCACATTCTCCCGTGCAACTCGGCTGCTAGTCCTCCTTTCATGCAGAATCTTAAGGTCCTAGCTCATGTCCAAGGCACCAAAGCCAGCTAAAAAGTCAATAATCAATACCTAAAACTTGAGTTGTACTACTTCTTACTGGCTATTACATCAACTTAGAAGCTTTATCTGTGTTCTACTATGGTGCTTTCAGTGTCTCCACATACCGCAGCACGTCACATAGCTTTGCAGACGATAAGTACAACCGTTTCAGAGAGAAGAGCGGCCAATGTGACGATCTGGCTTTAAGTCGATTCGATAACAAATGACGAAAACGGATGGATTTCTCAGGATTTTACTACATATGAACACTTTTCACATTCTCCCGTGCAACTCGGCTGCTAGTCCTCCTTTTATGCAGAATCTTAAGGTCCTAGCTCATGTCCAAGGCACCAAAGCCAGCTAAAAGTCAATAATCGATGATTACAACTTGAATTGTACTACATTTTACTGGCTATTACATCAACTTAGAAGCTTCATCCGTGTTCTATTATGGTATTTCTAGTTTCTCCGCATACCGCAGCACGCGACATAGCTTTGCAGACGATAAGTACAACCGTTACAGAGAGAAGGGCGGACAATGTGACGATCTGGCTTTAAGTCGATTCGATAACAAATGACGAAAACGGACGGATTTCTCGGGTTTTTACTACAAATGAACACTTTTTACATTCTCCCGTGCAACTCGGTTGATAGTCCTGCTTTCATGCAGAATCGTAAGGTCCTAGCTCATGTCGAAGGCACCGAAGCCAGCTAAAAAGTCAATAAGTGATACCTAAAACTGGAATTGTACTACTTCTTACTGGCTATTACAAAATCTTAGAAGCTTCATCTGTGTTCTACTATGGTGCTTTCAGTGTCACCACATACCGCAGCACGTGACATAGATTTGCAGACGATAAGTACAACCGTTTCAGAGAGAAGGGCGGCCAATGTGACGATCTGGCTTTAAGTCGATTCAATAACAAATGACAAAAACGGACGGATTTCTCAGGTTTTTACTACGTATGAACACTTTTCACATTCTCCCGTGCAAGTCGGCTGCTAGTCCTCCTTTCATGCAGAATCTTAAGGTCCTAGCTCATGTCCAAGGCACCAAAGCCAGCTAAAATTCAATAATCGATGCCTAAAACTTGAATTGTACTACTTCTTACTGGCTATTACATCAACTTAGAAGATTCATCCGTGTTCTACTATGGTATTTTTCGTGTCTCCGCATACCGCAGTACGCGACATAGCTTTGCAGACGATAAGTACTACCGCTTCAGAGAGAGGGGCGGACAATGTGACGATCTGGCTTTAAGTCGATTCGATAACAAATGACGAAAACGGACGGATTTCTCGGGTTTTTACTACATATGAACACTTTTCACATTCTCCCGTGCAACTTGGCTGCTAGTCCTCCTTCCTGCAGAATCTTAAGGTCCTAGCTCATGTCCAAGGCACCAAAGAGAGCTAAAAAGTCAATAATTGATAACTAAAAATTGAATTGTACTACTTCTTACTGGCTATTACATCAAATTAGAAGCTTCATCTGTGTTCTACTATGGTGCTTTTAGTGTCTCCTCATACCGCAGCACGCGACATAGCTTTGCACACGATAAGTACAACCGTTTCAGAGAGAACAGCGGCCAATGTGACGATCTGGCTATTAGTCGATTCGATAACAAATGACGATAACGAACGGATTTCTCAGGTTTTAACTACATATGAACACTTTTCACATTCTCCCGTGCAACTCGGCTGCAAGTCCGCCTTTCATGCTGAATCTTAAGGTCCTAGCTCATGCCCAAGGCACCAAAGCCAGCTAAAAAGTCAATAATCGATACCTAAAACTTGAATTGTACTACTTCTTACTGGCTATTACATCATCTTAGAAGCTTCATCTGTGTTCTACTATGGTGCTTTTAGCGTCGCCGCATACCACAGCACGCGACATAGCTTTCAGACGATAAGTACAACCGTTTCGGAGAGAAGAGCGGCCAATGTGACGATCTGGCTTTAAGTCGATTCGATAACAAATGACGAAAACGGACGGATTTCTCGGTTTTTTACTACATATGAACACTTTTCACATTCTCCCATGCAACTCGGTTGCTAGTCCTGCTTTCATGCAGAGTCTTAAGGTCCTAGCTCATGTCCAAGGCACCAAAGCCAGCTAAAAAGTCAATAATCGATACCTAAAACTGGTATTGTACTAATTCTTACTGGCGATTACATCATCTTAGAAGCTTCATCTGTGGTTTACTATGGTGCTTTTAGCGTCTCCGCATACCGCAGCACGCGACTTAGCTTTCAGACGATAAGTACAACCGTTTCGGAGATAAGAGCGGCCAATGTGACGATCTGGCTTTAAGTCGATTCTATAACAAATGACGAAAACGGACGGATTTTTCAGGTTTTTACTATATATGAACACTTTTCACATTCTGCCGTAGAACTCGGTTGCTAGTCCTGCTTTCATGCAGAATCGTAAGGTCCTAGCTCATGTCCAAGGCACCAAAGCCAGCTAAAAAGTCAATAATTGATACCTAAAACTGGAATTGTACTACTTCTTACTGGCTATTACAACATCTTAGAAGCTTCATCTGTGTTCTACTATGGTGATTTTAGTGTCTCCGCAAACCGCAGCACGCGACATAGCTTTGCAGACGATAAGTACAACCGTTTCAGAGAGAAGGGCGGAAAATGTGACGATCTGGCTTTAAGTCGATTCGATAACAAATGACGAAAACGGAGGGATTTCTCGGGTTTTTACTACATATGAACACTTTTCACATTCTCCCGTACAACTCGGCTGCTAGTCCTCCTTTCATGCAGAATCTTAAGGTCCTAGCTCATGTCCAAGGCACCAAAGCCAGCTTAAAAGTCAATAATCGATAACTAAAAATTGAATTGTACTACTTCTTACTGGCTATTACATCAACTTAGAAGCTTCATCTGTGTTCTACTATTTTGCTTTTAGTGTCTCCACATACCGCAGCACGCGACATAGCTTTGCAGACGATAAGTACAACCGTTTCAGAGAGAAGAGCGGCCAATGTGACGATCTGGCTATAAGTCAATTCGATAACAAATGACGATAACGAACCGATTTCTCAGGTTTTTACTACATATGAACACTTTTCACATTCTCCCGTGCAACTCGGCTGCAAGTCCGCCTTTCATGCAGAATCTTAAGGTCCTAGCTCATGTCCAAGGCACCAAAGCCAGCTAAAAAGTCAATAATCGATACCTAAAACTTGAATTGTACTACTTCTTACTGGCTATTAAATCAACTTAGAAGCTTCATCTGTGTTCTACTATTTTGCTTTTAGTGTCTCCACATACCGCAGCACGCGACATAGCTTTCAGACGATAAGTACAACCGTTTCGGAGAGAAGAGCGGCCAATGTGACGATCTGGCTTTAAGTCGATTCGATAACAAATGACGAAAACGGACGGATTTCTCAGGTATTTACTACATATGAACACTTTTCACATTCTCCCGTGCAACTCGGCTGCTAGTCCTCCTTTCATGCAGAATCTTAAACTCCCAGCTCATGTCCAAGGTACCAAAGCCAGCTAAAAGTCAATAATCGATGATTAAAACTTGAATTGTACTACTTTTTACTGGCTATTACATCAACGTAGAAGCTTCATCCGTGTTCTACTATGGTATTTCTAGTGTCTCCGCATACCGCAGCCCGCGACATAGCTTTGCAGACGATAAGTACAACCGTTTCAGAGAGAAGGGCGGACAATGTGACGATCTGGCTTTAGGTCGATTCGATAACAAATGACGAAAACGGACTGATTTTTCAGGTTTTTACTACATATGAACACTTTTCGCATTCTCCCGTGCAACTCAGCTGCTAATCCTCCTTTCATGCGGAATCTTATGGTCCTAGCTCATGTCCAAGGCACGAAAGCCAGCTAAAAAGTCAATAATCGATACCTAAAACTTGAGTTTTACTACTTCTTACTGGCTATTACATCAACTTAGAAGCTTTATCTGTGTTCTACTATGGTGCTTTCAGTGTCTCCACATACCGCAGCACGTGACATAGCTTTGCAGACGATAAGTACAACCGTTTCAGAGTGAAGAGCGGCCAATGTGACGATCTGGCTTTAAGTCGATTCAATAACAAATGACAAAAACGGACGGATTTCTCAGGTTTTTACTGCATATGAGCACTTTACACATTCTCCCGTGCAACTCGGCTGCTAGTCCTCCTTTCATTCAGAATCTTAAGGTCCTAGCTCATGTCCAAGGCACCAAAGCCAGGTGAAGTCAATAATCGATGATTAAAACTTGAATTGTACTACTTCTTACTGGCTATTACATCAACTTAGAAGCTTCATCTGTGTCCTACTATGGTGATTTTAGTGACTCCGCATACCACAGCACGCGACATAGCTTTGCAGACGATAAGTACAACCGTTTCAGAGAGAAGAGCGGCCAATGTGACGATCGGGCTTTAAGTCGATTCAATAACAAATGACAAAAACGGACGGATTTCTCAGGTTTTTACGACATATGAACACTTTTCACATTCTCCCGTGCAAGTAGGCTGCTAGTCCTCCTTTCATGCAGAATCTTAAGGTCCTAGCTCTTGTCCAAGGCACCAAAGCCAGCTAAAAAGTCAATAATCGATACCTAAAACTTGAATTGTACTACTTCTTACTGGCTATTACATCAACTTAGAAGCTTCATCTGTGTTCCACTATGGTGATTTTAGTGTCTCCGCATACCGCAGCACGCGACATAGCTTTGCAGACGATAAGTACAACCGTTTCAGAGAGAAGAGCGACCAATGTCACGATCTGGCTTTAAGTCGATTCGATAACAAATGACGATAACGAACGGATTTCTTAGGTTTTTACTACAATCGAACACTTTTCACATTCTCCCGTGCAACTCGGCAGCTAGTCCTCCTTTCACGCAGAATCTTAAGGTCCTAGCTCTTGTCCAAGGCACCAAAGCCAGCTAAAAAGTCAATAATCGATAACTAAAACTTGAATTTTACTACTTCTTACTGGCTATTACATCAACTTAGAAGCTTCATCTGTGTTCTACTACGGTGCTTTTAGTGTCACCACATACCGCAGCACGCGACATAGCTTAGCAGACGATAAGTACAACCGTTTCAGAGAGAAGAGCGGCCAATGTGACGATCTGGCTTTAAGTAGATTCGATAACAAATGACGAAAGCGGACGGATTTGTCAGGTTTTTACTACATATGAACACTTTTCTCATTCCCCCGTGCAAGTCGGCTGCTAGTCCTCCTTTCATGCAGAATCATAAGGTCCTAGCTCATGTCCAATGCACCAAAACCAGGTAAAATTCAATAATCGATACCTAAAACTTGAATTGTACTACTTCTTACTGGCTATTACATCAACTTAGAAGCTTCATCTGTGTTCCACTATGGTGATTTTAGTGTCTCCGCATACCGCAGCACGCGACATAGCTTTGCAGACGATAAGTACAACCGTTTCAGAGAGAAGGGCGGACAATGTGACGATCTGGCTTTAAGTCGATTCGATATCAAATGACGAAAACGGACGGATTTCTGGGGGTTTCTACTACATATGAACACTTTTCACATTCTCCCGTGCAACTCGGCTGCTAGTCCTCCTTTCATGCAGAACCTTGAGGTCCTAGCTCATGTCCAAGGAACCAAAGCCAGCTAAAAATTCAAAAATAGATACCTAAAACTGGAATTGTACTACTTCTTACTGGCTATTACATCAACTTAGAAGCTTTGTCTGTGTTCTACTATGGTGCTTTTAGCGTCTCCGCATACCGCAGCACGCGACATAGCTTTCAGACGATAAGTACAACCATTTCGGAGAGAAGAGCGGGCAATGTGACGATCTGGCTTTAAGTCGATTCGATAACAAATGACGAAAACGGACGGATTTCTCAGGTTTTTACTACATATGAACACTTTTCACATTCTCCCTTGCAACTCGGCTGCTAGTCCTCCTTTCATGCAGAATCTTAAGGTCCTAGCTCATGTCCAATGCACCAAAGCCAGCTAAAAGTCAATAATCGATGATTAAAACTTGAATTGTACTACTTTTTACTGGCTATTACATCAACGTAGAAGCTTCATCCGTGTTCTACTATGGTATTTCTAGTGTCTCCGCATACCGCAGCACGCGACATAGCTTTGCAGACGATAAGTACAACAGTTTCAGAGAGAAGGGCGGACAATGTGACGATCTGGCTTTAAGTCGATTCGATAACAAATGACGAAAACGGACGGATTTCTCAGGTTTATACTGCATATGAACACTTTTCACATTCTCCCGTTCAACTCGGCTGCTAGTCCTCCATTCATGCGGAATCTTAAGGTCCTAGCTCATGTCCAAGGAACCAAAGCCAGCTAAAAATTCAATAATAGATACCTAAAACTGGAATTGTACTACTTCTTACTGGCTATTACATCAACTTAGAAGCTTTGTCTGTGTTCTACTATGGTGCTTTTAGTGTCACCACATACCGCAGCACGCGACATAGCTTTCAGACGATAAGTACAACCGTTTCAGAGAGAAGAGCGGCCAATGTGACGATCTGGCTTTTAGTCGATTCAATAACAAATGACAAAAACGGACGTATTTCTCAGGTTTTTACTGCATGTGAAAACTTTTCACATTCTCCCGTGCAACTCGGCTGCTAGTCCTCCTTTCATGCAGAATCTTAAGGTCCTACCTCATGTCCAAGGCACCAAAGCCAGCTAAAAGTCAATAATCGATGATTAAAACTTGAATTGTACTACTTCTTACTGGCTATTACATCAACTTAGAAGCTTCATCCGTGTTCTACTATGGTATTTTTAGTGTCCCCGCATACAGGAGCACGCGACATAGCTTTGCAGACGATAAGTACAACCGTTTCAGAGAGAAGGGCGGACAATTTTGCGATCTGTCTTCAAGTCGACTCGATGACAAAAGACGAAAACGGACGGATTTCTCAGGTTAATACTACATATGAACACTTTTCACATTCTCCCGTGCAACTCGGCTGCTAGTCCTCCTTTCATGCAGAATCTTAAGGTCCTAGCTCATGTCCAAGGCACCAAAGCCAGCTAAAAAGTCAATAATTGATACCTAAAATTGGAATTGTACTACTTCTTACTGGCTATTACAACATCTTGGAAGCTTCATCTGTGTTCTACTATGGTGCTTTCAGTGTCTCCACATACCGCAGCACGTGACATAGATTTGCAGACGATAAGTACAACCGTTTCAGAGAGAATATCGGCCAATGTGACGATCGGGCTCTAAGTCGATTCAATAACAAATGACAAAAACGGACGGATTTCTCAGGTTTTTACTACATGTGAACACTTTTCACATTCTCCCGTGCAAGTCGGCTGCTAGTCCTCCTTTCATGCAGAATCTTAAGGTCCTAGCTCATGTCCAAGGCACCAAAGCCAGCTAAAAGTCAATAATCGATGCCTAAAACTTGAATTGTACTACTTCTTACTGGATATTACATCAACTTAGAAGCTTCATCCGTGTTCTACTATGGTATTTTTAGTGTCTCCGCATACCGCAGCACGCGACATAGCTTTGCAGACGATAAGTACAACCGTTTCAGAGAGAAGGGCGGACAGTGTGACGATCTGGCTTTAAGTCGATTCGATAACAAATCTACATCTACATCCGTACTCCGCAAGCCTCCTGACAGTGTGTGGCGGAGGGTACCCTGAGTACCTCTATCCGTTCTCCCTTCTATTCCAGTCTCGTATTGTACGTGGAAAGAAGGATTGTCGGTATGCTTCTGTGTGGGCTCTAATCTCTCTGATTTTATCCTCATGGTCTCTTCGCGAGATATACGTAGGAGGGAGCAATATACTGCTTGACTCTTCGGTGAAGGTATGTTCTCGAAACTTCAACAAAAGCCCGTACCGAGCTACTGAGCGTCTCTCCTGCAGAGTCTTCCACTGGAGTTTATCTATCATCTCCGTAACGCTTTCGCAATTACTAAATGATCCTGTAACGAAGCGCGCTGCTCTCCGTTGGATCTTCTCTATCTCTTCTATCAACCCTACCTGGTGCGGATCCCACACTGCTGAGCAGTATTCAAGCAATGGGCGAACAAGCGTACTGTAACCTACTTCCTTTGTTGTCGGATTGCATTTCCTTAGGATTCTTCCAATGAATCTCAGTCTGGCATCTGCTTTACCGACGATCAACTTTATATGATCATTCCATTTTAAATCACTCCTAATGCGTACTCCCAGATAATTTATGGAATTAACTGCTTCCAGTTGCTGACCTGCTATTTTGTAGCTAAATGATAAGGGACCTATCTTTCTATGTATTCGCATCACATTACACTTCGCTACATTGAGATTCAATTGCCATTCCGTGCACCATGCGTCAATTCGCTGCAGATCCTCCTGCATTTCAGTACAATTTTCCATTGTTGCAACCTCTCGATACACCACAGCATCATCTGCAAAAAGCCTCAGTGAACTTCCGATGTCATCCACCAGGTCATTTATGTATATTGTGAATAGCAACGGTCCTATGACACTCCCCTGCGGCACACCTGAAATCACTCTTACTTCGGAAGACTTCTCTCCATTGAGAATGACGTGCTGCGTTCTGTTATCTAGGAACTCCTCAATCCAATCACACAATTGATCTGATAGTCCGTATGCTCTTACTTTGTTCATTAAACGACTGTGGGGAACTGTGTCAAACGCCTTGCGGAAGTCAAGAAACACGGCATCTACTTGTGAACCCGTGTCTAAGGCCCTCTGAGTCTCGTGGACGTCCCTTCTTGAGAACGGGGATGACCTGTGCCCTTTTCCAATCCTTTGGAACGCTTCGCTCTTCTAGAGACCTACGGTACACCGCTGCAAGAAGGGGGGCAAGTTCCTTCGCGTACTCTGTGTAAAATCGAACTGGTATCCCATCAGGACCAGCGGCCTTTCCTCTTTTGAGCGATTTTAATTGTTTCTCTATCCCTCTGTCGTCTACTTCGATATCTACCATTTTGTCAACTGTGCGACAATCTAGAGAAGGAAGCACAGTGCAGTCTTCCTCTGTGAAACAGCTTTGGAAGAAGACATTTAGTAATTCGGCCTTTAGTCTGTCATCCTCTGTTTCAGTACCATTTTGGTCACAGAGTGTCTGGACATTTTGTTTTGATCCACCTACCGCTTTGACATAGGACCAAAATTTCTTAGGATTTTCTGCCAAGTCAGTACATAGAACGTTACTTTCGAATTCATTGAAAGCCTCTCGCATAGCCCTCCTCACACTACATTTCGCTTCGCGTAATTTTTGTTTGTCTGCAAGGCTTTGGCTATGTTTATGTTTGCTGTGAAGTTCCCTTTGCTTCCGCAGCAGTTTTCTAACTCGGTTGTTGTACCACGGTGGCTCTTTTCCATCTCTTACGATCTTGCTTGGCACATACTCATCCAACGCATATTGTACCATGGTTTTGAACTTTGTCCACTGATCCTCAACACTATCTGCACTTGAGACAAAACTTTTGTGTTGAGCCGTCAGGTACTCTGTAATCTGCTTTTTGTCACTTTTGCTAAACAGAAAAATCTTCCTACCTTTTTTAATATTTCTATTTACGGCTGAAATCATCGACGCAGTAACCGCTTTATGATCGCTGATTCCCTGTTCTGCATTAACTGATTCAAATAGTTCGGGTCTGTTTGTCACCAGAAGGTCTAATATATTATCGCCACGAGTCGGTTTTCTGTTTAACTGCTCAAGGTAGTTTTCAGATAAAGCACTTAAAAATATTTCACTGGATTCTTTGTCCCTGCCACCCGTTATGAACGTTTGAGTCTCCCAGTCTATATCCGGCAAATTAAAATCTCCACCCAGAACTATAACATGGTGGGGAAATCTACTCGAAATATTTTCCAAATTATTCTTCAGGTGCTGAGCCACAACAGCTGCTGAGCCCGGGGGCCTATAGAGACATCCAATTACCATGTCTGAGCCTGCTTTAACCGTGACCTTCACCCAAATCATTTCACAATTCGAATCTCCGTCAATTTCCTTCGATACTATTGCACTTCTTATCGCTATAAACACGCCTCCCCCTTCACTGTCCAGCCTATCTCTGCGGTATACATTCCAATCAGAGTTTAGGATTTCATTACTGTTTACGTCTGGTTTCAGCCAACTTTCTGTTCCTAGTACTATATGGGCGTTGTGACCGTTTATTAATGAGAGCAGTTCTGGGACCTTTCTATAGACGCTTCTGCAGTTTACTATTAGCACATTAATATTGTTATTCCTTGTTGCATTTTGCCTACTCCTGCCTTGCCGCGTCTCAGGAGGCGTCTTGTCGGGCCTAGGGAGGGAATTCTCTAACCTAAAAAAACCCCATGTGCACTCCACACGTACTCCGCTACCCTCGTAGCCGCTTCCGGCGTGTAGTGCACGCCTGACCTATTCAGGGGGACCCTACATTTCTCCACCCGATAGCGGAGGTCGAGAAATTTGCACCCCAGCTCTCCGCAGAATCGTCTGAGCCTCTGGTTTAAGCCTTCCACTCGGCTCCAAACCAGAGGACCGCGATCGGTTCTCGGAACGATACTACAAATAGTTAGCTCTGATTCCACCCCGCGAGCGAGGCTTTCCACCTTCACCAACTCCGCCAACCACCTGTACGAACTGTGGATGACCTCTGAACCCAGACGGCAAGAGTCATTGGTGCCGACATGAGCAACAATTTGCAGTCGGGTGCACCCAGTGCTCTCTATCGCCGCCGGTAGGGCCTCCTCCACATCTCGGATGAGACCCCCCGGCAAGCAGACAGAGTGAACACTTGCCTTCTTCCCCGACCTTTCCGCTATTTCCCTAAGGGGCTCCATCACCCGCCTAACGTTGGAGCTCCCAATAACTAATAAACCCCTCCCCCCGTGTGCCTGCTCGGACCTTGCTGAAGGAGCAGCCACATGTCCACTCACAGGCAGAGCGGGCGATGCCACACGGCCAGCCTCCACATTGACCCTCCGCCTCGTGCGCCGCGAACGCCGCTGAACCCGCCACTCCCCTTGGGGAGAGGGTGGCCCAACCGCGCCCGGTACCCGCGAAGATGTCTCGACAGCAGGGACAGTGGGTGAAGCATCTAACACCTGGGGTGCACCATGCGACGCACCAGACTCCCCACTGCCGCTAAACTCCGAGGCAGCAGCCTGAAGACGGCTGACCGCGGCCATCAACACGCTCAGCTGTTCGCGAAGAGTGGCCAGCTCCTCCTGCGTCCGTACACAGCAGCCACACATCCTAGCCATCCTAAGAAATCAATTTACTATAGAGTGTTAATCAGCTTTTAACTAGACTGCTAATTCACTAAAGGCGGTTGATTATTGACTAAACTGTGATTGCTAACCACTACTTGTAGAAACAAGGAAAATAGCACTACCTGTCTCTGGACGGTATTGAAAACAAACACTAGCACTACGAGCACTATGGCTGACTAAAGGGACTCTCTGACTGTATTCGAAACACACACGAGATCTATGGAACACTTAATAGCACTCTACTATTAAAGCTTCCTAAAAGCAAAAACACGCAGAAGAAGAAGTGACAAGTAAGAAAAATACAGATAATACTTAAATTAAGGTAGCTCGCTGCACAGCAGACGTGAAGCAGACGGCGGTTAGGGCGACACTGACACTACTGGCACTATGGCTGACTAAAGGGACTCTCTCTGACTGTATTCAAAACAAACACGAGATCTATGGAACACTTAATAGCACTCTACTATTAAAGCTTCCTAAAAGCAAAAACACGCAGAAGAAGAAGTGACAAGTAAGAAAAATACAGATAATACTTAAATTAAGGTAGCTCGCTGCACAGCAGACGTGAAGCAGACGGCGGTTAGGGCGAAAACGGACGGATTTCTCGGGTTTTTAGTACATATGAACACTTTTCACATTCTCCCGTGCAACTCAGCTGCTAGTCCTCCTTTCATGCAGAATCTTAAGGTCCTAGCTCATGTCCAAGGCACCAAAGCCAGCTAAAAGGCAATAATCGATGATTAAAACTTGAATTGTACTACTTCTTACTGGCTATTACATCAACTTAGAAGCTTCATCCGTGTTCTACTATGGTATTTTTAGTGTCTCGGCATACCGCAGCACGCGACATAGCTTTGCAGACGATAAGTACAACCGTTTCAGAGAGATGGGCGAACAATGTGACGATCTGGCTTTAAGTCGATTGGATAACAAATGACGAAAACGGACGGATATTTCGGGTTTTTACTACATATGAACACTTTTCACATTCTCCCGTGCAACTCGGCTGCTAGTCCTCCTTTCATGCAGAATCTAGAGGTCCTAGCTCATGTCCAAGGCACCAAAGCCAGCTAAAAAGTCAATAATCGATACCTAAAACTGGAATTGTACTACTTCTTACTGGCTATTACATCAACTTAGAAGCTTTGTATGTGTTCTACTATGGTGCTTTTAGTGTCTCCACATACCGCAGCACGCGACATAGCTTTGCAGACGATAAGTACAACCGTTTCAGAGAGAAGAGTGACCAATGTCACGATCTGGCTTTAAGTCGATTCGATAACAAATGACGATAACGAACGGATTTTTTAGGTTTTTACTACATATGAACACTTTTCACATTCTCCCGTGCAACTCGGCAGCTAGTCCTCCTTTCACGCAGAATCTTAAGGTCCTAGCTCTTGTCCAAGGCACCAAAGCCAGCTAAAAAGTCAATAATCGATACCTAAAACTTGAAATTTGCTACTTCTTACTGGCTATTAAATCAACTTAGAAGCTTCATCTGGGTTCTACTATGGTGCTTTAAGTGTCACCGCATACCGCAGCACGCGACATAGCTTTGCAGACTATAAGTACAACCGTTTCAGAAAGAAGAGCGGCAAATGTGATGATCTGGCTTTAAGTCGATTCCATAACAAATGACGAAAACGGACGGATTTCTCAGGTTTTTACTACATATGAACACTTTTCACATTCTCCCGTGCAACTCAGCTGCTAACCCTCCTTTCATGCAGAATCTTAAGGTCCTAGCTCATGTCCAAGGCACCAAAGCCAGCTATAAGTCAATAATCGATAATTAAAACTGGTATTGTACTAATTCTTACTGGCTATTACATCAACGTAGAAGCTTCATCCGTGTTCTACTATGGTATTTTTAGTGTCTCGGCATACCGCAGCACGCGACATAGCTTTCAGACGATAAGTACAACCGTTTCAGAGAGAAGAGCGGCCAATGTGACGATCTGGCTTTAAGTCGATTCAATAACAAATGACAAAAACGGACGGATTTCTTAGGTTTTTACTGCAAATGAACACTTTTCACATTCTCCCGTGCAACTCGGCTGCTAGTCCTCCTTTCATGCAGGATCTTAAGGTCCTAGCTCATGTCCAAGGCACCAAAGCCAGCTAAAAGTTAATAATCGATGATTAAAACTTGAATTGTACTACTTCTTACTGGCTATTACATCAACTTAGAAGCTTCATCTGTGTCCTACTATGGTGATTTTAGTGTCTCCGCATACCGCAGCACGCGACATAGCTTTGCAGACGATAAGTACAACCGATTCAGAGAGAAGAGCGGCCAATGTGACGATCTGGCTTTAAGTCGATTCGATAACAAATGACGAAAACGGACGGATTTCTCAGGTTTTTACTACACATGAACACTTTTCACATTCTCCCGTTCAACTCGGCTGCTAGTCCTCCATTCATGCACAATCTTTAGGTCCTAGCTCATGTCCAAGGTACCAAAGCCAGCTAAAAAGTCAATAATCGATACCTAAAACTTGAGTTGTACTACTTCTTACTGGCTATTACATCATCTTAGAAGCTTCATCTGTGTTCTACTATGGTGCTTTTAGTGTCTCCGAATACCGCAGCACGCGACATAGCTTTGCAGACGATAAGTACAACCGATTCAGAGAGAAGAGCGGCCAATGTGACGATCTGGCTTTAAGTCGATTCGATAACAAATGACGAAAACGGACGGATTTCTCAGGTTAATACTACATATTAACACAATTCACATTCTCCCATGCAACTTTTCTGCTAGTCCTCCTCTCATGCAGAGTCGTAAGGTCCTAGCTCATGTCCAAGGCGCCCAAGCAAGCTAAAAAGTCAATAATCGATACCTAAAACTTGAATTGTACTACTTCTTACTGGCTATTACATCAACTTAGAAGCTTCATCTGTGTCCAACTATGGTGATTTTAGTGTCTCCGCATACCGCAGCACACGACATAGCTTTGCAGACGATAAGTACAACCGTTTCAGAGAGAAGAGCGGCCAATGTGACGATCTGGCTTTAAGTCGATTCGATAACAAATGACGAAAACGGGCGGATTTCTCAGGTTTATACTGCATATGAACACTTTTCACATTCTCCCGTTCAACTCGGCTGCTAGTCCTCCATTCATGCGGAATCTTAAGGTCCTAGCTCATGTCCAAGGCACCAAAGACAGCTAAAAAGTCAATAATCGATGCCCAAATCTTGAATTGTGCTACTTCTTACTGGCTATTACATCAACTTAGAAGCTTCATCTGTGTTCTAATATGGTTATTTTAGTGTCTCCGCATACCGCAGCACGCGACATAGCTTTGCAGACGATAAGTACAACCGTTTCAGAGAGAAGAGCGGCAAATGTGACGATGTGGCTTTAAGTCAATTCCATAACAAATGACGAAAACGGACGGATTTCTCAGGTTTTTACTACATATGAACACTTTTCACATTCTCCCCTGCAATTCGGCTGCTAGTCCACCTTTCATGCAGAATCTTAAGGTCCTAGCTCATGTACAAGGCACCAAAGCCAGCTAAAAAGTCAATAATCGATAGCTAAAACTTGAATTGTACTACTTCTTACTGGCTATTACCTCAACTAAGAAGCTTCATCTGTGTCCTACTATGGTGATTTTAGTGTCTCCACATACCGCAGCACGCGACATAGCTTTGCAGACGATAAGTACAACCGTTTCAGGGAGAAGAGCGGCCAATGTGACGACCGGCTTTAAGACCATACGATAACCAGTGACGAAAACGTACTGATTTCTCGGGTTTTTACTACATATGAACACTTTTCACATTCTCCCGTGCAACTCGGCTACTAGTCCTCCTTTCATGCAGAATCTTAAGGTCCTAGCTCATGTCCAAGGCACCAAAGCCAGCTAAAAAGTCAATAATCGATATCTAAAATTTCAATTGTACTACTTCGTACTAGCTATTACATCAACTTAGAAGCTTCATCTGTGTTCTACTATGGTTATTTTGGTGTCTCCGCATACCGCAGCACGCGACATAGCTTTGCAGACGATAAGTACAACCGTTTCAGAGAGAAGAATGGCCAATGTCACGATCTGGCTTTAAGTCGATTCGATAACAAATGACGAAAACGGAAGTATTTCTCAGGGTTTTACTACATATGAACACTTTTCACTTTCTCCCGTGCAACTCGGCTGCTACTCCTCCTTTAATGCAGAATGTTAAGGTCCTAGCTCATGTCCAAGGCACCAAAGCCAGCTAAAAAGTCAATAATCGATACCTAAAGCTTGAATTGTACTACCTCTTACTGGCTATTACTTTAACTTAGAAGCTTCATCTGTGTTCTACTATGGTGCTTTTAGTGTCTCCGAATACCGCAGCACGCGACATAGCTTTGCAGACGATAAGTACAACCGATTCAGAGAGAAGAGCGGCCAATGTGACGATCTGGCTTTAAATCAATTCCATAACAAATGACGAAAACGTACGGATTTCTCAGTTTAATACTACACATTAACACTTTTCACATTCTCCCCTGCAATTCGGCTGCTAGTCCTCCTTTCATGCAGAATCTTAAGGTCCTAGCTCATGTCCAAGGTACCAAAGCCAGCTAAAAAGTCAATAATCGATACCTAAAACTTGAATTGTACTACTTCTTACTGGCTATTACATCAACTAAGAAGCTTCATCTGTGTCCTACTATGGTGATTTTAGTGTCTCCACATACCGCAGCACGCGACATAGCTTTCCAGACGATCAGTACAACCGTTTCAGAGAGAAGAGCGGCCAATGTGACGATATGGCTTGAAGTCGATTCGATAACAAATGACGATAACGAACGGATTTCTCAGGTTTTTACTACATATGAAAACTTTTCACATCCTGGCGTGCAGCTCGGCTGCTAGTCCTCCTTTCATGCAGAATCTTAAGGTCCTAGCTCATGTCCAAGGCACCGAAGCCAGCTAAAAATTCAATAATCGATACCTAAAACTTGAATTGTACTACTTCTTACTGGCTTTTACATCAACTTAGAAGCTTCATCTGTGTTCTACTATGGTTATTTTGGTGTCTCCGCATACCGCAGCACGCGACATAGCTTTGCAGACGATAAGTACAACCGTTTCAGAGAGAAGAGCGGCCAATGTGACGATCTGGCTTTAAGACGATTCGATAACCAATGACGAAAACGTACGGATTTCTCGGGTTTTTACTACATATGAACACTTTTCACATTCTCCCGTGCAATTCGGCTGCTAGTCCTCCTTTCATGCAGAATCTTAAAGTCCTAGCTCATGTCCTAGGCACCAAAGCCAGCTAAAATGTCAATAATCGATATCTAAAATTTCAATTGTACTACTTCTTACTAGCTATTACATCAACTTAGAAGCTTCATCTGTGTTCTACTATGCTGCTTTTAGTGTCTCCGCATACTGCAGCACGCGACATAGCTTTGCAGACGATAAGTGCAACCGTTTCAGAGAGAAAAGCGCCCAATGTGACGATCAGGCTTTAAGTCGATTCGATAACAAACGACGAAAACGGACGGATTCTCAGGTTTTTACTACATATGAACACTTTTCACATTCTCCCGTGCAACTCGGCTGCTAGTACTGCTTTCATGCAGAATCATAAGGTCCTAGCTCATGTCCAAGGCACCAAAGCCAGCTACAAAGTCAATAGTCGATACCTAAAACTGGAATTGTACTACTTCTTACTGGCTATTAAATCAATTTAGATTTTCATCTGTGTTCTACTATGGTGCTTTTAGTGTCTCCACATCCGCAGCACGCGACATAGCTTAGCAGACGATAAGTACAACCGTTTCAGAGAGGAGAGTGGCCAATGTCACGATCTGGCTTTAAGTCGATTCGATAACAAATGACGATAACGAACGGATTTCTCAGGTTTTTACTACATATGAACACTTTTCACATTCTCCCGTGCAACTCGGCTGCTAGTCCTCTTTTCGTGCAGAATCTTAAGGTCCTAGCTCATGTGCAAGGCACCAAAGCCAGCTAAAAAGTCAATAATCGATACCTAAAACTTGAATTTTACTACTTCTTACTGGCAATTACATCAACTTAGAAGCTTCATCTGTGTTCTACTGTGGTGCTTTTAGTGTCTCCGCATACCGCAACACGCGACATAGCTTTGCAGACTATAAGTACTACCGTTTCAGAGAGAAGAACGGCCCATGTGACGATCTGGCTTTAAGTCGAATCGATAACCAATGACGAAAACGTACGGATTTCTCACGTTTTTACTACAATCGAACACTTTTCACATTCTCCCGTACAACTCGGCTGCTAGTCCTTCTTTCATGCAGAATCTTAAGGTCCTAGCTCATGTCCAAGGCACCAAAGCCAGCTACAAAGTCAATAATCGATACCTAAAACTTGAATTGTACTACATCTTACTGGCTATTACATCAACTTAGAAGCTTCATCTGTGTTCTACTATGGTGCTTTTACTGGCTCTGCATACCGCAGCACGCGACATAGCTTTGCAGACTATAAGTACAACCGTTTCAGAGAGAAGAGCGGCAAATGTGACGATCTGTCTTTAAGTCGATTCGATAACAACTGACGAAAACAGACGTATTTCTCAGGTTTTTACTACTTATGAACACTTTTCACATTCTCCCGTGCAACTCGGCTGCTAGTCCTCCTTTCATGCAGAATCTTAAGGTCGTAGCTCATATCCAAGGCACCACAGCCAGCTAAAAAGTCAATAATCGATACCTAAAACTAGAATTGTACTACTTCTTACTGGCTATTACATCAAATTAGAAGCTTCATCTGTGTTCTACTATGGTGCTTTTAGTGTCTCCGCATACCGCAGCACGCGACATAGCTTTGCAGACGATAAGTACAACCGTTTCAGAGAGAAGAGCAGCCAATGTGACGATCTGGCATCAAGACGAATCGATAACCAATGACGAAAACGTACGGATTTCTCAGGTTTTTACTACATACGAACACTTTTTACATTCTCCCGTACAACTCGGCTGCTAGTCCTTCTTTCATGCAGAATCTTAAGGTCCTAGCTCATGTCCAAGGCACCAAAGCCAGCTACAAAGTCAATAAACGATACCTAAAACTTGAATTGTACTACATCTTACTGGCTATTACATCAAATTAGAAGCTTCATCTGTGTTCTGCAATGGTGCTTTTAGTGTCTCCACAAACCGCAGCACGCGACATAGCTTTCAGACGATAAGTACAACCGTTTCAGAGAGAAGAGCTGCCAATGTGACGATCTGGCTTTAAGTCGATTCGATAACAAATGACGAAAACGGACGGGTTTCTCAGGTTTTTAATACATAGGAACACTTTTCACATTCTCCCGTGCAACTCGGCTGCAAGTCCTCCTTTCATGCAGATTCTTAAGGTCCTAGCTCATGTCCAAGGCACCAAAGCCAGCTAAAAAGTCAATAATCGTTATATAAAATTTAAATTGTACTACTTCTTACTAGCTATTACATCAACTTAGAAGCTTCATCTGTGTTCTGCTATGGTGCTTTTAGTGTCTCCACATACCGCAGCACGCGACATAGCTTTGCAGACGATAAGTACAACCGTTTCAGAGAGAAGAGCGGCCAATGTGACGATCTGGCTTTAAGTCGATTCGATAACAATGTACGAAAACGGACGGATTTCTCAGGTTTGTACTACATATGAACACTTTTCACATTCTCCCGTGCAACTCGGCTGCTAGTCCTGCTTTCATGCAGAATCTTAAGGTCCTAGCTCATGTCCAAGGCACCAAAGCCAGCTAAAAAGTCAATAATCGATGCCCACATCTTGAATTGTACTAATTCTTACTGGCCATTACATCAACTTAGAAGCTTCATCTGTGTTCTACTATGGTTATTTTAGTGTCTCCGCATACAGCAGCACGCGACATAGCTTTGCAGACAATAAGTACAACCGTTTCAGAGCGAAGAGCGGCCAATGTGACGATCTGGCTTTAAGTCGATTCGATAACAAATGACGAAAATGGACGGATTTCACAGGTTTTTACTACATATGAAAACATTTCACATCCTCCCGTGCAGCTCGGCTGCTAGTCCTCCTTTCATGCAGAATCTTAAGGTCCTAGCTCATGTCCAAGGCACCAAAGCCAGCTAAAAAGTCAATAATCGATACCTAAAACTTGAGTTGTACTACTTCTTACTGGCTATTACATCAACTTAGAAGCTTCATCTGTGTTCCACTATGGTGCTTTTAATGTCTCCACATACCGCAGCACAAGACATAGCTTTGCAGACGATAAGTACAACCGTTTCAGAGAGAAGAGCGGCCAATGTGACAATCTGGCTTTAAGTCGGTTCGATAACAAATGACGAAAACGGACGGATTTCTCAGGTTTTTACTACATATGAACACTTTTCACATCCTCCCGTGCAGCTCGGCTGCTAGTCCTCCTTTCATGCAGAATCTTAAGGTCCTAGCTCATGTCCAAGGCACCAAAGCCAGCTAAAAAGTCAATAATCGATACCTAAAACTTGAGTTGTACTACTTCTTACTGGCTATTACATCAACATAGAAGCTTCATCTGTGTTCTACTATGGTGCTTTTAGTGTCTCCACGTACCGCAGCACGAGTTATAGCTTTGCAGACGATAAGTACAACCGTTTCAGAGAGAAGAGCGGCCAATGTCACGATCCGGTTTTAAGTCGATTCGATTAAAAATTACGAAAATGGACGGATTTCTCAGGTTTTTACTACATATGAACACTTTTCACATTCTCCCGTACAACTCGGCTGATAGTCCTCCTTTCATGCAGAATCTTAAGGTCCTAGCTCACGTCCAATGCACCAAAGCCAGCTAAAAAGTCAGTAATCGATACCTAAATTTTGAATTGTACTACTTCTTACTGTCTATTACATCATCTTAGAAGTTTCATCTGTGTTCTACTATGGTGCTTTTAGTGTCTCCGCATACCGCAGCACGCGACATAGCTTTGCAGACGATAAGTACAACCGTTTCAGAGAGAAGAGCGGCCAATGTGACGATCTGGCATTAAGTCGATTCGATAACAAATGACGAAAACGGACGAATTTCTCAGGTTTTTACTACATATGAACACTTTTCACATTCTCCCGTGCAATTCGGCTGCTAGTCCTCCTTTCATGCAGAATCTTAAGGTCCTAGCTCATGTCCAAGGCACCAAAGTCAGCTAAAAAGTGAATAATCGATACCTAAAACTGGTATTGTACTAATTCTTACTGGCTATTACATCATCTTAGAAGCTTCACCTGTGTTCTACTATGGTGCTTTTAGTGTCTCCGCATACCGCAGCACGCGACATAGCTTTCAGACGATAAGTACAACCGTTTCAGAGAGAAGAGCGGCCAATGTGACGATCTGGCTTTACGTCGATTCAATAACAAATGACGAAAACGGACGGATTTCTCAGGTTTTTACTACATATGAACACTTTTCACATTCTCCCGTGCAACTCGGCTGCTAGTCCTCCTTTCATGCAGAATCTTAAGGTCCTAGCTCATGTCCAAGGCACCAAAGCCAGCTAAAAAGTCAATAATCGATATCTAAAATTTCAATTCTACTACTTCTTACTAGCTATTACATCAACTTAGAAGCTTCATCTGTGTTCTACTATGCTGCTTTTAGTGTCTCCGCATACTGCAGCAGGCGACATAGCTTTGCAGACGATAAGTGCAACCGTTTCAGAGAGAAGAGCGGCCAATGTGACGATCAGGCTTTAAGTCGATTTGATAACAAACGACGAAAACGGACGGATTTCTCAGGTTTTTACTACATATGAACACTTTTCACATTCTCCCGTGCAACTCGGCTGCTAGTCCTGCTTTCATGCAGAATCTTAAGGTCCTAGCTCATGTCCAAGGCACCAAAGCCAGCTAAAAATTCAATAATCGATATCTAAAATTTTAATTGTACTACTTCTTACTAGCTATTACATCAACTTAGAAGCTTCATCTGTGTTCTACTATGGTGCTTTTAGTGTCTCCGCATACCGCAGCACGCGACATAGCTTCCAGACGATAAGTACAGCCGTTTCAGAGAGAAGAGCGGCCAATGTCACGATATGGCTTTAAGTCGATTCGATAACAAATGACGAAAACGGTCGGATTTCTCAGGTTTTTACTACATATGAACACTTTTCACATTCTCCCGTGCAACTCGGCTGCTAGTCCTCCTTTCATGCTGATTCTTAAGGTCCTAGCTCATGTCCAAGGCACCAAAGTCAGCTAAAAAGTCAATAATCGATACCTAAAACTTGAATTGTACTACCTCTTAGTGGCTATTACGTCAACTTAGAATTTTCATCTGTGTTCTACTATGGTGATTTTAATGTCTCCGCATACCGCAGCACGCGACATAGCTTTCAGACGATAAGTACAGCAGTTTCAGAGAGAAGGGCGGACAATGTTACGATCTGGCCTTTAGTCGACTCGATAACAAAAGACGAAAATGGACGGATTTCTCAGGTTAATACTACATATGAGCACATTTCACATTCTCCCGTGCAATTTTCTGCTAGTCTCCCTTTCATGCAGATTCTTAGGGTCCTAGCTCATGTCCAAGGCACAAAAGCCAGCTAAAAAGTCAATAATCGATACGTAAAACTTGAATTGTACTAATTGTTACTGGCTATTACATCATCTTAGAAGCTTCATCTGTGTTCTACTATGGTGCTTTTAGTGTCTACGTATACCGCAGCACGCGACATAGCTTTCAGACGATAAGTACTACCGTTTCGGAGAGAAGAGCGGCCAATGTGACGATCTGGCTTTAAGTCGATTCGATAACAAATGACAAAACCGACGGACTTCTCAGGTTTTTACTACATATGAACACTTTTCACATTCTCCCGTGCAACTCGGCTGCTAGTCCTCCTTTCATGCAGAATCTTAAGGTCCTAGCTCATGTCCAAGGCACCATAGCCAGCTAACAAGTCAATAATCGGTATCTAAAATTCCAATTGTACTACTTCTTACTAGCTATTACATCAACTTAGAAACTTCATCTGTGTTCTACTATGGTGCTTTTAGTGTCTCCGCATACCGCAGTACGCGACATAGCTTTGCAGACGATAAGTACAACCGTTTCAGAGAGAAGAGCGGCCAATGTCACGATCCGGTTTTAAGTCGATTCGATTAAAAATTACGAAAATGGACGGATTTCTCAGGGTTTTACTACATATGAAAACTTTTCACATCCTCCCGTGCAACTCGGCTGCTAGTCCTCCTTTCATGCAGAATCTTAAGGTCCTAGCTCATGTCCAAGGCACCAAATCCAGTTAAAAAGTCAATAATCCATACCTAAAACTTGAATTGTTCTACCTCTTACTAGCTATTACATCAACTTAGAAGCTTCATCTGTGTTCTACTATGGTGCTTTTAGTGTCTCCACATACCGGGGCACGCGACATAGCTTTGCAGACGATAAGTACAACCGTTTCAGAGAGAAGAGCGGCCAATGTGACGATCTGGCTTTAAGACAAATCGATAACCAATGTCGAAAACGTATGGATTTCTCAGGTTTTTACTACATATGAACACTTTTCACATTCTCCCGTACAACTCGGCTGCTAGTCCTCCTTTCATGCAGAATCTTAAGGTCCTAGCTCACGTCCAATGCACCAAAGCCAGCTAAAAAGTCAGTAATCGATACCTAAAATTTGAATTGTACTACTTCTTACTGTCTATTACATCATCTTAGAAGTTTCATCTGTGTTCTACTATGGTGCTTTTAGTGTCTCCGCATACCGCAGCACGCGACATAGCTTTGCAGACGATAAGTACAACCGTTTCAGAGAGAAGAGCGGCCAATGTGACGATCTGGCATTAAGTCGATTCGATAACAAATGACGAAAACGGACGGATTTCTCAGGTTTTTACTACATATGAACACTTTTCACATTCTCCCGTGCAACTCGGCTGCTAGTCCTCCTTTCATGCAGAATCTTAAGGTCCTAGCTCATGTCTAAGGCACCAAAGCCAGCTAAAAAGTCAATAATCGATACCTAAAACTTGAGTTGTACTAATTCTTACTGGCTATTACATCATCTTAGATGCTTCATCTGTGTTCTACTATGGTGCTCTTAGTGTCTCCGCATACCGCAGCACGCGACATAGCTTTCAGATGATAAGTACAACCGTTTCATATAAAAGAGCGGCCAATGTGATGATCTGGCTTTAAGTCGATTCGATAACAAATGACGAAAACGGACGGATTTCTCAGGTTTTTACTACATATGAACACTTTTCACATTCTCCCGTGCAACTCGGCTGCTAGTCCTCCTTTCATGCAGAATCTTATGGTCCTAGGTCACGTCCAAGGCACCAAAGCCAGCTAAAAAGTGAATAATCGATACCTAAAACTGGTATTGTACTAATTCTTACTGGCTATTACATCATCTTAGAAGCTTCACCTGTGTTCTACTATGGTGCTTTTAGTGTCTCCGCATACCGCAGCACGCGACATAGCTTTCAGACGATAAGTACAACCGTTTCAGAGAGAAGAGCGGCCAATGTGACGATCTGGCCTTACGTCGATTCAATAACAAATGACGAAAACGGACGGATTTCTCAGGTTTTTACTACATATGAACACTTTTCACATTCTCCCGTGCAACTCGGCTGCTAGTCCTCCTTTCATGCAGAATCTTAAGGTCCTAGCTCATGTCTAAGGCACCAAAGCTAGCTAAAAAGTCAATAATCGATACCTAAAACTTGAGTTGTACTAAGTCTTACTGGCTATTACATCATCTTAGAAGCTTCATCTGTGTTCTACTATGGTGCTTTTAGTGTCTCCGCATACCGCAGCACGCGACATAGCTTTCAGACGATAAGTACTACCGTTTCATATAGAAGAGCGGCCAATGTGATGATCTGGCTTTAAGTCGATTCGATAACAAATGACGAAAACGGACGGATTTCTCAGGTTTTTACTACATATGAACACTTTTCACATTCTCCCGTGCAACTCGGCTGCTAGTCCTCCTTTCATGCAGAATCTTATGGTCCTAGGTCATGTCCAAGGCACCAAAGCCAGCTAAAAAGTCAATAATCGATACCTAAAACTGGTATTGTACTAATTCTTACTGGCTATTACATCATCTTAGAAGCTTCATCTGTGTTCTACTATGGTGCTTTTAGTGTCTCCGCATACCGCAGCACGCGACATAGCTTTCAGACGATAAGTACAACCGTTTCAGAGAGAAGAGCGGCCAATGTGACGATCTCGCTTTACGTCGATTCGATAACAAATGACGAAAACGGACGGATATCTCAGGTTTTTGCTACATATGAACACTTTTCACATTCTCCCGTGCAACTCGGCTGCTAGTCCTCCGTTGATGCAGAATCTTAAGGTCCTAGCTCATGTCCAAGGCACCAAAGCCAGCTAAAAAGTCAATAATCGATACCTAAAACTTGAGTTGTACTAATTCTTACTGGCTATTACATCATCTTAGAAGCTTCATCTGTGTTCTGCTATGGTGCTTTTAGAGTCTCCACATACCGCAGCACTGCGACATAGCTTTGCAGACGATAAGTACAACCGTTTCAGAGAGAAGAGCGGCTAATGTGACGATCTGGCTTTAAGTCGATTCGATAACAAATGACGAAAACGGACGAATTTCACAGGTTTTTACTACATATGAACACTTTTCACATTCTCCTGTGCAACTCGGCTGCTAGTCCTCCTTTCATGCAGAATCTTAAGGTCCTAGCTCATGTCCAAGGCACCAAAGTCAGCTAAAAAGTCAATAATCGATATCTAAAATTTCAATTGTACTACTTCTTACTAGCTATGACATCAACATAGAAGCTTCATCTGTGTTCTAGTATGGTGCTTTTAGTGTCTCCACATACCGCAGCACGCGACATAGCTTTGCATACGATATGTACAACCGTTTCAGAGAGGAGAGATGCCAATGTGACGACCTGGCTTTAAGTCGATTCCATAAAAAATGACGAAAACGGACGGATTTCTGAGGTTTTTACTACATATGAACACTTTTCACAATCTCCCGTGCAATTCGGCTGCTAGTCCTCCTTTCATGCAGAACCTTAAGGTCCTAGCTCATGTCCAAGGCACCAAAGCCAGCTAAAAAGTCGATAATCGATACCTAAAACTGGTATTGCACTAATTCTTACTGGCTATTACATCATCTTAGAAGCTTCATCTGTGTTCTACTATGGTCCTTTTAGTGTCTCTGCATACCGCAGCACGCGACATACCTTTCTGACGATAAGTACAACCGTTTCGGAGAGAAGAGCGGCCAATGTGACGATCTGGCTTTAAGTCGATTCGATAACAAATGACGAAAACGGACGGATTTCTCAGGCTTTTACTACATATGAACACTTTTCACATTCTCCCGTGCAACTCGGCAGCTAGTCCTCCTTTCATGCAGAGTCTTATGGTCCTAGCTCATGTCCAAGGCACCAAAGCCAGCTAAAAAGTCAATAATCGATACCTAAAACTTGAGTTGTACTCCTTCTTACTGGCTATTACATCAACTTAGAAGCTTCATCTGTGTTCTGCTATGGTGCTTTTAGAGACTCCACATACCGCAGCACTGCGACATAGCTTTGCAGACGATAAGTACAACCGTTTCAGAGAGAAGACCGGCAAATGTGACGATCTGGCTTTAAGTCGATTCGATAACAAATGACGAAAACGGACGAATTTCACAGGTTTTTACTACATATGAACACTTTTCACATTCTCCCATGCAACTCGGCTGCTAGTCCTCCTTTCATGCAGAATCTTAAGGTCCTAGCTCATGTCCAAGGCAGCAAAGTCAGCTAAAAATTCAATAATCGATATCTAAAATTTCAATTGTACTACCTCTTACTAGCTATGACATCAACATAGAAGCTTCATCTGTGTTCTAGTATGGTGCTTTTAGTGTCTCCACATACCGCAGCACGCGACATAGCTTTGCAGACGATATGTACAACCGTTTCAGAGAGAAGAGATGCCAATGTGACGATCTGGCTTTAAGTCGATTCGATAACAAATGACGAAAACGGACGGATTTCTCAGGTTTTTACTACATATGAACACTTTTCACATTCTCCCGTGCAACTCCGCTGCTAGTCCTCCTTTCATGCAGAATCTTATGGTCCTAGGTCATGTCCAAGGCACTAAAGCCAGCTAAAAAGTCAATAATCGATACCTAAAACTGGTATTGTACTAATTCTTACTGGCTATTACATCATCTTAGAAGCTTCATCTGTGTTCTACTATGGTGCTTTTAGTGTCTCCGCATACCGCAGCACGCGACATAGCTTTCAGACGATAAGTACAACCATTTCAGAGAGAAGAGCGGCCAATGTGATGATCTGGCTTTAAGTCGATTCGATAACAAATGACGAAAACGGACGGATTTCTCAGGTTTTTACTACATATGAACACTTTTCACATTCTCCCGTGCAACTCGGCTGCTAACCCTCCTTTCATGCAGAATCTTAAGGTCCTAGCTCATGTCCAAGTCACCAAAGCCAGCTATAAGTCAATAATCGATACCCAAAACTGGTATTGTACTAATTCTTACTGGCTATTACATCATCTTAGAAGCTTCATCTGTGTTCTACTATGGTGCGTTTAGTGTCTCCGCATACCGCAGCACGCGACATAGCTTTCAGACGATAAGTACAACCGTTTCGGAGAGAAGAGCGGCCAATGTGACGATCTGGCTTTAAGTCGATTCGATAACAAGTGACGAAAACGGACGGATTTCTCAGGTTTTTACTACATATGAACACTTTTCACATTCTCCCGTGCAATTCGGCTGCTAGTCCTGCTTTCATGCAGAATCTTAAGGTACTAGCTCATGTCCAAGGCACCAAAGCAAGCTAAAAAGTCAATAATCGATACCTAAAACTGGTATTGTACTAATTCTTACTGGCTATTACATCATCTTAGAAGCTTCATCTGTGTTCTACTATGGTCCTTTTAGTGTCTCTGCATACCGCAGCACGCGACATACCTTTCAGACGATAAGTACAACCGTTTCGGAGAGAAGAGCGGCCAATGTGACGATCTGGCTTTAAGTCGATTCGATAACAAATGACGAAAACGGACGGATTTCTTAGGTTTTTACTGCATATGAACACTTTTCACATTCTCCCGTGCAACTCGGCTGCTAGTCCTCCTTTCATGCCGAATCTTATGGTCTTAGCTCATGTCCAAGGCACCAAAGCCAGCTAAAAAGTCAATAATCGATATCTAAAATTTCAATTGTACTACTTAATAGTAGCTATGACATCAACATAGAAGCTTCATCTGTGTTCTAGTATGGTGCTTTTAGTGTCTCCACATACCGCAGCACGCGACATAGCTTTGCAGACGATATGTACAACCGTTTCAGAGAGAAGAGATGCCAATGTGACGACCTGGCTTTAAGTCGATTCCATAAAAAATGACGAAAACGGACGGATTTCTCAGGTTTTTACAACATATGAACACTTTTCACAATCTCCCGTGCAATTCGGCTGCTAGTCCTCCTTTCATGCAGAATCTTAAGGTCCTAGCTCATGTGCAAGGCACCAAAGCCAGGTAAACACTTAATAATCGATACCTAAAACTGGTATTGTACTAATTCTTACTGGCTATTACATCATCTTAGAAGCTTCATCTGTGTTCTACTATGGTGCTTTTAGTGTCTCCGCATACCGCAGCACGCGACATAGCTTTGCAGACGATAAGTACAACCGTTTCAGAGAGAATAGCGGCAAATGTGACGATCTGGCTTTAAGTCGATTCGATAACAAATGACGAAAACGTACGGATTTCTCAGGTTTTTATTACATATGAACACTTTTCACATTCTCCCGTGCAATTCGGCTGCTAGTCCTCCTTTCATGCAGAATCTTAAGGTCCTAGCTCATGTCCAAGGCACCAAAGCCAGCTAAAAAGTCAATAATCGATACCTAAAACTGGTATTGTACTAATTCTTACTGGCTATTACATCATCTTAGAAGCTTCATCTGTGTTCTACTATGGTCCTTTTAGTGTCTCTGCATACCGCAGCACGCGACATACCTTTCAGACGATAAGTACAACCGTTTCGGAGAGAAGAGCGGCCAATGTGACGATCTGGCTTTAAGTCGATTCGAAAACAAAAGACGAAAACGGACGGATTTCTCAGGTTAATACTACATATTAACACTTTTCACATTCTCCCGTGCAACTTTTCTGCTAGTCCTCCTCTCATGCAGATTCGTAAGGACATAGCACATGTCCAAGGCACCAAAGCCAGCTAAAAGTCAATAATCGATACCTAAAACTTGAATTGTACCACTTCTTACTGGCTATTACATCAACTTAGAAGCTTCATCTGTGTCCTACTATGGTGATTTTAGTGTCTCCGCATACCACAGCATGTGACATAGCTTTCAGACGATAAGTACAACCGTTTCAGAGAGAAGAGCGGCCAATGTGACGATCTGGCTTTAAGTCGATTCGATAACAAATTACGAAAACGGACGGATTTCTCAGGTTTTTACTACATATGAACACTTTTCACATTCTTCCCTGCAACTCGGCTGCTAGTCCTCCTTTCATGCAGATTCTTAAGGTCCTAGCTCATGTCCAAGGCACCAAAGCCAGCTTAAAAGTCAATAATCGATATCTAAAATTTCAATTGTACTACTTCTTACTAGCTATTACATCAACTTAGAAGCTTCATCTGTTTTCTACTATGCTGCTTTTAGTGCCTCCGCATACTGCAGCACGCGACATAGCTTTGCAGACGATAAGTGCAACCGTTTCAGAGAGAAGGGCGGCCAATGTCACGATCTGGCTTTAGGTCGATTCGATAACAAATGACGAAAACGGAAGGATTTCTCAGGTTTTTACTACATATGAACACTTTTCATATTCTCCCAGGCAAGTCAGCTGCTAGTCCTCCTTTCATGCAGAATCTTAAGGTCCTAGCCCATGTCCAAGTCACGAAAGCCAGCTAAAACGTCAATGATCGATACCTAAAACTTGAATTGTACTACCTCTTACTGGCTATTACATCAACTTAGAAGCTTCATCTGTGTTCTACTATGGTGATTTTAGTGTCTCCACATACCGCAGCACTCGACATAGCTTTGCAGACGATAAGTACAACCGTTTCAGAGAGAAGAGCGGCCAATGTGACGATCTGGCTTTAAGACGATTCGATAACCAATGACGTAAACGTACGGATTTCTCAGGTTTTTACTACATATGAACACATTTCACTTTCTCCAGTGCAACGCAACTGCTAGTCCTCCATTCATGCAGAATCTTAAGGTCCTAGCTCATGTCCAAGGCACCAAAGCCAGCTAAAAAGTCAATAATCGATAAGTAAAACTTGAATTGTACTACTTCTTACTGGCTATTAAATCAACTTAGAAGCTTCATCCGTGTTTTACTATGGTATTTTTAGTGTCTCCGCATACCGTAGCACACGACATAGCTTTGCAGACGGTAAGTACAACCGTTTCAGAGAGAATGGCGGACAATGTGACGATCTGGCTTTAAGTCGATTCGATAACAAAAGACGAAAACAGACGGATTTCTCAGGTTAAAACTACATATTAACACATTTCACATTCTCCCGTGCAACTTTTCTGCTAGTCCTCCTCTCATGCAGATTCGTAAGGTCATAGCTCATGTCCAAGGCACCAAAGCCAGCTAAAAAGTCAATAATCGATACCTAAAACTTGAATTGTACTACTTCTTACTCTCTATTACATCATATTAGAAGCTTCATCTGTGTTCTACTATGGTGCTTTTAGTGTCTCCGCATACCGCAGCACGCGACATAGCTTTGCAGACGATAAGTACAACCGTTTCAGAGAGAAGAGCGGCCAATGTGACGATCTGGCTTTAAGTCGATTCGTTAACAAATGACGAAAACGGAAGGATTTTTCAGGTTTTTACTACATATGTACACTTTTCACATTCTCCCGTGCAACTCGGCTGCTAGTCCTCCTTTCATGCAGAATCTTAAGGTCCTAGCTCATGTCCAAGGCACCAAAGCCAGCTAAAAAGTCAATAATCGATATCTAAAATTTCAATTTTACTACTTCTTACTAGCTATTACATCAACTTAGAAGCTTCATCTGTGTTCTACTATGCTGCTTTTAGTGTCTCCGCATACTGCAGCACGCGACATAGCTTTGCAGACGATAAGTGCAACCGTTTCAGAGAGAAGAGCGCCCAATGTGACGATCAGGCTTTAAGTCGATTCGATAACAAACGACGAAAACGGACGGATTTCTCAGGTTTTTACTACATATGAACACTTTTCTCATTCTCCAGTGCAACTCGTCTGCTAGTCCTGCTTTCATGCAGAATCTTAAGGTCCTAGCTCATGTCCAAGGCACCAAAGCCAGCTAAAAAGTCAATAATCGATACCTAAAACTGGAATTGTACTAATTCTTACTGGCTATTACATCAACGTAGAAGCTTCATCTGTGTTCTACTATGGTGCTTTTGGTGTCTCCACATACCGCAGCACGCGACATAGCTTTCAGACGATAAGTACAGCCGTTTCAGAGAGAAGGGCGGACAATGTTACGATCTGGCCTTTAGTCGACTCGATAACAAAAGACGAAAACGGACGGATTTCTCAGGTTAATACTACATATGAGCACATTTCACATTCTCCCGTGCAACTTTTCTGCTAGTCTCCCTCTCATGCAGATTCTTAGGGTCCTAGCTCATGTCCAAGGCACCAAAGCCAGCTAAAAAGTCAATAATCGATACCTAAAACTTGAATTGTACTACTTCTTACTGGCTATTACATCAACTTAGAAGCTTCATCTGTGTCCTACTAAGGTGATTTTAGTGTCTCCACATACCGCAGCACGCGACATAGCTTTGCAGACGATAAGTACAACCATTTCAGAAAGAAGACCGGCCATTGTGACGATCCGGCTTTAAGTCGATTCGGTAACATATGACGATAACGAACGGATTTCTCAGGTTTTTACTACATATGAACACTTTTCACATTCTCCCATGCATCTCGGCTGCTAGTCCACCTTTCATGCAGAATCTTAAGGTCCTAGCTCATGTCCAAGGCACCAAAGCCAGCTAAAAATTTAATAATCGATACCTTAAACTTGAATTGTACTACCTCTTACTGGCTATTACATCAACTTATAAGCTTCATCTGTGTTCTACTATGGTGCTTTTAGTATCTCCATATACCGCAGCACTCGACATAGCTTTGCAGACGATAAGTACAACCGTTTCTGAGAGAAGAGCGGCCAATGTGACGATCTGGCATTAAGTCGATTCGATAACAAATGACGAAAACGGACGGATTTCTCAGGTTTTTACTACATATGAACACTTTTCACATTCTCCCGTGCAACTCGGCTGCTAACTCTACTTTCATGCAGAATCTTAAGGTCCTAGCTCATGTCCAAGTCACCAAAGCCAGCTATAAGTCAATAATCGATACCCAAAACTGGTATTGTACTAATTCTTACTGGCTATTACATCATCTTAGAAGCTTCATCTGTGTTCTACTATGGTGCTTTTAGTGTCTCCGCATACCGCAGCACGCGACATAGCTTTCAGACGATAAGTACAACCGTTTCGGAGAGAAGAGCGGCCAATGTGACGATCTGGCTTTAAGTCGATTCGATAACAAATGACAAAACGGACGGACTTCTCAGGTTTTTACTACATATGAACACTTTTCACATTCTCCCATGCAACTCGGCTGCTAGTCCTCCTTTCATGCAGTATCTTAAGGTCCTAGCTCATGTCCAAGGCACCAAAGCCAGCTAAAAATTCAATATTCGATACCTAACACTTGAATTGTACTACTCCTTACTGGCTATTACATCAACTTAGAAGCTTCATCTGTGTTCTACTATGGTGCTTTTAGTGTCTCCGCATACCGCAGCACGCGACATAGCTTTGCAGACGATAAGTACAACCGTTTCAGAGAGAAGAGCGGCCAATGTCACGATCCGATTTAAGTCGATTCGATTACATATTACGTAAATGGACGGATTTCTCAGGTTTTTACTACATATGAAAACTTTTCACATCCTCCCGTGCAACTCGGCTGCTAGTCCTCCTTTCATGCAGAATCTTAAGGTCCTAGCTCATGTCCAAGGCACCAAAGCCAGCTAAAAAGTCAATAATCGATACCTAAAACTTGAATTGTACTACCTCTTACTAGCTATTACATCAACTTAGAAGCTTCATCTGTGTTCTACTATGGTGCTTTTAGTGTCTCCACATGAAGCAGCACGCGACATAGCTTTGCAGACGATAAGTACAACCGTTTCAGAGAGAAGAGCAGCCAATGTGACGATCTGGCTTTAAGACGAATCGATAACCAATGACGAAAACGTATGGAATTCTCAGGTTTTTACTACATATGAACACTTTTCACATTCTCCCGTACAACTCGGCTGCTAGTCCTTCTTTCATGCAGAATCTTAAGGTCGTAGCTCATGTCCAAGGCACCAAAGCCAGCTACAAAGTCAATAATCGATACCTAAAACTTGAATTGTACTACTTCTTACTGGCTATTACATCAACTTAGAAGCTTCATCTGTGTTCTACTACGGTGCATTTAGTGTCTCTACATACCGCAGCACCCGACATAGCTTTGCAGACGATAAGTACAACCGTTTCAGAGAGGAGAGCGTCCAATGTGACGATCTGGCTTTAAGTCGATTCGTTAACAAATGACGATGGCGAACGGATCTCTCAGGTTTTTACTACATATGAACACTTTTCACAATCTCCCGTGCAACTCGGCTGCTAGTCCTCCTTTCATGCAGAATCTTAAGGTCCTAGCTCATGTCCAAGGCACCAAAGCCAGCTGAAAGTCAATAATCGATAAGTAAAACTTGAATTGTACTATTTCTTACTGGCTATTACATCAACTTAGAAGCTTCATCCGTGTTTTACTATGGTATTTTTAGTGTCTCCGCATACCGTAGCACACGACATAGCTTTGCAGACGGTAAGTACAACCGTTTCAGAGAGAAGGGCGGACAATGTGACGATCTGGCTTTAAGTCGATTCGATAACAAAAGACGAAAACGGACGGATTTCTCAGGTTAAAACTACATATTAACACATTTCACATTCTCCCGTGCAACTTTTCTGCTAGTCCTCCGCTCATGCAGATTCGTAAGGTCATAGCTCATGTCCAAGGCACCAAAGCCAGCTAAAAAGTCAATAATCGATACCTTAAACTTGAATTGTACTACTTCTTACTCTCTATTACATCATATTAGAAGCTTCATCTGTGTTCTACTATGGTGCTTTTAGTGTCTCCGCATACCGCAGCACGCGACATAGCTTTGCAGACGATAAGTACAACCGTTTCAGAGAGAAGAGCGGCCAATGTGACGATCTGGCTTTAAGTCGATTCGTTAACAAATGACGAAAACGGAAGGATTTCTCAGGTTTCTACTACATATGTACACTTTTCACATTCTCCCGTGCAACTCGGCTGCTAGTCCTCCTTTCATGCAGAATCTTAAGGTCCTAGCTCATGTCCAAGGCACCAAAGCCAGCTAAAAAGTCAATAATCGATACCTAAAACTTGAATTGTACTACTTCTTACTGGCTATTACATCATCTTAGAAGCTTCATCTGTGTTCTACTATGGTGCTTTTAGTGTCTCCGCATACCGCAGCATGCGACATAGCTTTGCAGACGATAAGTACAACCGTTTCAGAGAGAAGAGCGGCCAATGTGTCGATCTGGCTTTAAGTCGATTCGATAACAAATGACGAAAACGGACGGATTTCTCAGGTTTTTACTACATATGAACACTTTTCACATTCTCCCGTGCAACTCGGCTGCTAGTCCTCCTTTCATGCCGAATCATAAGGTCCTAGCTCATGCCCAAGGCACCAAAGCCAGCTAAAAGTCAATAATCGATGATTAAAACTTGAATTGTACTACTTCTTACTGGCTATTACATCAACTTAGAAGCTTCATCTGTGTTCTACTATGGTTATTTTGGTGTCTCCGCATACCGCAGCACGCGACATAGCTTTGCAGACGATAAGTACAACAGTTTCAGAGAGAAGAGTGGCCAATATGACGATCCGGCTTTAAGTCGATTCGATATCAAATGACGAAAATGGACGGATTTCTCAGGTTTTTACTACATATGATCACTTTTCACATTCTCCCGTGCAACTCGGCTGCTAACCCTCCTTTCATGCAGAATCTTAAGGTCCTAGCTCATGTCAAAGTCACCAAAGCCAGCTATAAGTCAATAATCGATACCCAAAACTGGTATTGTACTAATTCTTACTGGCTATTACATCATCTTAGAAGCTTCATCTGTGTTCTACTATGGTGCTTTTAGTGTCTCCGCATACCGCAGCACGCGACATAGCATTCAGACGATAAGTACAACTGTTTCGGAGAGAAGAGCGGCCAATGTGACGATCTGGCTTTAAGTCGATTCGATAACAAACGACAAAACGGACGGACTTCTCAGGTTTTTACTACATATGAACACTTTTCACATTCTCCCGTGCAACTCGGCTGCTAGTCCTCCTTTCATGCAGAATCTTAAGGTCCTAGCTCATGTCCAAGGCACCAAAGCCAGCTAAAAAGTCAATAATCGATATCTAAAATTCCAATTGTACTACTTCTTACTAGCTATTACATCAACTTAGAAGCTTCATCTGTGTTCTACTATGGTGATTTTAGTGTCTCCGCATACCGCAGCACGCAACATAGCTTTGCAGACGATAAGTACAACCGTTTCAGAGAGAAGAGCGGCCAATGTCACGATCCGATTTAAGTCGATTCGATTACATATTACGTAAATGGACGGATTTCTCAGGTTTTTACTACATATGAAAACTTTTCACATCCTCCCGTGCAACTCGGCTGCTAGTCCTCCTTTCATGCAGAATCTTAAGGTCCTAGCTCATGTCCAAGGCACCAAAGCCCGCTAAAAAGTCAATAATCGATACCTAAAACTTGAATTGTACTACCTCTTACTAGCTATTACATCAACTTAGAAGCTTCATCTGTGTTCTACTATGGTGCTTTTAGTGTCTCCACATGAAGCAGCACGCGACATAGCTTTGCAGACGATAAGTACAACCGTTTCAGAGAGAAGAGCAGCCAATGTGACGATCTGGCTTTAAGACGAATCGATAACCAATGACGAAAACGTATGGATTTCTCAGGTTTTTACTACATATGAACAGTTTTCACATTCTCCCGTACAACTCGGCTGCTAGTCCTTCTTTCATGCAGAATCTTAAGGTCCTAGCTCATGTCCAAGGCACCAAAGCCAGCTACAAAGTCAATAATCGATACCTAAAACTTGAATTGTACTACTTCTTACTGGCTATTACATCAACTTAGAAGCTTCATCTGTGTTCTACTATGGTGCATTTAGTGTCTCTACATACCGCAGCACGCGACATAGCTTTGCAGACGATAAGTACAACCGTTTCAGAGAGGAGAGCGGCCAATGTGACGATCTGGCTTTAAGTCGATTCGATAACAAATGACAAAACGGACGGACTTCTCAGGTTTTTACTACATATGAACACTTTTCACATTCTCCCATGCAACTCGGCTGCTAGTCCTCCTTTCATGCAGAATCATAAGGTCCTAGCTCATGTCCAAGGCACCAAAGCCAGCTAAAAATTCAATATTCTATACCTAACACTTGAATTGTACTACTCCTTACTGGCTATTACATCAACTTAGAAGCTTCATCTGTGTTCTACTATGGTGCTTTTAGTGTCTCCGCATACCGCAGCACGCGACATAGCTTTGCAGACGATAAGTACAACCGTTTCAGAGAGAAGAGCAGCCAATGTCACGATCCGATTTAAGTCGATTCGATTACATATTACGTAAATGGACGGATTTCTCAGGTTTTTACTACATATGAAAACTTTTCACATCCTCCCGTGCAACTCGGCTGCTAGTCCTCCTTTCATGCAGAATCTTAAGGTCCTAGCTCATGTCCAAGGCACCAAAGCCCGCTAAAAAGTCAATAATCGATACCTAAAACTTGAATTGTACTACCTCTTACTAGCTATTACATCAACTTAGAAGCTTCATCTGTGTTCTACTACGGTGCATTTAGTGTCTCTACATACCGCAGCACCCGACATAGCTTTGCAGACGATAAGTACAACCGTTTCAGAGAGGAGAGCGTCCAATGTGACGATCTGGCTTTAAGTCGATTCGTTAACAAATGACGATGGCGAACGGATCTCTCAGGTTTTTACTACATATGAACACTTTTCACAATCTCCCGTGCAACTCGGCTGCTAGTCCTCCTTTCATGCAGAATCTTAAGGTCCTAGCTCATGTCCAAGGCACCAAAGCCAGCTGAAAGTCAATAATCGATAAGTAAAACTTGAATTGTACTATTTCTTACTGGCTATTACATCAACTTAGAAGCTTCATCCGTGTTTTACTATGGTATTTTTAGTGTCTCCGCATACCGTAGCACACGACATAGCTTTGCAGACGGTAAGTACAACCGTTTCAGAGAGAAGGGCGGACAATGTGACGATCTGGCTTTAAGTCGATTCGATAACAAAAGACGAAAACGGACGGATTTCTCAGGTTAAAACTACATATTAACACATTTCACATTCTCCCGTGCAACTTTTCTGCTAGTCCTCCGCTCATGCAGATTCGTAAGGTCATAGCTCATGTCCAAGGCACCAAAGCCAGCTAAAAAGTCAATAATCGATACCTAAAACTTGAATTGTACTACTTCTTACTCTCTATTACATCATATTAGAAGCTTCATCTGTGTTCTACTATGGTGCTTTTAGTGTCTCCGCATACCGCAGCACGCGACATAGCTTTGCAGACGATAAGTACAACCGTTTCAGAGAGAAGAGCGGCCAATGTGACGATCTGGCTTTAAGTCGATTCGTTAACAAATGACGAAAACGGAAGGATTTCTCAGGTTTCTACTACATATGTACACTTTTCACATTCTCCCGTGCAACTCGGCTGCTAGTCCTCCTTTCATGCAGAATCTTAAGGTCCTAGCTCATGTCCAAGGCACCAAAGCCAGCTAAAACGTGAATAATCGATACCTAAAACTTGAATTGTACTACTTCTTACTGGCTATTACATCATCTTAGAAGCTTCATCTGTGTTCTACTATGGTGCTTTTAGTGTCTCCGCATACCGCAGCATGCGACATAGCTTTGCAGACGATAAGTACAACCGTTTCAGAGAGAAGAGCGGCCAATGTGTCGATCTGGCTTTAAGTCGATTCGATAACAAATGACGAAAACGGACGGATTTCTCAGGTTTTTACTACATATGAACACTTTTCACATTCTCCCGTGCAACTCGGCTGCTAGTCCTCCTTTCATGCCGAATCATAAGGTCCTAGCTCATGTCCAAGGCACCAAAGCCAGCTAAAAGTCAATAATCGATGATTAAAACTTGAATTGTACTACTTCTTACTGGCTATTACATCAACTTAGAAGCTTCATCTGTGTTCTACTATGGTTATTTTGGTGTCTCCGCATACCGCAGCACGCGACATAGCTTTGCAGACGATAAGTACAACAGTTTCAGAGAGAAGAGTGGCCAATATGACGATCCGGCTTTAAGTCGATTCGATATCAAATGACGAAAATGGACGGATTTCTCAGGTTTTTACTACATATGATCACTTTTCACATTCTCCCGTGCAACTCGGCTGCTAACCCTCCTTTCATGCAGAATCTTAAGGTCCTAGCTCATGTCCAAGTCACCAAAGCCAGCTATAAGTCAATAATCGATACCCAAAACTGGTATTGTACTAATTCTTACTGGCTATTACATCATCTTAGAAGCTTCATCTGTGTTCTACTATGGTGCTTTTAGTGTCTCCGCATACCGCAGCACGCGACATAGCTTTCAGACGATAAGTACAACCGTTTCAGAGAGGAGAGCGGCCAATGTGACGATCTGGCTTTAAGTCGATTCGATAACAAATGACAAAACGGACGGACTTCTCAGGTTTTTACTACATATGAACACTTTTCACATTCTCCCGTGCAACTCGGCTGCTAGTCCTCCTTTCATGCAGAATCTTAAGGTCCTAGCTCATGTCCAAGGCACCAAAGCCAGCTAAAAAGTCAATAATCGATATCTAAAATTCCAATTGTACTACTTCTTACTAGCTATTACATCAACTTAGAAGCTTCATCTGTGTTCTACTATGGTGATTTTAGTGTCTCCGCATTCCGCAGCACGCAACATAGCTTTGCAGACGATAAGTACAACCGTTTCAGAGAGAAGAGCGGCCAATGTCACGATCCGATTTAAGTCGATTCGATTACATATTACGTAAATGGACGGATTTCTCAGGTTTTTACTACATATGAAAACTTTTCACATCCTCCCGTGCAACTCGGCTGCTAGTCCTCCTTTCATGCAGAATCTTAAGGTCCTAGCTCATGTCCAAGGCACCAAAGCCCGCTAAAAAGTCAATAATCGATACCTAAAACTTGAATTGTACTACCTCTTACTAGCTATTACATCAACTTAGAAGCTTCATCTGTGTTCTACTATGGTGCTTTTAGTGTCTCCACATGAAGCAGCACGCGACATAGCTTTGCAGACGATAAGTACAACCGTTTCAGAGAGAAGAGCAGCCAATGTGACGATCTGGCTTTAAGACGAATCGATAACCAATGACGAAAACGTATGGATTTCTCAGGTTTTTACTACATATGAACACTTTTCACATTCTCCCGTACAACTCGGCTGCTAGTCCTTCTTTCATGCAGAATCTTAAGGTCGTAGCTCATGTCCAAGGCACCAAAGCCAGCTACAAAGTCAATAATCGATACCTAAAACTTGAATTGTACTACTTCTTACTGGCTATTACATCAACTTAGAAGCTTCATCTGTGTTCTACTATGGTGCATTTAGTGTCTCTACATACCGCAGCACGCGACATAGCTTTGCAGACGATAAGTACAACCGTTTCAGAGAGGAGAGCGGCCAATGTGACGATCTGGCTTTAAGTCGATTCGTTAACAAATGACGATGGCGAACGGATCTCTCAGGTTTTTACTACAAATGAACACTTTTCACAATCTCCTGTGCAACTCGGCTGCTAGTCCTCCTTTCATGCAGAATCTTAAGGTCCTAGCTCATGTCCAAGGCACCAAAGCCAGCTGAAAGTCAATAATCGATAAGTAAAACTTGAATTGTACTATTTCTTACTGGCTATTACATCAACATAGAAGCTCCATCCGTGTTTTACTATGGTATTTTTAGTGTCTCCGCATACCGTAGCACACGACATAGCTTTGCAGACGGTAAGTACAACCGTTTCAGAGAGAAGGGCGGACAATGTGACGATCTGGCTTTAAGTCGATTCGATAACAAAAGACGAAAACGGACGGACTTCTCAGGTTTTTACTACATATGAACACTTTTCACATTCTCCCGTGCAACTCGGCTGCTAGTCCTCCTTTCATGCAGAATCTTAAGGTCCTAGCTCATGTCCAAGGCACCAAAGCCAGCTAAAAAGTCAATAATCGATATCTAAAATTCCAGTTGTACTACTTCTTACTAGCTATTACATCAACTTAGAAGCTTCATCTGTGTTCTACTATGGTGATTTTAGTGTCTCCGCATACCGCAGCACGCAACATAGCTTTGCAGACGATAAGTACAACCGTTTCAGAGAGAAGAGCTGCCAATGTCACGATCCGATTTAAGTCGATTCGATTACATATTACGTAAATGGACGGATTTCTCAGGTTTTTACTACATATGAAAACATTTCACATCCTCCCGTGCAACTCGGCTGCTATTCCTCCTTTCATGCAGAATCTTAAGGTCCTAGCTCATGTCCAAGGCACCAAAGCCAGCTACAAAGTCAATAATCGATACCTAAAACTTGAATTGTACTACCTCTTACTAGCTATTACATCAACTTAGAAGCTTCATCTGTGTTCTACTATGGTGCTTTTAGTGTCTCCACATGAAGCAGCACGCGACATAGCTTTGCAGACGATAAGTACAACCGTTTCAGAGAGAAGAGCAGCCAATGTGGCGATCTGGCTTTAAGACGAATCGATAACCAATGACGAAAACGTATGGATTTCTCAGTTTTTTACTACATATGAACACTTTTCACATTCTCCCGTACAACTCGGCTGCTAGTCCTTCTTTCATGCAGAGTCTTAAGGTCCTAGCTCATGTCCAAGGCACCAAAGCCAGCTACAAAGTCAATAATCGATACCTAAAACTTGAATTGTACTACTTCTTACTGGCTATTACATCAACTTAGAAGCTTCATCTGTGTTCTACTATGGTGCATTTAGTGTCTCTACATACCGCAGCACGCGACATAGCTTTGCAGACGATAAGTACAACCGTTTCAGAGAGGAGAGCGGCCAATGTGACGATCTGGCTTTAAGTCGATTCGTTAACAAATGTCGATGGCGAACGGATCTCTCAGGTTTTTACTACATATGAACACTTTTCACAATCTCCCGTGCAACTCGGCTGCTAGTCCTCCTTTCATGCAGAATCTTAAGGTCCTAGCTCATGTCCAAGGCACCAAAGCCAGCTGAAAGTCAATAATCGATAAGTAAAACTTGAATTGTACTATTTCTTACTGGCTATTACATCAACTTAGAAGCTTCATCCGTGTTTTACTATGGTATTTTTAGTGTCTCCGCATACCGTAGCACACGACATAGCTTTGCAGACGGTAAGTACAACCGTTTCAGAGAGAAGGGCGGACAATGTGACGATCTGGCTTTAAGTCGATTCGATAACAAAAGACGAAAACGGACGGATTTCTCAGGTTAAAACTACATATTAACACATTTCACATTCTCCCGCGCAACTTTTCTGCTAGTCCTCCTCTCATGCAGATTCGTAAGGTCATAGCTCATGTCCAAGGCAGCAAAGCCAGCTAAAAAGTCTATAATCGATACCTAAAACTTGACTTGTACTACTTCTTACTGGCTATTACATCAACTTAGAATCTTCATCTGTGTTCTACTATGGTGCTTTTAGTGTCTCCACATACCGCAGCACGCGACATAGCTTTGCAGACGATAAGTACAACCGTTGCAGAGAGGGAAGAGCGGCCAATGTGACGATCTGGCTTTAAGTCGATTCCATAACAAATGACGAAAACGGACGGATTTCTCAGGTTTTTACTACATATGAACACTTTTCACATTCTCCCGTGCAACTCGGCTGCTAACCCTCCTTTCATGCAGAATCTTAAGGTCCTAGCTCATGTCCAAGTCACCAAAGCCAGCTATAAGTCAATAATCGATACCCAAAACTGGTATTGTACTAATTCTTACTGGCTATTACATCATCTTAGAAGCTTCATCTGTGTTCTACTATGGTGCTTTTAGTGTCTCCGCATACCGCAGCACGCGACATAGCTTTCAGACGATAAGTACAACCGATTCGGAGAGAAGAGCGGCCAATGTGACGATCTGGCTTTAAGTCGATTCGATAACAAATGACAAAACGGACGGACTTCTCAGGTTTTTACTACATATGAACACTTTTCACATTCTCCCGTGCAACTCGGCTGCTAGTCCCCCTTTCATGCAGAATCTTAAGGTCCTAGCTCATGTCCAAATCACCAAAGCCAGCTGAAAAGTCAATAATCGATATCTAAAATTCCAATTGTACTACTTCTTACTAGCTATTACATCAACTTAGAAGCTTCATCTGTGTTCTACTATGGTGATTTTAGTGTCTCCGCATACCGCAGCACGCGACATAGCTTTGCAGACGATAAGTACAACCGTTTCAGAGAGATGAGCGGCCAATGTCACGATCCGATTTAAGTCGATTCGATTATATATTACGTAAATGGACGGATTTCTCAGGTTTTTACTACATATGAAAACTTTTCACATCCTCCCGTGCAACTCGGCTGCTAGTCCTCCTTTCATGCACAATCTTAAGGTCCTAGCTCATGTCCAAGGCACCAAAGCCAGCTAAAAAGTCAATAATCGATACCTAAAACTTGAATTGTACTACCTCTTACTAGCTATTACATCAATTAGGAAGCTTCATCTGTGTTCTACTACGGTGCTTTTAGTGTCTCCACATGAAGCAGCACGCGACATAGCTTTGCAGACGGTAAGTACAACCGTTTCAGAGAGAAGGGCGGACAATGTGACGATCTGGCTTTAAGTCGATTCGTTAACAAATGACGACAACGGAAGGATTTCTCAGGTTTTTACTACATATGTACACTTTTCACATTCTCCCGTGCAACTCGGCTGCTAGTCCTCCTTTCATGCAGAATCTTAAGGTCCTAGCTCATGTCCAAGGCACCAAAGCCAGATAAAACGTGAATAATCGATACCTAAAACTTGAATTTTACTTCTTCTTACTGGCTATTACATCATCTTAGAAGCTTCATCTGTGTTCTACTATGGTGCTTTTAGTGTCTCCGCATACCGCAGCATGCGACATAGCTTTGCAGACGATAAGTACAACCGTTTCAGAGAGAAGAGCGGCCAATGTGACGATCTGGCTTTAAGTCGATTCGATAACTAATGACGAAAACGGACGGATTTCTCAGGTTTTTACTACATATGAACACTTTTCACATTCTCCCGTGCAACTCGGCTGCTAGTCCTCCTTTCATGCCGAATCATAAGGTCCTAGCTCATGTCCAAGGCACCAAAGCCAGCTAAAAGTCAATAATCGATGATTAAAACTTGAATTGTACTACATCTTACTGGCTTTTACATCAACTTAGAAGCTTCATCTGTGTTCTACTATGGTTATTTTGGTGTCTCCGCATACCGCAGCACGCGACATAGCTTTGCAGACGATAAGTACAACCGTTTCAGAGAGAAGAGTGGCCAATGTGACGATCCGGCTTTAAGTTGATTCGATAACAAATGACGAAAATGGACGGATTTCTCAGGTTTTTACTACATATGAAAACTTTTCATATCCTAACGTGCAGCTCGGCTGCTAGTCCCCCTTTCATGCAGAATCTTAAGGTCCTAGCTCATGTCCAAGGCACCAAAGCCAGCTAAAAAGTCAATAATCGATATCTAAAATTTCAATTGTACTACTTCTTACTAGCTATTACATCAACTTAGAAGCTTCATCTGTGTTCTACTATGGTGCATTTAGTGTCTCCGCATACCGCAGCACGCGACATAGCTTTCAGACGATAAGTACAACCGTTTCGGAGAGAAGAGCGGCCAATGTGACGATCTGGCTTTAAGTCGATTCGATAACAAATGACAAAACGGACGGACTTCTCAGGTTTTTACTACATATGAACACTTTTCACATTCTCCCGTACAACCCGGCTGCTAGTCCTTCTTTCATGCAGAATCTTAAGGTCCTAGCTCATGTCCAAGGCACCAAAGCCAGCTACAAAGTCAATAATCGATACCTAAAACTTGAATTGTACTACTTCTTACTGGCTATTACATCAACTTAGAAGCTTCATCTGTGTTCTACTATGGTGCATTTAGTGTCTCTACATACCGCAGCACGCGACATAGCTTTGCAGACGATAAGTACAACCGTTTCAGAGAGGAGAGCGGCCAATGTGACGATCTGGCTTTAAGTCGATTCGTTAACAAATGACGATGGCGAACGGATCTCTAATGTTTTTACTACATATGAACACTTTTCACAATCTCCCGTGCAACTCGGCTGCTAGTCCTCCTTTCATGCAGATTCGTAAGGTCCTAGCTCATGTCCAAGGCACCAAAGCCAGCTAAAAAGTCAATAATCGATACCTAAAACTTGAATTGTACTACTTCTTACTCTCTATTACATCATATTAGAAGCTTCATCTGTGTTCTACTATGGTGCTTTTAGTGTCTCCGCATACCGCAGCACGCGACATAGCTTTGCAGACGATAAGTACAACCGTTTCAGAGTGAAGAGCGGCCAATGTGACGATCTGGCTTTAAGTCGATTCGTTAACAAATGACGAAAACGGAAGGATTTCTTAGGTTTTTACTACATATGTACACTTTTCAAATTCTCCCGTGCAACTCGTCTGCTAGTCCTCCTTTCATGCAGAATCTTAAGGTCCTAGCTCATGTCCAAGGCACCAAAGCCAGCTAAAACGTGAATAATCGATACCTAAAACTTGAATTGTACTACTTCTTACTGGCTATTACATCATCTTAGAAGCTTCATCTGTGTTCTACTATGGTGCCTTTAGTGTCTGCGCATACCGCAGCATGCGACATACCTTTGCAGACGATAAGTACAACCGTTTCAGAGAGAAGAGCGGCCAATGTGACCATCTGGCTTTAAGTCGATTCGATAACAAATGACGAAAACGGACGGATTTCTCAGGTTTTTACTACATATGAACACTTTTCACATTCTCCCGTGCAACTCGGCTGCTATTCCTCCTTTCATGCCGAATCATAAGGTCCTAGCTCATGTCCAAGGCACCAAAGCCAGCTAAAAGTCAATAATCGATGATTAAAACTTGAATTGTACTACTTCTTACTGGCTATTACATCAACTTAGAAGCTTCATCTGTGTTCTACTATGGTTATTTTGGTGTCTCCGCATACCGCAGCACGCGACATAGCTTTGCAGACGAGAAGTACAACCGTTTCAGAGAGAAGAGTGGCCAATGTGACGATCTGGCTTTAAGTCGATTCGATAACAAATGACGAAAATGGACGGATTTCTCAGGTTTTTACTACATATGAAAACTTTTCATATCCTAACGTGCAGCTCGGCTGCTAGTCCTCCTTTCATGCAGAATCTTAAGGTCATAGCTCATGTCCAAAGCACCAAAGCCAGCTAAAAAGTCAATAATCGATATCTAAAATTTCAATTGTACTACTTCTTACTAGCTATTACATCAACTTAGAAGCTTCATGTGTGTTCTACTATGCTGCTTTTAGTGTCTCCGCATACTGCAACACGCGACATAGCTTTGCAGACGATAAGTGCAACCGTTTCAGAGAGAAGAGCGGCCAATGTCACGATCTGGCTTTAGGTCGATTCGATAGCAAATGACGAAAACGGAAGGATTTCTCAGGTTTTTACTACATATGAACACTTTTCAAATTCTCCCAGGCAAGTCAGCTGCTAGTCCTCCTTTCATGCAGAATCTTAAGGTCCAAGCTCATGTCCAAGTCACGAAAGCCAGCTAAAACGTCAATAATCGATACCTAAAACTTGAAATGTACTACTTCTTACTGGCTATTACATCAACTTAGAAGCTTCATCTGTGTTCTACTATGGTGCTTTTAGTGTCTCCGCATACCGCAGCACGCGACATAGCTTTCAGACGATAAGTACAGCCGTTTCAGAGAGAAGGGCGGACAATGTTACGATCTGGCCTTTAGTCGACTCGATAACAAAAAACGAAAACGGACGGATTTCTCAGGTTAATACTACATATGAGCACATTTTACATTCTCCCGTGGAACTTTTCTGCTAGTCTGCCTCTCATGCAGATTGTTAGGGTCCTAGCTCATGTCCAAGGCACCAAAGCCAGCTAAAATGTCAATAATCGATACCTATAACTTGAATTGTACTACTTCTTACTGGCTATTACATCAATTTAGAAGCTTCATCTGTGTTCTACTATGGTGCTTTTAGTGTCTCCGCATACCGCAGCACGCGACATAGCTTTGCAGACGATAAGTACAACCGTTTCAGAGAGAAGAGCGGCCAATGTGACGATCTGGCTTAAGTCGATTCGATAACAAATGACGAAAACGGACGGATTTCTCAGGTTTTTACTACATATGAACACTTTTCACATTATCCCATGCAATTCGGCTGCTAGTCCTATTTTCATGCAGAATCTTAAGGTCCTAGCTCATGTCTAAGGCACCTAAGCCAGGTAAAAATTCAATAATCGATACCTAAAACTTGAATTGTACTACTTCTTACTATTTATTACATCAACTTAGAAGCTTCATCTGTGTTCTACTATGGTGCTTTTAGTGTCTCCACATACCGCAGCACACAACATAGCTTTGCAGACGATAAGTACAACCGTTTGAGAGAGAAGAGTGGCCAATGTGACGATCTGTCTTTAAGTCGATTCCATAACAAATGACGAATACGGACGGATTTCTCAGGTTTTTACTACATATGAACACTTTTCACAATCTCCCGTGCAATTCGGATGCTAGTCCTCCTTTCATGCAGAATCTTAAGGTCCTAGCTCATGTAAAAGGCAACAAAGCCAGCTAAAAATTCAATAATCGATACCTAAAACTTGTGTTGTACTACTTCTTACTGGCTATTACATCAACTTAGAAGCTTCATCTGTGTTCTACTATGGTATTTTTAGTGTCTCCACATACCGCAGCTCGCGACATAGCTTTGCAGACGATAAGTACAACCGTTTTAGAGAGAAGAGCGGCCAATGTGACGATCTGGCTTTAAGTCGATTCGATAACAAATGACGAAAACGGAAGGATTTCTCAGGTTTTTACTACATATGAACACTTTTCACATTATCCCATGCAATTCGGCTGCTAGTCCTCCTTTAATGCAGAATCTTAAGGTCCTAGCTCATGCCCAAGGCACCAAATCCAGCTAAAAGTCAATAATCGATACCAAGAACTTGAATTGTACTACTTCTTACTGGCTATTACATCAACTTAGAAGCTTCATCTGTGTTCTACTATGGTGATTTTAGTGTCTCCGCATATCGCAACACGCGACATAGCTTTGCAGACGATAAGTACAACCGTTTCAGAGAGAAGAGCAGCCAATGTGACGATCTGGCTTGAAGTCGATTCGAAGACAAATGACGATAACGAACGGATTTCTCAGGTTTTTACTACATATGAACACTTTTCACATTCTCCCGTGCAACTCGGCTGCTAGTCCTCCTTTCATGCAGAATCTTAAGGTCCTAGCTCATGTCCAAGGCACCAAAGCCAGCTAAAAAGTCAATAATCGATACGTAAAACTTGAATTGTACTACTTCTTACTGGCTATTACATCAATTTAGAAGCTTCATCTGTGTTCTACTATGGTGCTTTTAGTGTCTCCGCATACCGCAGCACGCGACATAGCTTTGCAGACGATATGTACAACCGTTTCAGAGAGAAGAGCGGCCGATGTGACGTTCTGGCTTTACGTCGATTCCATAACAAATGACGAAAACGGACGGATTTCTCAGGTTTTTACTACATATGAACACTTTTCACAATCTCCCGTGCAATTCGGGTGCTAGTCCTCCTTTCATGCTGAATCTTAAGGTCCTAGCTCATGTAAAAGGCACCAAAGCCAGCTAAAAAGTCAATAATCGATACCTAAAACTTGAGTTGTACTACTTCTTACTGGCTATTACATCAACTTAGAAGCTTCTTCTGTGTTCTACTATGGTGCTTTTAGAGTCTTCACATACCGCAGCACGCGACATAGGTTTGCAGACGATAAGTACAACCGTTTCAGAGAGAAGAGCGGCCAATGTGACGATCTGGCTTTAAGTCGATTCGATAACAAATGACGAAAACGGACGGATTTCTCAGGTTTTTACTACATATGAACACTTTTCATATTCTAACATGCAACTCGGCTGCTAGTCCTCCTTTCATGCAGAATCTTAAGGTCCTAGCTCATGTCCAAGGCACCAAAGCCAGCTAAAAATTCAATAATCGATACCTATAACTTGAATTGTACTACTTCTTACTGGTTATTACATCAACTTAGAAGTTTAATCTGTGTTCTACTCTGGTGGTTTTTGTGTCTCCGCATACCGCAGCACGCGACATAGCTTTGCAGACGATAAGTACAACCGTTTCAGAGAGAAGAGCGGCAATGTGACGATCTGGCTTTAAGTCGATTCCATAACAAATGACGAAAACGGACGGATTTCTCAGGTTTTTACTACATATGAACACTTTTCACATTCTTCCCTGCAACTCGGCTGCTAGTCCTCCTTTCATGCAGATTCGTAAGGTCCTAGCTCATGTCCAAGGCGTCAAAGCCAGCTAAAAAGTCAATAATCGTTACCTAAAACTTTAATTGTACAATTTCTTACTGGCTATTACATCAAATTAGAAGCTTCATCTGTGTTCCACTGTGGTGGTTTCAGTGTCTCCGCCTACCGCAGCATACGACATGGCTTTGCAGACGATAAGTACAACCGTTTCAGAGAGAAGAGCGGCCAATGTTACGATCTGGCTTTAAGTCGATTCGATAACAAATGACGAAAACGGACGGATTTCTCAGGTTTTTACTACATATGAACACTTTTCACATTCTCCCGTGCAACTCGGCTACTAGTCCTCCTTTCATGCAGAATCTTAAGGTCCTAGCTCATGTCCAAGGCACCAAAGCCAGCTAAAAAGTCAATAATCGATACCTAAAACTTGAATTGTACTACTTCTTACTGGCTATTACATCAACTTAGAAGCTTCATCTGTGTTCTACTATGGTGCTTTTAGTGTCTCCGCATACCGCATCACGCGACATAGCTTTGCAGGCGATAAGTACAACCGTTTCAGAGAGAAGAGCGGCCAATGTGACGATCTGACTTTAAGTCGATTCGATAACAAATGACGAAAACGGACGGATTTCTCAGGTTTTAACTACATATGAACACTTTTCACATTCTCCCATCCAACTCGGCTGCTAGTCCTCCTTTCATGCAGAATCTTAAGGTCCTAGCTCATGTCCAAGGCACCAAAGCCAGCTAAAAAGTCAATAATCGATACCTAAAACTTTAATTGTACTACTACTTACTGGCTATTACATCATAATAGAAGCTTCATCTGTGTTCTACTATGGTGCTTTTAGTGTCTCCGCATACCGCAGCACGCGACATAGCTTTGCAGACGATAAGTACAACCGTTTCAGAGAGAAGAGCGGCCAATGTGACGATCTGGCTTAAGTCGATTCGATTACAAATGACGAAAACGGACGGATTTCTCAGGTTTTTACTACATATGAACACTTTTCACATTCTCCCGTGCAACTCGGCTGCTAGTCCTCCTTTCATACAGAATCTTAAGGTCCTAGCTCATGTCCAAGGCACCAAAGCCAGCTAAAAAGTCAATAATCAGTACCAAAAACTTGAATTGTACTACTTCTTACTTTCTATTACATCAACTTAGAAGCTTAATCTGTGTTCTACTACGGTGCTTTTAGTGTCTCCGCATACCGCAGCACGCCACATAGCTTTGCAGACGATAAGTACAGCCGTTTCAGAGAGAAGAGCGGCCAAGTGACGATCTGGCTTTAAGGCGATTCGATAACAAATGACGAAAACGGACGGATTTCTCAGGTTTTTACTACATATGAACACTTTTCATATTGTCCCGTGCAACTCGGCTGCTAGTCCTCTTTCCTGCAGAATCTTAAGGTCCTAGCTCATGTCAAGGCACCAAATCCATCTAAGAAGTCAATAATCGATACCTAAAACTTGAATTGTACTACTTCTTACTGGCTATTACATCGACTTAGAAGCTTCATCTGTGTTCTACTATGGTGATTTTATTGTCTCCGCATAACGCAGCACGCGACTAAGCTTTGCAGACGATAAGTACAACCGTTTCAGGAGAAGAGCGGCCAATGTGACGATCGGGCTTTAAGTCGATTCGATAACAAATGACGAAAACGGACGGATTTCTCTGCTTTCTACTACATATGAACACATTTCACATTCTCCCGTGCAACGCGGCTGCTAGTCCTCCTTTCATGCAGAATCTTAAGGTCCCAGCTCATGTCCAAGGCACCAAAGCCAGCTAAAAAGTAAATAATCAGAACCTAAAACTTGAATTGTACTACTTCTTACTGGCTATTACATCAACTTAGAAGCTTCATCTGTGTTCTACTATGGTGCTTTTAGTGTCTCCGCATAACGCAGCACGCGACATAGCTTTGCAGACGATAAGTACAACCGTTTCAGAGAGAAGAGCGGCAATGTGACGATCTGGCTTTAAGTCGATTCCATAACAAATGACGAAAACGTACGGATTTCTCAGGTTTTTACTACATATGAAGACTTTTCACATTCTCCCGTACAACTCGGCTGCTAATCCTCCTTTCATGCAGAATCTTAAGGTCCTAGCTTATGTCCAAGGCACCAAAGCCAGCTAAAATGTCAATAATCGATACCTAAAACTTGAATCGTACTAATTCTTATTGGCTATTACATCAACTTAGAAGCTTCATCTGTGTTCTACTATGGTGCGTCTAGTGTCTCCACATACCGCAGCACGCGACATAGGTTTGCAGACGATAAGTACAACCGTTTCAGAGAGAAGAGCGGCCAATATGACGATCTGGCTTTAAGTTGATTCCATACCAAATGACGAAAACGGACGGATTTCTCAGGTTTTTACTACATATGAACACTTTTCACATTCTCCCATGCAACGCGGCTGCTAGTCCTGCTTTCATACTGAATCTTAAGGTCCTAGCTCATGTCCAAGGCATCAAAGCCAGCTAAAAAGTCAATAGTCGATACCTAAAACTTGAATTGTACTACTTCTTACTGGCTATTACATCAACTTAGAAGCTTCATCTGTGTTCCACTGTGGTGATATTAGTGTCTCCGCGTAATGCAGCACGCGACATAGCTTTGCAGACGATAAGTACAACGGTTTCAGAGAGAAGAGCGGCCAATGTGACGATCTGGCTTTAAGTTGATTCCATAACAAATGACGAAAACGGACGGATTCCTCAGGTTTTTACTACATTTGAACACTTTTAACATTCTCCCATGCAACTCGGCTGCTAGTCCTCCTTTCATACTGAATCTTAAGATCCTAGCTCATGTCCAAGGCATGAAAGCCAGCTAAAAAGTCAATAATCGATACCTAAAATTTGAATGCTACTACTTCTTACTGGCTATTACATCAACTTAGAAGCCTCATCTGTGTTCCAGTGTGCTGATTTTAGTGTCTCCGCATAACGCAGCACGCGACATAGTTTTGCAGGCGATAAGTACAACCGTTTCAGAGAGAAGAGCGGCCAATGTGACGATCTGGCTTTAAGTCGATTCGATAACAAATTGACGAAAACGGACGAATTTCTAAGGTTTTTACTACATATGAACACTTTTCACATTCTCCCGTGCAACTCGGCTGCTAGTCCTCCTTTCATGCAGAATCTTAAGGTTCTAGCTCACGTCCAAGGCATCAAAGCCAGCAAAAAGGCAATAATTGATACCTAAAACTTGAATTGTACTACTTCTTACTGGCTATTACATCAACTTAGAAGCTTCATGTGTGTTATACTATGGTGATTTTAGTGACTCCGCATAACGCAACACGCGACATAGCTTTGCAGACGATAAGTACAACCGTTTCAGAGAGAAGAGCGGCAATGTGACGATCTGGCTTGAAGTCGATTCCATAACAAATGTCGAAAACGGACGGATTTCTCAGGTTTTTACTACATATGAACACTTTTCACATTCTCCCGTGCAACTCGGCTGCTAATCCTCCTTTCATGCAGAATCTTAAGGTCCTAGCTCATGTCCAAGGCGCCAAAGCCAGCTAAAATGTCAATAATCGATACCTAAAACTTGAATTGTACTACTTCTTACTGGCTATTACATCAACTTAGAAGCTTGATCTGTGTTCTACTATGGTGCTTTTAGTGTCGCCGCATACCGCAGCACGCGACATAGCTTTGCAGACGATAAGTACAACCGTTTCAGAGAGAAGAGCGGCCAATGTGACGATCTGGCTTTAAGTCGATTCGATAACAAATGTCGAAAACGAACGGATTTCTCAGGTTTTTCTACATATGAACACTTTTCACATTCTACCGTGGAACTCCGCTGCTGGTCCTCGTTTCATGCAGAATCTTAAGGTCCTAGCTCATGTCCAAGGCACCAAAGCCAGCTAAAAAGTCAATAATCGATACCTAAAACGTAAATTGTACAACTTCTTACTGGCTATTACACAACTTAGAAGCTTCATCTGTGTTCCGCTATGGTGACTTTAGTGTCTCCGCATAACGCAGCACGCGGCATAGCTTTGCAGACGATAAGTACAACCATTTCAGAGAGAAGAGCGGCCAATGTGACGATCTGGCTTTAAGTCGATTCCTTAACAAATGACGAAAACGGACGTATTTCTCAGATTTTTGCTACATATGAACACCTTTCACATTCTTTCGTGCAAATCGGCTGCTAGTCATCCTTTCATGCAGAATCTTAAGGTCCTAGCACATGTCCAAGGCACCAAAGCCAGCTAAAATGTCAATAATCCATACCTAAAACTTGAATTGTGCTTCTTCTTACCGGCTAATACATCAACTTAGAAGCTTCATCTGTGATCTACTATGGTGCTTTTAGTGTCTCGGCATAACGCAGCACGCCACATAGCTTTGCAGACGATAAGTACAACCGTTTCAGAGAGAAGAGCGGCAATGTGACGATCTGGCTTTAAGTCGATTCCTTAACAAATGACGAAAACGGACGGACTTCTCAGGTTTTTACTACATATGAACACTTTTCACATTCTCCCGTGCAACTCGGCTGCTAGTCCTCCTTTCATGCAGAATCTTAAGGTCCTAGCTCATGTCCAAGGCACCAAAGCCAGCTAAAAAGTCAATAATCGATACCTAAAACTTGAATTGTACTACATCTTACTGGCTATTACATCAACTTAGAAGCTTCATCTGTGTTCTGCTATGGTGCTTTTAGTGTCTCCGCATACCGCATCACGCGACATAGCTTTGCAGGCGATAAGTACAACCGTTTCAGAGAGAAGGGCGGCCAATGTGACGATCTGGCTTTAAGTCGATTCGATAACAAATGACGAAAACGGACGGATTTCTCAGGTTTTAACTACATATGAACACTTTTCACATTCTCCCATCCAACGCGGCTGCTAGTCCTCCTTTCATGCAGAATCTTAAGGTCCTAGCTCATGTCCAAGGCACCAAAGCCAGCTAAAAAGTCAATAATCGATACCTAAAACTTTAATTGTACTACTACTTACTGGCTATTACATCATCATAGAAGCTTCATCTGTGTTCTATTATGGTGCTTTTAGTGTCTCCGCATACCGCAGCACGCGACATAGCTTTGCAGACGATAAGTACAACCGTTTCAGAGAGAAGAGCGGCCAATGTGACGATCTGGCTTAAGTCGATTCGATAACAAATGACGAAAACGGACGGATTTCTCAGGTTTTTACTACATATGAACACTTTTCACATTCTCCCGTGCAACTCGGCTGCTAGTCCTCCTTTCATGCAGAATCTTAAGGTCCTAGCTCATGTCCAAGGCACCAAAGCCAGCTAAAAAGTCAATAATCAGTACCTAAAACTTGAATTGTACTACTTCCTACTTTCCATTACATCAACTTAGAAGCTTAATCTGTGTTCTACTACGGTGCTTTTAGTGTCTCCGCATACCACAGCACGCCACATAGCTTTGCAGACGATAAGTACAGCTGTTTCAGAGAGAAGAGCGGCCAAGTGACGATCTGGCTTTAAGGCGATTCGATAACAAATGACGAAAACGGACGGATTTCTCAGGTTTTTACTACATATGAACACTTTTCATATTGTCCCGTGCAACTCGGCTGCTAGTCCTCCTTTCATGCAGAATCTTAAGGTCCTAGCTCATGTCAAGGCACCAAATCCATCTAAGAAGTCAATAATCGATACCTAAAACTTGAATTGTACTACTTCTTACTGGCTATTACATCGACTTAGAAGCTTCATCTGTGTTCTACTATGGTGATTTTATTGTCTCCGCATACCGCAGCACGCGACTAAGCTTTGCAGACGATAAGTACAACCGTTTCAGAGAGAAGAGCGGCCAATGTGACGATCGGGCTTTAAGTCGATTCGATAACAAGTGACGAAAACGGACGGATTTCTCTGGTTTCTACTACATATGAACACATTTCACATTCTCCCGTGCAACGCGGCTGCTAGTCCTCCTTTCATGCAGAATCTTAAGGTCCCAGCTCATGTCCAAGGCACCAAAGCCAGCTAAAAAGTAAATAATCAGAACCTAAAACTTGAATTGTACTACTTCTTACTGGCTATTACATCAACTTAGAAGCTTCATCTGTGTTCTACTATGGTGCTTTTAGTGTCTCCGCATAACGCAGCACGCGACATATCTTTGCAGACGATAAGTACAACCGTTTCAGAGATAAGAGCGGCAATGTGACGATCTGGCTTTAAGTCGATTCCATAACAAATGACGAAAACGTACGGATTTCTCAGGTTTTTACTACATATGAAGACTTTTCACATTCTCCCGTACAACTCGGCTGCTAATCCTCCTTTCATGCAGAATCTTAAGGTCCTAGCTTATGTCCAAGGCACCAAAGCCAGCTAAAATGTCAATAATCGATACCTAAAACTTGAATCGTACTAATTCTTATTGGCTATTACATCAACTTAGAAGCTTCATCTGTGTTCTACTATGGTGCTTCTAGTGTCTCCACATACCGCAGCACGCGACATAGGTTTGCAGACGATAAGTACAACCGTTTCAGAGAGAAGAGCGGCCAATATGACGATCTGGCTTTAAGTTGATTCCATACCAAATGACGAAAACGGACGGATTTCTCAGGTTTTTACTACATATGAACACTTTTCACATTCTCCCATGCAACGCGGCTGCTAGTCCTCCTTTCATACTGAATCTTAAGGTCCTAGCTCATGTCCAAGGCATCAAAGCCAGCTAAAAAGTCAATAGTCGATACCTAAAACTTGAATTGTACTACTTCTTACTGGCTATTACATCAACTTAGAAGCTTCATCTGTGTTCCACTGTGGTGATTTTAGTGTCTCCGCGTAACGCAGCACGCGACATAGCTTTGCAGACGATAAGTACAACCGTTTCAGAGAGAAGAGCGGCCAATGTGACGATCTGGCTATAAGTTGATTCCATAACAAATGACGAAAACGGACGGATTCCTCAGGTTTTTACTACATTTGAACACTTTTCACATTCTCCCATGCAACTCGGCTGCTAGTCTTCCTTTCATACTGAATCTTAAGATCCTAGCTCATGTCCAAGGCATGAAAGCCAGCAAAAAGTCAATAATCGATACCTAAAATTTGAAAGCTACTACTTCTTACTGGCTATTACATCAACTTAGAAGCCTCATCTGTGTTCCAGTGTGCTGATTTTAGTGTCTCCGCATAACGCAGCACGCGACATAGTTTTGCAGGCGATAAGTACAACCGTTTCAGAGAGAAGAGCGGCCAATGTGACGATCTGGCTTTAAGTCGATTCGATAACAAATTGACGAAAACGGACGAATTTCTAAGGTTTTTACTACATATGAACACTTTTCACATTCTCCCGTGCAACTCGGCTGCTAGTCCTCCTTTCATGCAGAATCTTAAGGTTCTAGCTCACGTCCAAGGCATCAAAGCCAGCAAAAAGGCAATAATTGATACCTAAAACTTGAATTGTACTACTTCTTACTGGCTATTACATCAACTTAGAAGCTTCATGTGTGTTATTCTATGGTGATTTTAATGACTCCGCATAACGCAACACGCGACATAGCTTTGCAGACGATAAGTACAACCGTTTCAGAGAGAAGAGCGGCAATGTGACGATCTGGCTTGAAGTCGATTCCATAACAAATGACGAAAACGGACGGATTTCTCAGGTTTTTACTACATATGAACACTTTTCACATTCTCCCGTGCAACTCGGCTGCTAATCCTCCTTTCATGCAGAATCTTAAGGTCCTAGCTCATGTCCAAGGCGCCAAAGCCAGCTAAAATGTCAATAATCGATACCTAAAACTTGAATTGTACTACTTCTTACTGGCTATTACATCAACTTAGAAGCTTGATCTGTGTTCTACTATGGTGCTTTTAGTGTCGCCGCATACCGCAGCACGCGACATAGCTTTGCAAACGATAAGTACAACCGTTTCAGAGAGAAGAGCGGCCAATGTGACGATCTGGCTTTAAGTCGATTCGATAACAAATGTCGAAAACGAACGGATTTCTCAGGTTTTTCCTACATATGAACACTTTTCACATTCTACCGTGGAACTCCGCTGCTGGTCCTCGTTTCATGCAGAATCTTAAGGTCCTAGCTCATGTCCAAGGCACCAAAGCCAGCTAAAAAGTCAATAATCGATACCTAAAACGTAAATTGTACGACTTCTTACTGGCTATTACACAACTTAGAAGCTTCATCTGTGTTCCGCTATGGTGACTTTAGTGTCTCCGCATAACGCAGCACGCGGCATAGCTTTGCAGACGATAAGTACAACCGTTTCAGAGAGAAGAGCGGCCAATGTGACGATCTGGCTTTAAGTCGATTCGATAACAAATGACGAAAACGAACGGATTTCTCAGGTTTTTACTACATATGAACACTTCTCACTTTCTTCCGTACAACTCGCCTGCTAGTCATCCTTTCATGCAGAATCTTAAGGTCCCAGCTCATGTCCAAGGCACCAAAGCCAGCTAAAATGTCAATAATCGATACCTAAAACTTGAATTGTACTACTTCTTACTGGCTATTACATCAACTTAGAAGCTTCATCTGTGTTCTACTATGGTGCTTTTAGTGTCTCCACATACCGCAGCACGCGACATAGCTTTGCAGACGATAAGTACAACCGTTTCAGAGGGAAGAGCGGCCAATGTGACGATCTGGCTTTAAGTCGATTCGATAACAAATGACGAAAACGAACGGATTTCTCAGGTTTTTACTACATATGAACACTTTTCACATTCTCCCGTGGAACTCCGCTGCTGGTCCTCCTTTCATACAGAATCTTATGGTCCTAGCTCATGTCCAAGGCACCAAAGCCAGCTAAAAAGTCAATAATCGATACCTAAAACTTGAGTCGTACTAATTCTTACTGGCTATTACATCAACTTAGAAGCTTCATCTGTGTTCTACTATGGTGATTTTATTGTCTCCGCATACCGCAGCACGCGACTAAGCTTTGCAGACGATAAGTACAACCGTTTCAGAGAGAAGAGCGGCCAATGTGACGATCTGGCTTTAAGTCGATTCGATAACAAATTGACGAAAACGGACGAATTTCTAAGGTTTTTACTACATATGAACACTTTTCACATTCTCCCGTGCAACTCGGCTGCTAGTCCTCCTTTCATGCAGAATCTTAAGGTTCTAGCTCACGTCCAAGGCACCAAAGCCAGCTAAAAAGTCAATAATCGATACCTAAAACTTTAATTGTACAACTTCTTACTGGCTATTACACAACTTAGAAGCTTCATCTGTGTTCCACTATGGTGACTTTAGTGTCTCCGCATAACGCAGCACGCGGCATAGCTTTGCAGACGATAAGTACAACCGTTTCAGAGAGAAGAGCGGCCAATGTGACGATCTGGCTTTAAGTCGATTCGATAACAAATGACGAAAACGGACGTATTTCTCAGATTTTTACTACATATGAACACCTTTCACATTCTTTCGTGCAACTCGGCTGCTAGTCATCCTTTCATGCAGAATCTTAAGGTCCTAGCTCATGTCCAAGGCACCAAAGCCAGCTAAAATGTCAATAATCGATACGTAAAACTTGAATTGTACTACTTCTTACTGGCTATTACATCAACTTAGAAGCTTCATCTGTGTTCTACTATGGTGCTTTTAGTGTCTCCGCATACCGCAGCACGCGACATAGCTTTGCAGACGATAAGTACAACCGTTTCAGAGGGAAGAGTGGCCAATGTGACGATCTGGCCTTAAGTCGATTCGATAACAAATGACGAGAACGGACGGATTTCTCAGGTTTTTACTACATATGAACACTTCTCACTTTCTTCCGTACAACTCGCCTGCTAGTCATCCTTTCATGCAGAATCTTAAGGTCCCAGCTCATGTCCAAGGCACCAAAGCCAGCTAAAAAGTACATAATCAGAACCTAAAACTTGAATTGTACTACTTCTTACTGGCTATTACATCAACTTAGAAGCTTCATCTGTGTTCTACTATGGTGCTTTTAGTGTCTCCGCATAACGCAGCACGCGACATAGCTTTGCAGACGATAAGTACAACCGTTTCAGAGATAAGAGCGTCCAATGTGACGATCTGGCTTTAAGTCGATTCATTAACAAATGACGAAAACGGACGTATTTCTCAGATTTTTGCTACATATGAACACCTTTCACATTCTTTCGTGCAACTCGGCTGCTTGTCATCCTTTCATGCAGAATCTTAAGGTCCTAGCTCATGTCCAAGGCACCAAAGCCAGCTAAAATGTCAATAATCGATACCTAAAACTTGAATTGTACTACTTCTTACTGGCTATTACATCAACTTAGAAGCTTCATCTGTGTTCTACTATGGTGCTTTTACTGTCTCCGCATACCGCAGCACGCGACATAGCTTTGCAGACGATAAGTACAACCGTTTCAGAGAGAAGAGTGGCCAATGTGACTATCTGGCCTTAAGTCGATTCGATAACAAATGACGAAAACGGACGGATTTCTCAGGTTTTTACTACATATGAACACTTCTCACTTTCTCCCGTACAATTCGCCTGCTAGTCCTCCTTTCATGCAGAATCTTAAGGTCCCAGCTCATGTCCAAGGCACCAAAGCCAGCTAAAATGTTATTAATGAGAACTTAAAACTTGAATTGTACTACTTCTTACTGGCTATTACATCAACTTAGAAGCTTCATCTGTGTTCCACTGTGGTGATTTTAGTGTCTCCGCGTAACGCAGCACGCGACATAGCTTTGCAGACGATAAGTACAACCGTTTCAGAGAGAAGAGCGGCCAATGTGACGATCTGGCTTTAAGTCGATTCGATAACAAATGACGAAAACGGACGTATTTCTCAGGTTTTTACTACATTTGAACACTTTTCACATTCTCCCGTGCAACTCGGCTGCTAGTCCTCCTTTCATGCAGAATCTTAAGGTCCTAGCTCATGTCCAAGGCACCAAAGCCAGCTAAAAAGTCAATAATCGATACCTAAAACGTGAATTGTATTACTTCTTACTGGCTATTACATCAACTTAGAAGCTTCATCTGTGTTCTACTATGGTGCTTTTAGTGTCTCCGCATACCGCAGCACGCGACATAGCTTTGCAGACGTTAAGTACAACCGTTTCAGGGAAAAGAGCGGAAAATGTGACGATCTGGCTTTAAGTCGATTCGATAACAAATGACGAAAACGGACGGATTTCTCAGGTTTTTACTACATATGAAGACTTTTCACATTCTCCCGTACAACTCGGCTGCTAATCCTCCTTTCATGCAGAATCTTAAGGTCCTAGCTTATGTCCAAGGCACCAAAGCCAGCTAAAATGTCAATAATCGATACCTAACACTTGAATTGTACTACTTCTTACTGGCTATTACATCGCCTTAGAAGCTTCATCTGTCTTCTACTATGGTGCTTTTAGTGTCTCCGCATACCGCAGCACGCGACATAGCTTTGCAGACGATAAGTACAACCGTTTCAGAGAGAAGAGCAAGAATGTGACGATCTGGCTTTAAGTCGATTCGATAACAAATGACGAAAACGGACGGATTTCTCAGGTTTTTACTACATATGAACACTTCTCACATTCTCCCGTTCAACTCGCCCGCTAGTCCTCCTTTCATGCAGAATCTTAAGGTCCTAGCTCATGTCCAAGGCACCAAAGCCGGCTAAAAAGTCAATAATCGATACCTAAAACTTGAATTGTACTACATCTTGCTTGCTATTACATCAACTTAGTAGCTTCATCTGTGTTCAATTATGGTGCTTTTAGAGTCTCCGCATACCGCAGCACGCGACATAGCTTTGCAGACGATAAGTACAACCGTTTCAGAGAGGAGAGCGGCCAATGTGACGATCTGGCTTTAAATCGATTCGATAACAAATGACGAAAATGGACGGATTTCTCAGGTTTTTACTACATATGAACACTTTTCACATTCTCCCGTGCAACTCGGCTGCTAGTCCTCCTTTCATGCAGAATCTTAAGGTCCTAGCTCATGTCCAAGGCATCAAAGCCAGCTTAAAAGTAAATAATCAGTACCCAAAACTTGAATTGTACTACTTCTTACTGGCTATTACATTAACTTAGAAGTTTGATCTGTGTTCTACTATGGTGCTTTTAGTGTCTCCGCAAACCGCAGCACGCGACATAGCTTTGCAGACGATAAGTACAACCGTTTCAGAGAGAAGAGCGGCAATGTGACGATCTGGCTTTAAGTCGATTCCATAACAAATGACGAAAACGGACGGATTTCTCAGGTTTTTACTACATATGAAGACTTTTCACATTCTCCCGTACAACTCGGCTGCTAATCCTCCTTTCATGCAGAATCTTAAGGTCCTAGCTTATGTCCAAGGCACCAAAGCCAGCTAAAATGTCAATAATCGATACCTAACACTTGAATTGTACTACTTCTTACTGGCTATTACATCGCCTTAGAAGCTTCATCTGTCTTCTACTATGGTGCTTTTAGTGTCTCCGCATACCGCAGCACGCGACATAGCTTTGCAGACGATAAGTACAACCGTTTCAGAGAGAAGAGCAAGAATGTGACGATCTGGCTTTAAGTCGATTCGATAACAAATGACGAAAACGGACGGATTTCTCAGGTTTTTACTACATATGAACACTTCTCACATTCTCCCGTTCAACTCGCCCGCTAGTCCTCCTTTCATGCAGAATCTTAAGGTCCTAGCTCATGTCCAAGGCACCAAAGCCGGCTAAAAAGTCAATAATCGATACCTAAAACTTGAATTGTACTACATCTTGCTTGCTATTACATCAACTTAGTAGCTTCATCTGTGTTCAATTATGGTGCTTTTAGAGTCTCCGCATACCGCAGCACGCGACATAGCTTTGCAGACGATAAGTACAACCGTTTCAGAGAGAAGAGCAAGAATGTGACGATCTGGCTTTAAGTCGATTCGATAACAAATGACGAAAACGGACGGATTTCTCAGGTTTTTACTACATATGAACACTTCTCACATTCTCCCGTTCAACTCGCCCGCTAGTCCTCCTTTCATGCAGAATCTTAAGGTCCTAGCTCATGTCCAAGGCACCAAAGCCGGCTAAAAAGTCAATAATCGATACCTAAAACTTGAATTGTACTACATCTTGCTTGCTATTACATCAACTTAGTAGCTTCATCTGTGTTCAATTATGGTGCTTTTAGAGTCTCCGCATACCGCAGCACGCGACATAGCTTTGCAGACGATAAGTACAACCGTTTCAGAGAGGAGAGCGGCCAATGTGACGATCTGGCTTTAAATCGATTCGATAACAAATGACGAAAATGGACGGATTTCTCAGGTTTTTACTACATATGAACACTTTTCACATTCTCCCGTGCAACTCGGCTGCTAGTCCTCCTTTCATGCAGAATCTTAAGGTCCTAGCTCATGTCCAAGGCATCAAAGCCAGCTAAAAAGTCAAAAATCGATACCTAAAACTTGAATTGTACTACTTCTTACTGGCTATTACATCAACTTAGAAGCTTCATCTGTGTTCCACTGTGGTGATTTTAGTGTCTCCGCATAACGCAGCACGCGACATAGCTTTGCAGACGATAAGTACAACCGTTTCAGAGAGAAGAGCGGCAATGTGACGATCTGGCTTTAAGTTGATTCCATAACAAATGACGAAAACGGACGGATTTCTCAGGTTTTTACTACATATGAACACTTTTCACATTCTCCCATGCAACTCGGCTGCTAGTCCTCCTTTCATACTAAATCTTAAGGTCCTACCTCATGTCCAAGGCATCAAAGCCACCTAAAAAGTCAATAATCGATACCTAAAACTTGAATTGTACTACTTCTTACTGGCTATTACATTAACTTAGAAGTTTGATCTGTGTTCTACTATGGTGATTTTAGTGTCTCCGCATACCGCAGCACGCGACATAGCTTTGCAGACGATAAGTACAACCGTTTCAGAGAGAAGAGCAAGAATGTGACGATCTGGCTTTAAGTCGATTCGATAACAAATGACGAAAACGGACGGATTTCTCAGGTTTTTACTACATATGAACACTTCTCACATTCTCCCGTTCAACTCGCCCGCTAGTCCTCCTTTCATGCAGAATCTTAAGGTCCTAGCTCATGTCCAAGGCACCAAAGCCGGCTAAAAAGTCAATAATCGATACCTAAAACTTGAATTGTACTACATCTTGCTTGCTATTACATCAACTTAGTAGCTTCATCTGTGTTCAATTATGGTGCTTTTAGAGTCTCCGCATACCGCAGCACGCGACATAGCTTTGCAGACGATAAGTACAACCGTTTCAGAGAGAAGAGCAAGAATGTGACGATCTGGCTTTAAGTCGATTCCATAACAAATGACGAAAATGGACGGATTTCTCAGGTTTTTACTACATATGAACACTTTTCACATTCTCCCGTTCAACTCGCCCGCTAGTCCCCCTTTCATGCAGAATCTTAAGGTCCTAGCTCATGTCCAAGGCACCAAAGCCAGCTTAAAAGTAAATAATCAGTACCCAAAACTTGAATTGTACTACTTCTTACTGGCTATTACATTAACTTAGAAGTTTGATCTGTGTTCTACTATGGTGCTTTTAGTGTCTCCGCAAACCGCAGCACGCGACATAGCTTTGCAGACGATAAGTACAACCGTTTCAGAGAGAAGAGCGGCAATGTGACGATCTGGCTTTAAGTCGATTCCATAACAAATGACGAAAACGGACGGATTTCTCAGGTTTTTACTACATATGAAGACTTTTCACATTCTCCCGTACAACTCGGCTGCTAATCCTCCTTTCATGCAGAATCTTAAGGTCCTAGCTTATGTCCAAGGCACCAAAGCCAGCTAAAATGTCAATAATCGATACCTAACACTTGAATTGTACTACTTCTTACTGGCTATTACATCGCCTTAGAAGCTTCATCTGTCTTCTACTATGGTGCTTTTAGTGTCTCCGCATACCGCAGCACGCGACATAGCTTTGCAGACGATAAGTACAACCGTTTCAGAGAGAAGAGCAAGAATGTGACGATCTGGCTTTAAGTCGATTCGATAACAAATGACGAAAACGGACGGATTTCTCAGGTTTTTACTACATATGAACACTTCTCACATTCTCCCGTTCAACTCGCCCGCTAGTCCTCCTTTCATGCAGAATCTTAAGGTCCTAGCTCATGTCCAAGGCACCAAAGCCGGCTAAAAAGTCAATAATCGATACCTAAAACTTGAATTGTACTACATCTTGCTTGCTATTACATCAACTTAGTAGCTTCATCTGTGTTCAATTATGGTGCTTTTAGAGTCTCCGCATACCGCAGCACGCGACATAGCTTTGCAGACGATAAGTACAACCGTTTCAGAGAGGAGAGCGGCCAATGTGACGATCTGGCTTTAAATCGATTCGATAACAAATGACGAAAATGGACGGATTTCTCAGGTTTTTACTACATATGAACACTTTTCACATTCTCCCGTGCAACTCGGCTGCTAGTCCTCCTTTCATGCAGAATCTTAAGGTCCTAGCTCATGTCCAAGGCATCAAAGCCAGCTAAAAAGTCAAAAATCGATACCTAAAACTTGAATTGTACTACTTCTTACTGGCTATTACATCAACTTAGAAGCTTCATCTGTGTTCCACTGTGGTGATTTTAGTGTCTCCGCATAACGCAGCACGCGACATAGCTTTGCAGACGATAAGTACAACCGTTTCAGAGAGAAGAGCGGCAATGTGACGATCTGGCTTTAAGTTGATTCCATAACAAATGACGAAAACGGACGGATTTCTCAGGTTTTTACTACATATGAACACTTTTCACATTCTCCCATGCAACTCGGCTGCTAGTCCTCCTTTCATACTAAATCTTAAGGTCCTACCTCATGTCCAAGGCATCAAAGCCACCTAAAAAGTCAATAATCGATACCTAAAACTTGAATTGTACTACTTATACTGGCTATTACATCAACTTAGAAGCTTCATCTGTGTTCCACTGTGGTGATTTTAGTGTCTCCGCATAACGCAGCACGCGACATAGCTTTGCAGACGATAAGTACAACCGTTTCAGAGAGAAGAGCGGCAATGTGACGATCTGGCTTTAAGTAGATTCGATAACAAATGACGAAAACGGACGGATTTCTCAGGTTTTTACTACATTTGAACACTTTTCACATTCTCCCGTGCAACTCGGCTGCTAGTCCTCCTTTCATGCAGAATCTTAAGGTCCTAGCTCATGTCCAAGGCACCAAAGCCAGCTAAAAAGTCAATAATCGATACCTAAAACGTGAATTGTATTACTTCTTACTGGCTATTACATCAACTTAGAAGCTTCATCTGTGTTCTACTATGGTGCTTTTAGTGTCTCCGCATACCGCAGCACGCGACATAGCTTTGCAGACGTTAAGTACAACCGTTTCAGGGAAAAGAGCGGAAAATGTGACGATCTGGCTTTAAGTCGATTCGATAACAAATGACGAAAACGGACGGATTTCTCAGGTTTTTACTACATATGAACACTTCTCACATTCTCCCGTTCAACTCGCCCGCTAGTCCCCCTTTCATGCAGAATCTTAAGGTCCTAGCTCATGTCCAAGGCACCAAAGCCAGCTAAAAAGTAAATAATCAGTACCCAAAACTTGAATTGTACTACTTCTTACTGGCTATTACATTAACTTAGAAGTTTGATCTGTGTTCTACTATGGTGCTTTTAGTGTCTCCGCATACCGCAGCACGCGACATAGCTTTGCAGACGATAAGTACAACCGTTTCAGAGAGAAGAGCGGCAATGTGACGATCTGGCTTTAAGTCCATTCCATAACAAATGACGAAAACGGACGGATTTCTCAGGTTTTTACTACATATGAAGACTTTTCACATTCTCCCGTACAACTCGGCTGCTAATCCTCCTTTCATGCAGAATCTTAAGGTCCTAGCTCATGTCCAAGGCACCAAAGCCGGCTAAAAAGTCAATAATCGATACCTAAAACTTGAATTGTACTACTTCTTGCTTGCTATTACATCAACTTAGAAGCTCCATCTGGGTTCAATCATGGTGCTTTTAGTGTCTCCGCATAACGCAGCACGCGACATAGCTTTGCAGACGATAAGTACAACCGTTTCAGAGACAAGGGGATAATGTGAAGATCTGGCTTTAAGTCGATTCGATAACAAATGACGAAAACGGACGGATTTCTCATATTTTTACTACATATGAACACTTTTAACATTCTCCCATGCAACTCGGCTGCTAGTCCTCCTTTCATGCAGAATCTTAAGGTCCTAGCTCATGTCCAAGGCACCAAAGCCAGCTAAAAAGTCAATAATCGATACATAAAACTTGAATTGTACTACTTCTTACTGGCTATTACATAAACTTAGAAGCTTCATCTGTGTTCTACTATGGTGCTTTTAGTGTCTCCGCATACCGCAGCACGCGACATAGCTTTGCAGACGATTAGTACAACCGTTTCAGAGAGAAGAGCGGCCAATGTGACGATCCTGCTTTAAGTCGATTCGATAACAAATGACGAAAACGGACGGATTTCTCATGTTTTTACTACATATGAACACTTTTCGCATTCTCCCATGAAACTCGGCTGCTAGTCCTCCTTTCATGCAGAATCTTAAGGTCCTAGCTCATGTCCAAGGCACCAAAGCCAGCTAAAAAGTCAAAAATCGATACCTAAATCGTAAATTGTACTACTTCTTACAGGCTATTACATCAACATAGAAGCTTCATCTATGTTCTACTATGGTGCTTTTAGTGTCTCCGCATACCGCAGCACGCGACATAGCTGTGCAGACGATAAGTACAACCGTTTCAGACAGAACTGCCGCCAATGTGACGATCCTGATTTAAGTCGATTCTATAACAAATTGTGAAAACGGACGTATTTCTCAGGTTTTTACTACATTTGAACACTTTTCAAATTCTCCCGTGCAACTCGGCTGCTAGTCCTTCTTTCAGGCAGAATCTTAAGGTCCTAGCTCATGTCCAAGGCACCAAAGCCAGCTAAAAAGTCAATAATCTATAATTAAAACTTGAATTGTACTACTTCTTACTGGTTATTACATCAACTTAGAAGCTTCATCTGTGTTCTACTATGGTGCTTTTAGTGTCTCCGCATAACGCAGCACGCGACATAGCGTTGCAGACGATAAGTACAACCGTTTCACAGAAGAGGGGCCAATGTGACGATCTGGCTTTAAGTCGATTCGATAACAAATGACGAAAACGGACGGATTTCTCAGGTTTTTCCTACATATGAACACTTTTCACATTCTCCCGTGCAACTCGGCTGCTAGTCCTCCTTTCATGCAGAATCTTAAGGTCCTAGCTCATGTCCAAGGCACCAAAGCCAGCAAAAAAGTCAATAATCGATATTTAAAACTTGAATTGTACTACCTCTTACTGGCTGTTACATCAACTTAGAAGCTTCATCTGTGTTCTACTATGGTGCTTTTAGTGTCTCCGCATACCGCAGCACGCGACATAGCTTTGCAGACGATAAGTACAACCGTTTCAGAGAGAAGAGCGGCCAATGTGACGATCTTGCTTTAAGTCGATTCGACAACAAATGACGAAAACGGACGGATTTCTCAGGTTTTTACTACATATGAACACTTTTCACATACAGCCGTGCAACGCGGCTGCTAGTTCTCCTTTCATGCAGAATCTTAAGGTCCTAGATCATGTCCAAGGCACCAGAGCCAGCTAAAAAGTCAATAATCGATACCTAAGACTTGAATTGTTCTACTTCTCACTCGCTATTACATCAACTTAGAAGCTTCACCTGTGTTCTACTATGGTGCTTTTAGTGTCTCCGTATACCGCAGCACGCGACATAGCTTTGCAGACGATAAGTACAACCGTTTCAGAGAAGAGGGGCCAATGTGACGATCTGGCTTTATGTCGATTCGATAACAAATGACGAAAATGGACGGATTTCTCAGGTTTTTACTACATATGAAAACTTTTCACATACTCCCGTGCAACGCGGCTGCTAGTTCTCCTTTCATGCAGTATCTTAAGGTCCAAGCTCATGTCCAAGGCACCAAAGCCAGCAAAATAGTCAGTAATCGATACCTAAAACTTGAATTTTACTACTTCTTACTGTCTATTACATCAACTTAGAAGCTTCATCTGTGTTCTACTATAGTGCTTTTAGTGTCTCCGCATACCGCATCACGCGACGTAGCTTTGCAGACGATAAGTACAACCGATTCAGAGAGAAGAGCGGCCAATGTGACGATCTGGCTTCAAGTTGATTCGATAACAAATGACGAAAACGGACGGATTTCGCAGGTTTTTACTACATATGAACACTTTTCACAATACTCCCGTGCAACTCGGCTGCTAGTCCTCCTTTAATGCAGAATCTTAAGGTCCTAGCTCATGTCCAAGGCACCAAAGCCAGCTAAAAAGTCAAAAATCGATACCTAAAACGTAAATTGTACTACTTCTTACTGGCTATTACATCAACTTAGAAGCTTCATCTATGTTATACTATGGTGCTTTTAGTGTCTCCGCATACCGCAGCACGCGACATAGCTTTGCAGACGATAAGTACAACCGTTTCAGACAGAACTGCAGCACATGTGATGATCCTGATTTAAGTAGATTCTATAACAAATTATGAAAACGGACGGATTGCTCAGGTTTTTACTACATATGAACACTTTTGACATTCTCCCGTGCAACTCGGCTGCTAGTCCACCTTTCATGCAGAATCTTAAGGTCCTAGCTCATGTTCAAGGCACCAAAGCCGGCTAAAAAGTCAATAATCGATACCTAAAACTTGAATTGTACTACTTCTTACTTGCTATTACATCAACTTACAAGCTTCATCTGTGTTCTACTATGGTGCTTTTAGTGTCTCCGCATACCGCAGCACGCGACATAGCTTTGCAGGCGATACGTACAACCGTTTCAGAGAGATGGGCGGCCAATGTGACGATCTGGCTTTAAATCGAATCGATAACAAATGACGAAAACTGACGGATTTCTCAGGTTTTTACTACATATGAACAGTTTTCACATACAGCCGTGCAACGCGGCTGCTAGTTCTCCTTTCATGCAGAATCTTAAGGTCCTAGCCCATGTCCAAGGCACCAAAGCCAGCTAAAAAGTCAATAATCGATACCTAAGACTTGAATTGTTCTACTTCTCACTCGCTATTACATCAACTTAGAAGCTTCACCTGTGTTCTACTATGGTGCTTTTAGTGTCTCCGTATACCGCAGCACGCGACATAGCTTTGCAGACGATAAGTACAACCGTTTCAGAGAAGAGGGGCCAATGTGACGATCTGGCTTTAAGTCGATTCGATAACAAATGACGAAAATGGACGGATTTCTCAGGTTTTTACTACATATGAACACTTTTCACATACTCCCGTGCAACGCGGCTGCTAGTTCTCCTTTCATGCAGAATCTTAAGGTCCTAGCTCATGTCCAAGGCACCAAAGCCAGCAAAATAGTCAGTAATCGATACCTAAAACTTGAATTTTACTACTTCTTACTGGCTATTACATCAACTTAGAAGCTTCATCTGTGTTCTACTATGGTGCTTTTAGTGTCTCCGCATACCGCATCACGCGACATAGCTTTGCAGACGATAAGTACAACCGTTTCAGAGAGAAGAGCGGCCAATGTGACGATCTTGCTTTAAGTCGATTCGATAACAAATGACGAAAACGGACGGATTTCTCAGATTTTTACTACATATGAACACTTTTCGCATTCTCCCATGAAACTCGGCTGCTAGTCCTCCTTTCATGCAGAATCTTAAGGTCCTAGCTCATGTCCAAGGCACCAAAGCCAGCAAAAAGTCAAAAATCCATACCTAAAACGTAAATTGTACTACTTCTTACTGGCTATTACATCAACTTAGAAGCTTCATCTATGTTCTACTATGGTGCTTTTAGTGTCTCCGCATACCGCAGCACGCGACATAGCTTTGCAGACGATAAGTACAACCGTTTCAGACAGAACTGCAGCCAATGTGATGATCCTGATTTAAGTAGATTCTATAACAAATTATGAAAACGGACGGATTTCTCAGGTTTTTACTACATATGAACACTTTTGACATTCTCCCGTGCAACTCGGCTGCTAGTCCACCTTTCATGCAGAATCTTAAGGTCCTAGCTCATGTTCAAGGCACCAAAGCCGGCTAAAAAGTCAATAATCGATACCTAAAACTTGAATTGTACTACTTCTTACTTGCTATTACATCAACGTAGAAGCTTCATCTGTGTTCTACTATGGTTCTTTTAGTGTCTCCGCATACCGCAGCACGCGACATAGCTGTGCAGACGATAAGTACAACCGTTTCAGAGAGAAGAGCGGCCAATGTGACGATCTGGCTTTAAGTCGATTCGATAACAAATGACGAAAACGGACGGATTTCTAAGGTTTTTACTACATATGAACACTTTTCACATACTCCCGTGCAACGTGGCTGCTAGTCCTCCTTTCATGCAGAATCTTAAGCTCCTAGATCATGTCCAAGGCACAAAAGCCAGCAAAATAGTCAATAATCGATACCAAAAACTTGAACTGTACTACTTCTTACTGGTTATTACATCAACTTAGAAGCTTCATCTGTGTTCTACTATGGTGCTTTTAGTGTCTCCGCATACCGCAGCACGCGACATAGCTTTGCAGACGATAAGTACTACCGTTTCAGAGAGAAGATCGGCCAATGTGACGATCTGTCTTTAAGTCGATTCGATAACAAATTACGAAAACGGACGGATTTCTCAGGTTTTTACTACATTTGAACACTTGTCACATTCTCCCGTGCGACTCGGCTGCTAGTCCTCCTTTCATGCAGAATCTTAAGGTCCTAGCTCATGTCCAAGGCACCAAAGCCAGCTAAAAAGTCAATAATCTATAATTAAAACTTGAATTGTACTACTTCTTACTGGTTATTACATCAACTTAGAAGCTTCATCTGTGTTCTACTATGGTGCTTTTAGTGTCTCCGCATAACGCAGCACGCGACATAGCTTTGCAGACGATAAGTACAACCGTTTCACAGAAGAGGGGCCAATGTGACGATCTGGCTTTAAGTCGATTCGATAACAAATGACGAAAACGGACGGAATTCTCAGGTTTTTCCTACATATGAACACTTTTCACATTCTCCCGTGCAACTCGGCTGCTAGTCCTCATTTCATGCAGAATCTTAAGGTCCTAGCTCATGTCCAAGGCACCAAAGCCAGCAAAAAAGTCAATAATCGATACGTACAACTTGAATTGTACTACTTCTTACTGGCTGTTACATCAACTTAGAAGCTTCATCTGTGTTCTACTATGGTGCTTTTAGTGTCTCCGCATACCGCAGCACGCGACATAGCTTTGCAGACGATAAGTACAACCGTTTCAGAGAAGAGGGGCCAATGTGACGATCTGGCTTTAAGTCGATTCGATAACAAATGACGAAAATGGACGGATTTCTCAGGTTTTTACTACATATGAACACTTTTCACATACTCCCGTGCAACGCGGCTGCTAGTTCTCCTTTCATGCAGAATCTTAAGGTCCTAGCTCATGTCCAAGGCACCAAAGCCAGCAAAATAGTCAGTAATCGATACCTAAAACTTGAATTTTACTACTTCTTACTGGCTATTACATCAACTTAGAAGCTTCATCTGTGTTCTACTATGGTGCTTTTAGTGTCTCCGCATACCGCATCACGCGACATAGCTTTGCAGACGATAAGTACAACCGTTTCAGAGAGAAGAGCGGCCAATGTGATGATCTTGCTTTAAGTCGATTCGATAACAAATGACGAAAACGGACGGATTTCTCAGGTTTTTATTACATATGAACACTTTTCGCATTCTCCCATGAAACTCGGCTGCTTGTCCTCCTTTCATGCTGAATCTTAAGGTCCTAGCTCATGTCCAAGGCACCAAAGCCAGCTAAAAAGTCAAAAATCCATACCTAAAACGTAAATTGTACTACTTCTTACTGGCTATTACATCAACTTAGAAGCTTCATCTATGTTCTACTATGGTGCTTTTAGTGTCTCCGCATACCGCAGCACGCGACATAGCTTTGCAGACGATAAGTACAACCGTTTCAGACAGAACTGCAGCCAATGTGATGATCCTGATTTAAGTAGATTCTATAACAAATTATGAAAACGGACGGATTTCTCAGGTTTTTACTACATATGAACACTTTTGACATTCTCCCGTGCAACTCGGCTGCTAGTCCACCTTTCATGCAGAATCTTAAGGTCCTAGCTCATGTTCAAGGCACCAAAGCCGGCTAAAAAGTCAATAATCGATACCTAAAACTTGAATTGTACTACTTCTTACTGGCTATTACATCAACTTAGAAGCTTCATCTGTGTTCCACTGTGGTGATTTTAGTGTCTCCGCATAACGCAGCACGCGACATAGCTTTGCAGACGATAAGTACAACCGTTTCAGAGAGAAATGCGGCCAATGTGACGATCTGGCTTTAAGTTGATTCCATAACAAATGACGAAAACGGACGGATTTCTCAGGTTTTTACTACATATGAACACTTTTCACATTCTCCCATGCAACTCGGCTGCTAGTCCTCCTTTCATACTAAATCTTAAGGTCCTAGCTTATGTCCAAGGCACCAAAGCCAGCTAAAATGTCAATAATCGATACCTAACACTTGAATTGTACTACTTCTTACTGGCTATTACATCGCCTTAGAAGCTTCATCTGTCTTCTACTATGGTGCTTTTAGTGTCTCCGCATACCGCAGCACGCGACATAGCTTTGCAGACGATAAGTACAACCGTTTCAGAGAGAAGAGCAAGAATGTGACGATCTGGCTTTAAGTCGATTCGATAACAAATGACGAAAACGGACGGATTTCTCAGGTTTTTACTACATATGAACACTTCTCACATTCTCCCGTTCAACTCGCCCGCTAGTCCTCCTTTCATGCAGAATCTTAAGGTCCTAGCTCATGTCCAAGGCACCAAAGCCGGCTAAAAAGTCAATAATCGATACCTAAAACTTGAATTGTACTACATCTTGCTTGCTATTACATCAACTTAGTAGCTTCATCTGTGTTCAATTATGGTGCTTTTAGAGTCTCCGCATACCGCAGCACGCGACATAGCTTTGCAGACGATAAGTACAACCGTTTCAGAGAGGAGAGCGGCCAATGTGACGATCTGGCTTTAAATCGATTCGATAACAAATGACGAAAATGGACGGATTTCTCAGGTTTTTACTACATATGAACACTTTTCACATTCTCCCGTGCAACTCGGCTGCTAGTCCTCCTTTCATGCAGAATCTTAAGGTCCTAGCTCATGTCCAAGGCATCAAAGCCAGCTAAAAAGTCAAAAATCGATACCTAAAACTTGAATTGTACTACTTCTTACTGGCTATTACATCAACTTAGAAGCTTCATCTGTGTTCCACTGTGGTGATTTTAGTGTCTCCGCATAACGCAGCACGCGACATAGCTTTGCAGACGATAAGTACAACCGTTTCAGAGAGAAATGCGGCCAATGTGACGATCTGGCTTTAAGTTGATTCCATAACAAATGACGAAAACGGACGGATTTCTCAGGTTTTTACTACATATGAACACTTTTCACATTCTCCCATGCAACTCGGCTGCTAGTCCTCCTTTCATACTAAATCTTAAGGTCCTACCTCATGTCCAAGGCATCAAAGCCACCTAAAAAGTCAATAATCGATACCTAAAACTTGAATTGTACTACTTATACTGGCTATTACATCAACTTAGAAGCTTCATCTGTGTTCCACTGTGGTGATTTTAGTGTCTCCGCATAACGCAGCACGCGACATAGCTTTGCAGACGATAAGTACAACCGTTTCAGAGAGAAGAGCGGCAATGTGACGATCTGGCTTTAAGTAGATTCGATAACAAATGACGAAAACGGACGGATTTCTCAGGTTTTTACTACATTTGAACACTTTTCACATTCTCCCGTGCAATTCGGCTGCTAGTCCTCCTTTCATGCAGAATCTTAAGGTCCTAGCTCATGTCCAAGGCACCAAAGCCAGCTAAAAAGTCAATAATCGATACCTAAAACGTGAATTGTATTACTTCTTACTGGCTATTACATCAACTTAGAAGCTTCATCTGTGTTCTACTATGGTGCTTTTAGTGTCTCCGCATACCGCAGCACGCGACATAGCTTTGCAGACGTTAAGTACAACCGTTTCAGGGAAAAGAGCGGAAAATGTGACGATCTGGCTTTAAGTCGATTCGATAACAAATGACGAAAACGGACGGATTTCTCAGGTTTTTACTACATATGAACACTTCTCACATTCTCCCGTTCAACTCGCCCGCTAGTCCCCCTTTCATGCAGAATCTTAAGGTCCTAGCTCATGTCCAAGGCACCAAAGCCAGCTAAAAAGTAAATAATCAGTACCCAAAACTTGAATTGTACTACTTCTTACTGGCTATTACATTAACTTAGAAGTTTGATCTGTGTTCTACTATGGTGCTTTTAGTGTCTCCGCATACCGCAGCACGCGACATAGCTTTGCAGACGATAAGTACATTCGTTTCAGAGAGAAGAGCGGCAATGTGACGATCTGGCTTTAAGTCGATTCCATAACAAATGACGAAAACGGACGGATTTCTCAGGTTTTTACTACATATGAAGACTTTTCACATTCTCCCGTACAACTCGGCTGCTAATCCTCCTTTCATGCAGAATCTTAAGGTCCTAGCTCATGTCCAAGGCACCAAAGCCGGCTAAAAAGTCAATAATCGATACCTAAAACTTGAATTGTACTACTTCTTGCTTGCTATTACATCAACTTAGAAGCTCCATCTGGGTTCAATCATGGTGCTTTTAGTGTCTCCGCATAACGCAGCACGCGACATAGCTTTGCAGACGATAAGTACAACCGTTTCAGAGACGAGGGGATAATGTGAAGATCTGGCTTTAAGTCGATTCGATAACAAATGACGAAAACGGACGGATTTCTCATATTTTTACTACATATGAACACTTTTAACATTCTCCCATGCAACTCGGCTGCTAGTCCTCCTTTCATGCAGAATCTTAAGGTCCTAGCTCATGTCCAAGGCACCAAAGCCAGCTAAAAAGTCAATAATCGATACATAAAACTTGAATTGTACTACTTCTTACTGGCTATTACATAAACTTAGAAGCTTCATCTGTGTTCTACTATGGTGCTTTTAGTGTCTCCGCATACCGCAGCACGCGACATAGCTTTGCAGACGATTAGTACAACCGTTTCAGAGAGAAGAGCGGCCAATGTGACGATCCTGCTTTAAGTCGAATCGATAACAAATGACGAAAACGGACGGATTTCTCATGTTTTTACTACATATGAACACTTTTCGCATTCTCCCATGAAACTCGGCTGCTAGTCCTCCTTTCATGCAGAATCTTAAGGTCCTAGCTCATGTCCAAGGCACCAAAGCCAGCTAAAAAGTCAAAAATCGATACCTAAATCGTAAATTGTACTACTTCTTACAGGCTATTACATCAACATAGAAGCTTCATCTATGTTCTACTATGGTGCTTTTAGTGTCTCCGCATACCGCAGCACGCGACATAGCTGTGCAGACGATAAGTACAACCGTTTCAGACAGAACTGCCGCCAATGTGACGATCCTGATTTAAGTCGATTCTATAACAAATTGTGAAAACGGACGTATTTCTCAGGTTTTTACTACATTTGAACACTTTTCAAATTCTCCCGTGCAACTCGGCTGCTAGTCCTTCTTTCAGGCAGAATCTTAAGGTCCTAGCTCATGTCCAAGGCACCAAAGCCAGCTAAAAAGTCAATAATCTATAATTAAAACTTGAATTGTACTACTTCTTACTGGTTATTACATCAACTTAGAAGCTTCATCTGTGTTCTACTATGGTGCTTTTAGTGTCTCCGCATAACGCAGCACGCGACATAGCGTTGCAGACGATAAGTACAACCGTTTCACAGAAGAGGGACCAATGTGACGATCTGGCTTTAAGTCGATTCGATAACAAATGACGAAAACGGACGGATTTCTCAGGTTTTTCCTACATATGAACACTTTTCACATTCTCCCGTGCAACTCGGCTGCTAGTCCTCCTTTCATGCAGAATCTTAAGGTCCTAGCTCATGTCCAAGGCACCAAAGCCAGCAAAAAAGTCAATAATCGATATTTAAAACTTGAATTGTACTACCTCTTACTGGCTGTTACATCAACTTAGAAGCTTCATCTGTGTTCTACTATGGTGCTTTTAGTGTCTCCGCATACCGCAGCACGCGACATAGCTTTGCAGACGATAAGTACAACCGTTTCAGAGAGAAGAGCGGCCAATGTGACGATCTTGCTTTAAGTCGATTCGACAACAAATGACGAAAACGGACGGATTTCTCAGGTTTTTACTACATATGAACACTTTTCACATACAGCCGTGCAACGCGGCTGCTAGTTCTCCTTTCATGCAGAATCTTAAGGTCCTAGATCATGTCCAAGGCACCAGAGCCAGCTAAAAAGTCAATAATCGATACCTAAGACTTGAATTGTTCTACTTCTCACTCGCTATTACATCAACTTAGAAGCTTCACCTGTGTTCTACTATGGTGCTTTTAGTGTCTCCGTATACCGCAGCACGCGACATAGCTTTGCAGACGATAAGTACAACCGTTTCAGAGAAGAGGGGCCAATGTGACGATGTGGCTTTATGTCGATTCGATAACAAATGACGAAAATGGACGGATTTCTCAGGTTTTTACTACATATGAAAACTTTTCACATACTCCCGTGCAACGCGGCTGCTAGTTCTCCTTTCATGCAGAATCTTAAGGTCCTAGCTCATGTCCAAGGCACCAAAGCCAGCAAAATAGTCAGTAATCGATACCTAAAACTTGAATTTTACTACTTCTTACTGTCTATTACATCAACTTAGAAGCTTCATCTGTGTTCTACTATAGTGCTTTTAGTGTCTCCGCATACCGCATCACGCGACGTAGCTTTGCAGACGATAAGTACAACCGATTCAGAGAGAAGAGCGGCCAATGTGACGATCTGGCTTCAAGTTGATTCGATAACAAATGACGAAAACGGACGGATTTCGCAGGTTTTTACTACATATGAACACTTTTCACAATACTCCCGTGCAACTCGGCTGCTAGTCCTCCTTTAATGCAGAATCTTAAGGTCCTAGCTCATGTCCAAGGCACCAAAGCCAGCTAAAAAGTCAAAAATCGATACCTAAAACGTAAATTGTACTACTTCTTACTGGCTATTACATCAACTTAGAAGCTTCATCTATGTTCTACTATGGTGCTTTTAGTGTCTCCGCATACCGCAGCACGCGACATAGCTTTGCAGACGATAAGTACAACCGTTTCAGACAGAACTGCAGCACATGTGATGATCCTGATTTAAGTAGATTCTATAACAAATTATGAAAACGGACGGATTGCTCAGGTTTTTACTACATATGAACACTTTTGACATTCTCCCGTGCAACTCGGCTGCTAGTCCACCTTTCATGCAGAATCTTAAGGTCCTAGCTCATGTTCAAGGCACCAAAGCCGGCTAAAAAGTCAATAATCGATACCTAAAACTTGAATTGTACTACTTCTTACTTGCTATTACATCAACTTACAAGCTTCATCTGTGTTCTACTATGGTGCTTTTAGTGTCTCCGCATACCGCAGCACGCGACATAGCTTTGCAGGCGATACGTACAACCGTTTCAGAGAGAAGGGCGGCCAATGTGACGATCTGGCTTTAAATCGAATCGATAACAAATGACGAAAACTGACGGATTTCTCAGGTTTTTACTACATATGAACAGTTTTCACATACAGCCGTGCAACGCGGCTGCTAGTTCTCCTTTCATGCAGAATCTTAAGGTCCTAGCCCATGTCCAAGGCACCAAAGCCAGCTAAAAAGTCAATAATCGATACCTAAGACTTGAATTGTTCTACTTCTCACTCGCTATTACATCAACTTAGAAGCTTCACCTGTGTTCTACTATGGTGCTTTTAGTGTCTCCGTATACCGCAGCACGCGACATAGCTTTGCAGACGATAAGTACAACCGTTTCAGAGAAGAGGGGCCAATGTGACGATCTGGCTTTAAGTCGATTCGATAACAAATGACGAAAATGGACGGATTTCTCAGGTTTTTACTACATATGAACACTTTTCACATACTCCCGTGCAACGTGGCTGCTAGTCCTCCTTTCATGCAGAATCTTAAGCTCCTAGATCATGTCCAAGGCACAAAAGCCAGCAAAATAGTCAATAATCGATACCAAAAACTTGAACTGTACTACTTCTTACTGGTTATTACATCAACTTAGAAGCTTCATCTGTGTTCTACTATGGTGCTTTTAGTGTCTCCGCATACCGCAGCACGCGACATAGCTTTGCAGACGATAAGTACTACCGTTTCAGAGAGAAGATCGGCCAATGTGACGATCTGTCTTTAAGTCGATTCGATAACAAATTACGAAAACGGACGGATTTCTCAGGTTTTTACTACATTTGAACACTTGTCACATTCTCCCGTGCGACTCGGCTGCTAGTCCTCCTTTCATACAGAATCTTAAGGTCCTAGCTCATGTCCAAGGCACCAAAGCCAGCTAAAAAGTCAATAATCTATAATTAAAACTTGAATTGTACTACTTCTTACTGGTTATTACATCAACTTAGAAGCTTCATCTGTGTTCTACTATGGTGCTTTTAGTGTCTCCGCATAACGCAGCACGCGACATAGCTTTGCAGACGATAAGTACAACCGTTTCACAGAAGAGGGGCCAATGTGACGATCTGGCTTTAAGTCGATTCGATAACAAATGACGAAAACGGACGGAATTCTCAGGTTTTTCCTACATATGAACACTTTTCACATTCTCCCGTGCAACTCGGCTGCTAGTCCTCATTTCATGCAGAATCTTAAGGTCCTAGCTCATGTCCAAGGCACCAAAGCCAGCAAAAAAGTCAATAATCGATACGTACAACTTGAATTGTACTACTTCTTACTGGCTGTTACATCAACTTAGAAGCTTCATCTGTGTTCTACTATGGTGCTTTTAGTGTCTCCGCATACCGCAGCACGCGACATAGCTTTGCAGACGATAAGTACAACCGTTTCAGAGAAGAGGGGCCAATGTGACGATCTGGCTTTAAGTCGATTCGATAACAAATGACGAAAATGGACGGATTTCTCAGGTTTTTACTACATATGAACACTTTTCACATACTCCCGTGCAACGCGGCTGCTAGTTCTCCTTTCATGCAGAATCTTAAGGTCCTAGCTCATGTCCAAGGCACCAAAGCCAGCAAAATAGTCAGTAATCGATACCTAAAACTTGAATTTTACTACTTCTTACTGGCTATTACATCAACTTAGAAGCTTCATCTGTGTTCTACTATGGTGCTTTTAGTGTCTCCGCATACCGCATCACGCGACATAGCTTTGCAGACGATAAGTACAACCGTTTCAGAGAGAAGAGCGGCCAATGTGACGATCTTGCTTTAAGTCGATTCGATAACAAATGACGAAAACGGACGGATTTCTCAGGTTTTTATTACATATGAACACTTTTCGCATTCTCCCATGAAACTCGGCTGCTTGTCCTCCTTTCATGCTGAATCTTAAGGTCCTAGCTCATGTCCAAGGCACCAAAGCCAGCTAAAAAGTCAAAAATCCATACCTAAAACGTAAATTGTACTACTTCTTACTGGCTATTACATCAACTTAGAAGCTTCATCTATGTTCTACTATGGTGCTTTTAGTGTCTCCGCATACCGCAGCACGCGACATAGCTTTGCAGACGATAAGTACAACCGTTTCAGACAGAACTGCAGCCAATGTGATGATCCTGATTTAAGTAGATTCTATAACAAATTATGAAAACGGACGGATTTCTCAGGTTTTTACTACATATGAACACTTTTGACATTCTCCCGTGCAACTCGGCTGCTAGTCCACCTTTCATGCAGAATCTTAAGGTCCTAGCTCATGTTCAAGGCACCAAAGCCGGCTAAAAAGTCAATAATCGATACCTAAAACTTGAATTGTACTACTTCTTACTTGCTATTACATCAACGTAGAAGCTTCATCTGTGTTCTACTATGGTTCTTTTAGTGTCTCCGCATACCGCAGCACGCGACATAGCTGTGCAGACGATAAGTACAACCGTTTCAGAGAGAAGAGCGGCCAATGTGACGATCTGGCTTTAAGTCGATTCGATAACAAATGACGAAAACGGACGGATTTCTCAGGTTTTTACTACATTTGAACACTTGTCACATTCTCCCGTGCAACTCGGCTGCTAGTCCTTCTTTCATGCAGAATCTTAAGGTCCTAGCTCATGTCCAAGGCACCAAAGCCAGCTAAAAAGTCAATAATCTATAATTAAAACTTGAATTGTACTACTTCTTACTGGTTATTACATCAACTTAGAAGCTTCATCTGTGTTCTACTATGGTGCTTTTAGTGTCTCCGCATAACGCAGCACGCGACATAGCTTTGCAGACGATAAGTACAACCGTTTCACAGAAGAGGGGCCAATGTGACGATCTGGCTTTAAGTCGATTCGATAACAAATGACGAAAACGGACGGAATTCTCAGGTTTTTCCTACATATGAACACTTTTCACATTCTCCCGTGCAACTCGGCTGCTAGTCCTCATTTCATGCAGAATCTTAAGGTCCTAGCTCATGTCCAAGGCACCAAAGCCAGCAAAAAAGTCAATAATCGATACCTACAACTTGAATTGTACTACTTCTTACTGGCTGTTACATCAACTTAGAAGCTTCATCTGTGTTCTACTATGGTGCTTTTAGTGTCTCCGCATACCGCAGCACGCGACATAGCTTTGCAGACGATAAGTACAACCGTTTCAGAGAGAAGAGCGGCCAATGTGACGATCTGGCTTTAAGTCGATTCGATAACAAATGACGAAAACGGACGGATTTCTCAGGTTGTTACTACATATGAACACTTTTCACATATTCCCGTGCAACGCGGCTGCTAGTTCTCCTTTCATGCAGAATCTTAAGCTCCTAGCTAATGTCCGAGGCACCAAAGCCATCTAAATAGTCAATAATCGATACCTAAAACTTGAACTGTACTACTTCTTACTAGCTATTACATCAACTTAGAAGCTTCATCTGTGTTCTACTATGGTGCTTTTAGTGTCTCCGCATACCGCAGGACGCGACATAGCTTTGGAGACGATAAGTACAACCTTTACAGTGAGAAGAGCGGCCAATGTGACGATCTGGCTTTAAGTCGATTCCATAACAAAGGACGAAAACGGACGGATTTCTTTAGGTTTTTACTACATATGATCACTTTTCACATTCTCCATTGCAACTCGGGTGCTAGTCCTCCTTTCATGCAGAATCTTAATTCCCAGGTCATGTCCAAGTCTCCGAAGCCAGCTAAAAGTCAAAAATCGATACCTAAAACGTAAATTGTACTACTTCTTACTGGCTACTACATCAACTTAGAAGCTTCATCTGTGTTCTACTATGGTGGTTTAGTGTCTCCGCATACCGCAGCACGCGACATAGCTTTGCAGACGATATGTACAGCCGTTTCAGAGAGAAGAGCGGCCAATGTGACGATCTGGCTTTAAGTCGATTCGATAACAAATGACGAAAACGGACGGATTTCTCAGGTTGTTACTACATATGAACACTTTTCACATACTCCCGTGCAACGCGGCTGCTAGTTCTCCTTTCATGCAGAACCTTAAGCTCCTAGCTAATGTCCGAGGCACCAAAGCCATCTAAATAGTCAATAATCGATACCTAAAACTTGAACTGTACTACTTCTTACTAGCTATTACATCAACTTAGAAGCTTCATCTGTGTTCTACTATGGTGCTTTTAGTGTCTCCGCATACCGCAGGACGCGACATAGCTTTGGAGACGATAAGTACAACCTTTACAGTGAGAAGAGCGGCCAATGTGACGATCTGGCTTTAAGTCGATTCCATAACAAATGACGAAAACGGACGGATTTCTTTAGGTTTTTACTACATATGAACACTTTTCACATTTTCCCATGCAACTCGGGTGCTAGTCCTCCTTTCATGCAGAATCTTAATTCCCAGGTCATGTCCAAGTCTCCGAAGCCAGCTAAAAGTCAAAAATCGATACCTAAAACGTAAATTGTACTACTTCTTACTGGCTACTACATCAACTTAGAAGCTTCATCTGTGTTCTACTATGGTGGTTTAGTGTCTCCGCATACCGCAGCACGCGACATAGCTTTGCAGACGATATGTACAGCCGTTTCAGAGAGAAGAGCGGCCAATGTGACGATCTGGCTTTAAGTGGATTCGATAACAAATGACGAAAACGGACGGATTTCTCAGGTTGTTACTACATATGAACACTTTTCACATACTCCCGTGCAACGCGGCTGCTAGTCCTCCTTTCATGCAGATTCTTAAGCTCCTAGCTCATGTACAACGGCACAAAAGCCAGCAAAATAGTCAATAATCGATACCTAAAACTTGAACTGTACTACTTCTTACTGGCTATTACATCAACTTAGAAGCTTCATCAGTGTTCTACTATGGTGCTTTTAGTGTCTCCGTATACCGCAGCACGCGACATAGCTTTGCAGACAATAAGTACAACCGTTTCAGGGAAGAGGGGCAAATGTGACAATCTGGGTTTAAGTCGATTCGATAACAAATGACGAAAACGGACGGATTTCTCAGGTTAAAACTACATATGAACACTTTTCACATTCTCCCATGCAACTCGGCTGCTAGTCCTCCTTTCATGCAGAATCTTAAGGTCCTAGCTCATGTCCAAGGCACCAAAGAATGGTAAAAAGTCAATAATCGAACCTAAGTCTTGAATTGTACTACATTTAACTGGATATTACTTCAACTTAGAAGCTTCATCTGTGTTATACAATGGTGATTTTAGTGTCTCCGCATACCGCAGCACGCGACATAGCTTTGCAGACGATAAGTACAACCGTTTCAGTGAGAAGAGCGGCAAATGTGACGATCTGGCTTTCAGTCGATTCGATAACAAATAACGAAAACGGACGGATTTCTCTGGTTTTTACTACATATGAACACTTTTCACATACTCCCGTGCAACGCGGCTGCTAGTCCTCCTTTCATGCAGAATCTTAAGCTCCTAGCTCATGTCCAAGGCACCAAAGCCAGCTAAATAGTCAATAATCGATACCTAAAATTTAAATTGTACTACTTCTTACTGGCTATTACATCAACTTAGAAGCTTCATCTGTGTTCTACTATGGTGCTTTTAGTGTCTCCGCATACCGCAGCACGCGACATAGCTTTGCAGACGATAAGTACAACCGCTTCAGAGAGAAGAGCGGCCAATGTGACGATCTTGCTTTAAGTCGATTCGATAACAAATGACGAAAACGGACGGATTTCTCAGGTTTTTACTACATATGAACACTTTTCGCATTCTCCCATGAAACTCGGCTGTTAGTCCTCCATTCATGCAGAATCTTAAGGTCCTATCTCATATCCAAGGCACCAAAGCCAGCTAAAAATTAATAATCGATAACTAAAACTTGAATTGTACTACTTCCTGCATGCTATTACATCAACTTAGAAGCTTCATCTATGTTCTACTATGGTGGTTTAGTGTCTCCGCATACCGCAGCACGCGACATAGCTTTGCAGACGATATGTACAGCCGTTTCAGAGAGAAGAGCGGCCAATGTGACGATCTGGCTTTAAGTCGATTCGATAACAAATGACGAAAACGGACGGATGTCTCAGGTTGTTACTACATATGAACACTTTTCACATACTCCCGTGCAACGCGGGTGCTAGTTCTCCTTTCATGCAGAATCTTAAGCTCCTAGCTAATGTCCGAGGCACCAAAGCCATCTAAATAGTCAATAATCGATACCTAAAACTTGAACTGTACTACTTCTTACTAGCTATTACATCAACTTAGAAGCTTCATCTGTGTTCTACTATGGTGCTTTTAGTGTCTCCGCATACCGCAGGACGCGACATAGCTTTGGAGACGATAAGTACAACCTTTACAGTGAGAAGAGCGGCCAATGTGACGATCTGGCTTTAAGTCGATTCCATAACAAATGACGAAAACGGACGGATTTCTTTAGGTTTTTACTACATATGAACACTTTTCACATTCTCCCATGCAACTCGGGTGCTAGTCCTCCTTTCATGCAGAATCTTAATTCCCAGGTCATGTCCAAGTCTCCGAAGCCAGCTAAAAGTCAAAAATCGATACCTAAAACGTAAATTGTACTACTTCTTACTGGCTACTACATCAACTTAGAAGCTTCATCTGTGTTCTACTATGGTGGTTTAGTGTCTCCGCATACCGCAGCACGCGACATAGCTTTGCAGACGATATGTACAGCCGTTTCAGAGAGAAGAGCGGCCAATGTGACGATCTGGCTTTAAGTGGATTCGATAACAAATGACGAAAACGGACGGATTTCTCAGGTTGTTACTACATATGAACACTTTTCACATACTCCCGTGCAACGCGGCTGCTAGTCCTCCTTTCATGCAGATTCTTAAGCTCCTAGCTCATGTACAACGGCACAAAAGCCAGCAAAATAGTCAATAATCGATACCTAAAACTTGAACTGTACTACTTCTTACTGGCTATTACATCAACTTAGAAGCTTCATCAGTGTTCTACTATGGTGCTTTTAGTGTCTCCGTATACCGCAGCACGCGACATAGCTTTGCAGACAATAAGTACAACCGTTTCAGGGAAGAGGGGCAAATGTGACAATCTGGGTTTAAGTCGATTCGATAACAAATGACGAAAACGGACGGATTTCTCAGGTTAAAACTACATATGAACACTTTTCACATTCTCCCATGCAACTCGGCTGCTAGTCCTCCTTTCATGCAGAATCTTAAGGTCCTAGCTCATGTCCAAGGCACCAAAGAATGGTAAAAAGTCAATAATCGAACCTAAGTCTTGAATTGTACTACATTTAACTGGATATTACTTCAACTTAGAAGCTTCATCTGTGTTATACAATGGTGATTTTAGTGTCTCCGCATACCGCAGCACGCGACATAGCTTTGCAGACGATAAGTACAACCGTTTCAGTGAGAAGAGCGGCAAATGTGACGATCTGGCTTTCAGTCGATTCGATAACAAATAACGAAAACGGACGGATTTCTCTGGTTTTTACTACATATGAACACTTTTCACATACTCCCGTGCAACGCGGCTGCTAGTCCTCCTTTCATGCAGAATCTTAAGCTCCTAGCTCATGTCCAAGGCACCAAAGCCAGCTAAATAGTCAATAATCGATACCTAAAATTTGAATTGTACTACTTCTTACTGGCTATTACATCAACTTAGAAGCTTCATCTGTGTTCTACTATGGTGCTTTTAGTGTCTCCGCATACCGCAGCACGCGACATAGCTTTGCAGACGATAAGTACAACCGCTTCAGAGAGAAGAGCGGCCAATGTGACGATCTTGCTTTAAGTCGATTCGATAACAAATGACGAAAACGGACGGATTTCTCAGGTTTTTACTACATATGAACACTTTTCGCATTCTCCCATGAAACTCGGCTGTTAGTCCTCCTTTCATGCAGAATCTTAAGGTCCTAGCTCATGTCCAAGGCACCAAAGCCAGCTAAAAAGTCAAAAATCGATACCTAAAACGTAAATTGTACTACTTCTTACTGGCTATTACATCAACTTAGAAGCTTCATCTATGTTCTACTATGGTGCTTTTAGTGTCTCCGCATAACGCAGCACGCGACATAGCTTTGCAGGCGATAAGTACTACCGTTTCAGAGAGAAGATCGGCCAATGTGACGATCTGGCTTTAAGTCGATTCGATAACAAATGACGAAAACGGACGTATTTCTCAGGTTTTTACTACATTTGAACACTTGTCACATTCTCCCGTGCAACTCGGCTGCTAGTCCTTCTTTCATGCAGAATCTTAAGGTCCTGGCTCATGTCCAAGGCACCGAAGCCAGCTAAAAAGTCAATAATCTATACCTATAACTTGAATTGTACTACTTCTTACTGGTTATTACATCAACTTAGAAGCTTCATCTGTGTTCTACTATGGTGCTTTTAGTGCCTCCGCATAACGCAGCACGCGACATAGCTTTGCAGTCGATAAGTACAACCGTTTCAGAGAAGAGGGGCCAATGTGACGATCTGGCTTTAAGTCGATTCGATAACAAATGACGAAAACGGACGGATTTCTTTAGGTTTTTCCTACATATGAACACTTTTCACATTCTCCCGTGCAACTCGACTGCTAGTCCACCTTTCATGCAGAATCTTAAGGTCCTATCTCATATCCAAGACACCAAAGCCAGCTAAAAATCAATAATCGATACCTATAACTTGAATTGTACTTCTTCCTGCATGCTATTACATCAACTTAGAAGCTTCATCTGTGTTCTACTATGGTGCTATTAGTGTCTCCGCATACCGCAGCACGCGACATAGCTTTGCAGACGATAAGTACAACCGTTTCAGAGAGAAGAGCGGTCAATGTGACGATCTGGCTTTTAGTCAATTCGATAACAAACGACGAAAACGGACGGATTTCTCATATTTTTACTACATATGAACACTTTTCACATTCTCCCGTGCAACTCGGCTGCTAGTCCTCCTTTCATGCAGAAACTTAAGGTCCTACCTCATGTCCAAGGCTCCAAAGCCAGCTAAAAAGTCAAAAATCAATACCTAAAACGTAAATTGTACTACTTCTTACTGGCTATTACATAAACTTAGAAGCTTCATCTGTGTTCTACTATGGTGCTTTTAGTGTCTCCGCATACCGCAGCACGCGACATAGCTTTGCAGACGATAAGTACAACCGTTTCAGAGAGAAGAGCGGCCAATGTGACGATCTTGCTTTAAGTCGATTCGATAACAAATGACGAAAACGGACGGATTTCTCAGGTTTTTACTACATATGAACACATTTCGCATTCTCCCATGAAACTCGGCTGCTAGTCCTCCTTTCATGCAGAATCTTAAGGTCCTAGCTCATGTCCAAGGCACCAAAGCCAGCTAAAAAGTCAAAAATCGATACCTAAAACGTAAATTGTACTACTTCTTACCGGCTATTACATCAACTTAGAAGCTTCATCTATGTTCTACTATGGTGCTTTTAGTGTCTCCGCATACCGCAGCACGCGACATAGCTTTGCAGACGATAAGTACAACCGTTTCAGACAGAACTGCAGCCAATGTGATGATCCTGATTTAAGTAGATTCTATAACAAATTATGAAAACGGACGGATTTCTCAGGTTTTTACTACATATGAACACTTTTGACATTCTCCCGTGCAACTCGGCTGCTAGTCCACCTTTCATGCAGAATCTTAAGGTCCTAGCTCATGATCAAGGCACCAAAGCCGGCTAAAAAGTCAATAATCGATATCTAAAACTTGAATTGTACTACTTCTTACTTGCTATTACATCAACTTAGAAGCTTCATCTGTGTTCTACTATGGTGCTTTTAGTGTCTCCGCATACCGCAGCACGCGACATAGCTGTGCAGACGATAAGTACAACCGTTTCAGAGAGAAGAGCGGCCAATGTGACGATCTGGCTTTAAGTCGATTCGATAACAAATGACGAAAACGGACGGATTTCTAAGGTTTTTACTACATATGAACACTTTTCACATACTCCCGTGCAACGTGGCTGCTAGTCCTCCTTTCATGCAGAATCTTAAACTCCTAGCTCATGTCCAAGGCACAAAAGCCAGCAAAATAGTCAATAATCGATACCTAAAACTTGAACTGTACTACTTCTTACTGGTTATTACATCAACTTAGAAGCTTCATCTGTGTTCTACTATGGTGCTTTTAGTGTCTCCGCATACCGCAGCACGCGACATAGCTTTGCAGACGATAAGTACTACCGTTTCAGAGAGAAGATCGGCCAATGTGACGATCTGGCTTTAAGTCGATTCGATAACAAATGACGAAAACGGACGGATTTCTCAGGTTTTTACTACATTTGAACACTTGTCACATTCTCCCGTCCAACTCGGCTGCTAGTCCTTCTTTCATGCAGAATCTTAAGGTCCTAGCTCATGTCCAAGGCACCAAAGCCAGCAAAAAGTCAATAATCGATACCTACAACTTGAATTGTACTACTTCTTACTGGCTGTTACATCAACTTAGAAGCTTCATCTGTGTTCGACTATGGTGCTTTTAGTGTCTCCGCATACCGCAGCACCCGACATAGCTTTGCAGACGATAAGTACAACCGTTTCAGAGAGAAGAGCGGCCAATGTGACGATCTGGCTTTAAGTCGATTCGATAACAAATGACGAAAACGGACGGATTTCTTTAGGTTTTTTATACATATGATCATTTTTCACATTCTCCCGTGCAACTCGACTGCTAGTCCTCCTTTCATGCAGAATCTTAAGGTCCTATCTCATATCCAAGGCACCAAAGCCAGCTAAAAATTAATAATCGATAACTAAAACTTGAATTGTACTACTTCCTGCATGCTATTACATCAACTTAGAAGCTTCATCTGTGTTCTACTATGGTGCTTTTAGTGTCTCCGCATACCGCGGCACGCGACATTGCTTTGCAGGCGATACGTACAACCGTTTCAGAGAGAAGGGCGGCCAATGTGACGATCTGGCTATAAATCGATTCGATAACAAATGACGAAAACGGACGGATTTCTTTAGGTTTTTACTACATATGAACACTTTTCACATTCTCCCATGCAACTCGGCTGCTAGTCCTCCTTTCATGCAGAATCTTAATTCCTAGGTCATGTCCAAGGCTCCAAAGCCAGCTAAAAAGTCAAAAATCGATACCTAAAACGTAAATTGTACTACTTCTTACTGGCTACTACATCAACTTAGAAGCTTCATCTATGTTCTACTATGGTGGTTTAGTGTCTCCGCATACCGCAGCACGCGACATAGCTTTGCAGACGATATGTACAGCCGTTTCAGAGAGAAGAGCGGCCAATGTGACGATCTGGCTTTGAGTCGATTCGATAACAAATGACGAAAACGGACGGATTTCTCAGGTTGTTACTACATATGAACACTTTTCACATACTCCCGTGCAACGCGGCTGCTAGTTCTCCTTTCATGCAGAATCTTAAGCACCTAGCTAATGTCCAAGGCACCAAAGCCATCTAAATAGTCAATAATCGATACCTAAAACTTGAACTGTACTACTTCTTACTAGCTATTACATCAACTTAGAAGCTTCATCTGTGTTCTACTATGGTGCTTTTAGTGTCTCCGCATACCGCAGGACGCGACATAGCTTTGGAGACGATAAGTACAACCTTTACAGTGAGAAGAGCGGCCAATGTGACGATCTGGCTTTAAGTCGATTCCATAACAAATGACGAAAACGGACGGATTTCTTTAGGTTTTTACTACATATGAACACTTTTCACATTCTCCCATGCAACTCGGCTGCTAGTCCTCCTTTCATGCAGAATCTTAATTCCTCGGTCATGTCCAAGGCTCCAAAGCCAGCTAAAAAGTCAAAAATCGATACCTAAAACGTAAATTGTACCACTTCTTACTGGCTACTACATCAACTTAGAAGCTTCATCTATGTTCTACTATGGTGGTTTAGTGTCTCCGCATACCGCAGCACGCGACATAGCTTTGCAGACGATATGTACAGCCGTTTCAGAGAGAAGAGCGGCCAATGTGACGATCTGGCTTTAAGTCGATTCGATAACAAATGACGAAAATGGACGGATTTCTCAGGTTGTTACTACATATGAACACTTTTCACATACTCCCGTGCAACGCGGCTGCTAGTCCTCCTTTCATGCAGATTCTTAAGCTCCTAGCTCATGTACAAAGGCACAAAAGCCAGCAAAATAGTCAATAATCGATACCTAAAACTTGAACTGTACTACTTCTTACTGGCTATTACATCAACATAGAAGCTTCATCTGTGTTCTACTATGGTGCTTTTAGTGTCTCCGTATACCGCAGCACGCGACATAGCTTTGCAGACGATAAGTACAACCGTTTCAGGGAAGAGGGGCCAATGTGACAATCTGGGTTTAAGTCGATTCGATAACAAATGACGAAAACGGACGGATTTCTCAGGTTAAAACTACATATGAACACTTTTCACATTCTCCCATGCAACTCGGCTGCTAGTCCTCCTTTCATGCAGAATCTTAAGGTCCTAGCTCATGTCCAAGGCACCAAAGAATGGTAAAAAGTCAATAATCGAACCTAAGTCTTGAATTGTACTACATTTAACTGGATATTACTTCAACTTAGAAGCTTCATCTGTGTTATACAATTGTGATTTTAGTGTCTCCGCATACCGCAGCACGCGACATAGCTTTGCAGACGATAAGTACAACCGTTTCAGAGAGAAGAGCGGCAAATGTGATGATCTGGCTTTCAGTCGATTCGATAACAAATGACGAAAACGGACGGATTTCTCTGGTTTTTACTACATATGAACACTTTTCACATACTCCCGTGCAACGCGGCTGCTAGTCCTCCTTTCATGCAGAATCTTAAGCTCCTAGCTCATGTCCAAGGCACCAAAGCCAGCTAAATAGTCAATAATCGATACCTAAAATTTGAATTGTACTACTTCTTACTGGCTATTACATCAACTTAGAAGCTTCATCTGTGTTCTACTATGGTGCTTTTAGTGTCTCCGCATAGCGCAGCACGCGACATAGCTTTGCAGACGATAAGTACAACCGTTTCAGAGAGAAGAGCGGACAATGTGACGATCTTGCTTTAAGTCGATTCGATAACAAATGACGAAAACGGACGGATTTCTCAGGTTTTTACTACATATGAACACTTTTCGCATTCTCCCATGAAACTCGGCTGTTAGTCCTCCTTTCATGCAGAATCTCAAGGTCCTAGTTCATGTCCAAGGCACCAAAGCCAGCTAAAAAGTCAAAAATCGATACCTAAAACGTAAATTCTACTACTTCTTACTGGCTATTACATCAACTTAGAAGCGTCATCTATGTTATACTATGGTGCTTTTAGTGTCTCCGCATAACGCAGCACGCGACATAGCTTTCCAGACGATAAGTACTACCGTTTCAGAGAGAAGGGCGGCCAATGTGACGATCTGGCTTTAAATCGATTCGATAACAAATGACGAAAACGGACGGATTTCTTTAGGTTTTTACTACATATGAACACTTTTCACATTCTCCCATGCAACTCGGCTGCTAGTCCTCCTTTCATGCAGAATCTTAATTCCTAGGTCATGTCCAAGGCTCCAAAGCCAGCTAAAAAGTCAAAAATCGATACCTAAAACGAAAATTGTACTACTTCTTACTGGCTACTACATCAACTTAGAAGCTTCATCTATGTTCTACTATGGTGGTTTAGTGTCTCCGCATACCGCAGCACGCGACATAGCTTTGCAGACGATATGTACAGCCGTTTCAGAGAGAAGAGCGGCCAATGTGACGATATGGCTTTGAGTCGATTCGATAACAAATGACGAAAACGGACGGATTTCTCAGGTTTTTACTACATATGAACACTTTTCACATACTCCCGTGCAACGCGGCTGCTAGTCCTCCTTTCATGCAGAATCTTAAGGTCCTAGCTCATGTCCAAGGCACCAAAACCAGCTAAAAAGTCAATAATCGATACATAAAACTTGAATTGTACTACTTCTTACTGGCTATTACATCAACTTAGAAGCTTCATCTGTGTTCTACTATGGTGCTTTTAGTGTCTCCGCATACCGCAGCACGCGACTTAGCTTTGCAGACGATAAGTACAACCGTTTCAGAGAGAAGAGCGGCCAATGTGACGATCTGGCTTTAAGTCGATTCGATAACAAATGACGAAAACCGACGGATTTCTTTAGGTTTTTACTACATATGAACATTTTTCACATTCTCCCGTGCAACTCGTTTGCTAGTCCTCCTTTCATGCAGAATCTTAAGGTCCTAGCTCATGTCCAAGGCACCAAAGATAGCTAAAAAGTCAATAATCGATACCTAAAAGTTGAACTGTACTACTTGTTACTGGCTATTACATTACTTAGAAGCTTCATCTTTGTTCTACTATGGTGCTTTTAGTGTCTCCGCATACCGCAGCACGCGACATAGCTTTGCAGACGATAAGTACAACCGTTCAGAGAGAAGAGCGGCCAATGTGACGATTTGGCTTTCAGTCGATTCGATAACAAATGACGAAAACGGACGGATTTCTCAGGTTTTTACTACATATGAACACTTTTCACATACTCCCGTGCAACGCGGCTGCTAGTCCTCCTTTCATGCAGAATCTTAAGCTCCTAGCTCATGTCCAAGGCACCAAAGCCAGCTAAATAGTCAATAATCGATACCTAAAACTTGAACTGTACTACTTCTTACTAGCTATTACATCAACTTAGAAGCTTCATCTGTGTTCTACTATGGTGCTTTTAGTGTCTCCGCATACCGCAGCACGCGACATAGCTTTGCAGACGGTACGTACAACCTTTACAGTGAGAAGTGCGACCAATGTGACGATCTGGCTTTTAGTCGATTCCATAACAAATGACGAAAACGGACGGATTTCTTTAGGTTTTTACTACATATGAACACTTTTCACATTCACCCATGCAACGCGGCTGCTAGTCCTCCTTTCATGCAGAATCTTAAGGTCCTAGCTCTTGTCCAAGGCTCCAAAGCCAGCTAAAAAGTCAAAAATCGATACCTAAAACGTAAATTGTACTACTTCTTACTGGCTATTACATCAACTTAGAAGCTTCATCTATGTTCTACTATGGTGGTTTAGTGTCTCCGCATACCGCAGCACGCGACATAGCTTTGCAGACGATAAGTACAACCGTTTCAGAGAGAAGAGCGGACAATGTGACGATCTGGCTTTAAGTCGATTCGATAACAAATGACGAAAACGGACGGATTTCTCAGGTTGTTACTACATATGAACACTTTTCACATACTCCCGTGCAACGCGGCTGCTAGTCCTCTTTTCATGCAGATTCTTAAGCTCCTAGCTCATGTACAAAGGCACAAAAGCCAGCAAAATAGTCAATAATCGATACCTAAAACTTGAACTGTACTACTTCTTACTGGCTATTACATCAACTTAGAAGCTTCTTCTGTGTTCTACTATGGTGCTTTTAGTGTCTCCGCATACCGCAGCACGCGACATAGCTTTGCAGACGATAAGTACATTCGTTTCAGAGAAGAGGGGCCAATGTGACAATCTGGGTTTAAGTAGATTCGATAACAAATGACGAAAACGGACGGATTTCTCAGGTTTTTACTACATATGAACACTTATCACATTCTCCCATGCAACTCGGCTGCTATTCCTCCTTTCATGCAGAATCTTAAGGTCCTAGCTCATGTCGAAGGCACCAAAGAATGGTAAAAAGTCAATAATCGAACCTAACTCTTGAATTGTACTACATTTAACTGGATATTACTTCAACTTAGAAGCTTCATCTGTGTTCTACAATGGTGATTTAAGTGTCTACGCATACCGCAGCACGCGACATAGCTTTGCAGACGATAAGTACAACCGTTTCAGAGAGAAGAACGGCCAATGTGACGATCTGGCTTTAAGTCGATTCGATAACAAATGACGAAAACGGACGGATTTCTCAGGTTTTTACTACATATGAACACTTTTCACATACTCCCGTGCAACGCGGCTGCTAGTCCTCCTTTCATGCATAATCTTAAGCTCCTAGCTCATGTCCAAGGCACAAAAGCCAGCAAAATAGTCAATAATCGATACCTAAAACTTGAACTGTACTACTTCTTACTGGCTATTACATCAAATTAGAAGCCTCATCTGTGTTCCACTATGGTGCTTTTAGTGTCTCCGCATACCGCAGCACGCGACATAGCTTTGCAGACGATAAGTACTACCGTTTCAGAGAGAAGAGCGGCCAATGTGACGATCTGGCTTTAAGTCGATTCGATAACAAATGACGAAAACGGACGGATTTCTCAGGTTTTTACTACATATGAACACTTTTTACATACTCCCGTGCAACTCGGCTGCTAGTTCTCCTTTCATGCAGAATCTTAAGGTCCTAGCTCATGTCCAAGGCACCAAAGCCAGCAAAATAGTCAGTAATCGATACCTAAAACTTGAATTTTACTACTTCTTACTGGCTATTACATCAACTTAGAAGCTTCATCTGTGTTCTACTATGGTGCTTTTAGTGACTCCGCATACCGCAGCACGCGACATAGCTTTGCAGACGATAAGTACAGCCGTTTCAGACAGAACTGCGGCCAATGTGACGATCTGGATTTAAGTCGATTCTGTAACAAATGATGAAAACGGACGAATTTCTCAGGTTTTTACTACATATGAACACTTTTCACATTGTCCCGTGCAACTCGACTGCTAGTTCTCCTTTCATGCAGAATCTTAAGGTCCTAGCTCATGTTCAAGGCACCAAAGCAGGCTAAAAAGTCAAGAATCGATACCTAAAACTTGAATTGTACTACTTCTTACTTGCTATTAAATCAACTTAGAAGCTTCATCTGTGTTCTACTATGGTGCTTTTAGTGTCTCCACATACCGCAGCACTCGACATACCTTTGCAGACGATAAGTACAACCGTTTCAGAGAGAAGACCGGCCAATGTGACGATCTGGCTTTAAGTCGATGCGATAACAAATGACGAAAACAGACGGGTTTCTCAGGTTTTTACTACATATGAACACTTTTCGCATTCACCCGTGCAACTCGGCTGCTAGTCCTCCTTTCATGCTGAATCTTAAGGTCCTAGCTCATGTCCAATGTACCAAAGCCAGCTAAAAAGTCAAAAATCGATACCTAAAACGTAAACTGTACTACTTCTTACTGGCTATTACATCAACTTAGAAGCTTCATCTATGTTCTACTATGGTGGTTTAGTGTCTCCGCATACTGCAGCACGCGACATAGCTTTGCAGACGATAAGTACAACCGTTTCAGAGAGAAGAGCGGACAATGTGACGATCTGGCTTTAAGTCGATTCGATAACAAATGACGAAAACGGACGGATTTCTCAGGTTTTTACTACATTTGAACACTTGTCACATACTCCCGTGCAACGCGGCTGCTAGTCCTCTTTTCATGCAGATTCTTAAGCTCCTAGCTCATGTACAAAGGCACAAAAGCCAGCAAAATAGTCAATAATCGATACCTAAAACTTGAACTGTACTACTTCTTACTGGCTATTACATCAACTTAGAAGCTTCATCTGTGTTTTACTATGGTGCTTTTAGTGTCTCAGTATACCGCAGCACGCGACATAGCTTTGCAGACGATAAGTACAACCGTTTCAGAGAAGAGGGGCCAATGTGACAATCTAAGTTTAAGTCGATTCGATAACAAATGACGAAAACGGACGGATTTCTCAGGTTTTTACTACATATGAACACTTTTCACATACTCCCGTGCAACTCGGCTGCTAGTTCTCCTTTCATGCAGAATCTTAAGGTCCTAGCTCATGTCCAAGGCACCAAAGCCAGCAAAATAGTCAGTAATCGATACCTAAAACTTGAATTTCACTACTTCTTACTGGCTATTACATCAACTTAGAAGCTTCATCTGTGTTCTACTTAGTCGCTTGTAGTGTCTCCGCATACCGCAGCACGGGACATAGCTTTGCAGACGATAAGTACAACCGTTTCAGAGAGAAGAGCGGCCAATGTGACGATCTGGCTTTAAGTCTATTCGATAACAAATGACGAAAACGGACGGATTTCTCAGGTTTTTACTACATATGAACGCTTTTCACAATACTCCCGTGCAACGCGGCTGCTAGTCCTCCTTTCATGCAGAGTCTTAAGGTCCTTTCTCATGTCCAAGGCTCCAAAGCCAGCTAAAAAGTCAAAAATCGATACCTAAAACGTAAATTGTACTACTTCTTACTGGCTATTACATCAACTTATAAGCTTCATCTATGTTCTAATATGGTGCTTTTAGTGTCTCCGCATACCGCAGCACGCGACATAGCTTTGCAGACGATAAGTACAGCCGTTTCAGACAGAACTGCGGCCAATGTGACGATCTGGATTTAAGACGATTCTATAACAAATGATGAAAACGGACGGATTTCTCAGGTTGTTACTACATATGAACACTTTTCACATTCTCCCTTGCAACTCGGCTGCTAGTCCTCCTTTCATGCAGAAACTTAAGTTCCTAGCTTATGTTCAAGGCACCAAAGCCGGCTAAAATGTCAATAATCGATACCTAAAACTTGAATTGTACTACTCCTTACTGGCTATTACATCAACTTAGAAGCATCATCTGTGTTCTACTATAGTGCTTTTAGTGTCTCCGCATACCGCAGCACGCGACATAGCTTTGCAGACGATAAGTACAACCGTTTCAGAGAAGAGCGTCCAATGTGACAATCTGGCTTTAAGTCGATTCGATAACAAATGACGAAAACGAACGGATTTCTCAGGTTTTTACTACATATGAACACTTTTCACATACTCCCGTGCAACTCGGCTGCTAGTCCTCCTTTCATGCAGAATCTTAAGGTCCTAGCTCAGGTCCAAGGCACCAAAGCAAGCTAAAAAGTCAATAATCGATACCTAAAACTTGAATTGTACTACTTCTTACTGGCTATTACATCAACTTAGAAGCTTCATCTGTGTTCCACTATGGTGATTTTAGTGTCTCCGCATACCGCAACACGCGACATAGCTTTGCAGACGATAAGTACAACCGTTTCAGAGAGAAGAGCAGCTACTGTGACGCACTGCTTTAAGTCGATTCGATAATAAATTACGAAAACGGACGGATTTCTCAGGTTTTTACTACATATGAACACTTTTCGCATTCTCCCGTGCAACTCGGCTGCTAGTCCTCCTTTCATGCAGAATCTTAAGGTCCTAGCTCATGTCCAAGGCACCAAAGCCAGCTAAAAAGTCAATATTCGATACCTAAAACTTAAATTGTACTACTCCTTACTGGCTATCACATCAACTCAGAAGCTTCATCTGTGTTCTACTATGGAGCTTTTAGTGTCTCCGCATAACGCAGCACGCGACATAGCTTTGCAGTCGATAAGTACAACCGTTTCAGAGAGAAGAGCGGGCAATGTGACGATCTGGCTTCAAGTTGATTCGATAACAAATGACGAAAACGGACGGATTTCTCAGGTTTTTACTACATATGAACACTTTTCACATTCTCCCATGCAACTCGGCTGCTAGTCCTCCTTTCATGCAGAATCTTAAGGACATAGCTCATGTCCAAGGCACCAAAGCCAGCTAAAAAGTCAATAATCGATACCTAAAACTTGAATTGTACTACTTCTTACTGGATATTACATCAACTTAGAAGATTCATCTGTGTTCCGCTATGTTGATTTTAGTGCCTCCGCATACCGCAGCACGCGACATAGCTTAGCAGACGATAAGTACAACCGTTTCAGAGAGAAGAGCGACCAATGTGACGATCTGGCTTTAAGTCGATTCGATAACAAATGACAAAAACGAACGGATTTCTCAGGTTTTTACTACATATGAACACTTTTCACATTGTCCCTTGCACCTCGGCTGCTAGACCTCCTTTCATGCAGAATCTTAAGGTCCTAGCTCATGTCCAAGGCACCAAAGCCAGCAAAATAGTCAGTAATCGATACCTAAAACTTGAATTTTACTACTTCTTACTGGCTATTACATCAACTTAGAAGCTTCATCTGAGTTCTACTATGGTGCTTTTAGTGTCTCCGCATACCGCATCACGCGACATATCTTTGCAGACGATAAGTACAATGTGACGATCTGGCTTCAAGTTGATTCGATAACAAATGACGAAAACGGACGGATTTCTCACTTTTTTACTACATATGAACACTTTTCACAATACTCCCGTGCAACGCGGCTGCTAGTCCTCCTTTCATGCAGAATCTTAAGGTCCTACCTCATGTCCAAGGCTCCAAAGCCAGCTAAAAAGTCAAAAATCGATACCTAAAACGTAAACTGTACTACTTCTTACTGGCTATTACATCAACTTAGAAGCTTCATCTATGTTCTACTATGGTGGTTTAGTGTCTCCGCATACCGCAGCACGCGACATAGCTTTGCAGACGATAAGTACAACCGTTTCAGAGAGAAGAGCGGACAATGTGACGATCTGGCTTTAAGTCGATTCGATAACAAATGACGAAAACGGACGGATTTCTCAGGTTTTTACTACATTTGAACACTTGTCACATACTCCCGTGCAACGCGGCTGCTAGTCCTCTTTTCATGCAGATTCTTAAGCTCCTAGCTCATGTACAAAGGCACAAAAGCCAGCAAAATAGTCAATAATCGATACCTAAAACTTGAACTGTACTACTTCTTACTGGCTATTACATCAACTTAGAAGCTTCATCTGTGTTTTACTATGGTGCTTTTAGTGTCTCAGTATACCGCAGCACGCGACATAGCTTTGCAGACGATAAGTACAACCGTTTCAGAGAAGAGGGGCCAATGTGACAATCTAAGTTTAAGTCGATTCGATAACAAATGACGAAAACGGACGGATTTCTCAGGTTTTTACTACATATGAACACTTTTCACATACTCCCGTGCAACTCGGCTGCTAGTTCTCCTTTCATGCAGAATCTTAAGGTCCTAGCTCATGTCCAAGGCACCAAAGCCAGCAAAATAGTCAGTAATCGATACCTAAAACTTGAATTTCACTACTTCTTACTGGCTATTACATCAACTTAGAAGCTTCATCTGTGTTCTACTTAGTCGCTTGTAGTGTCTCCGCATACCGCAGCACGGGACATAGCTTTGCAGACGATAAGTACAACCGTTTCAGAGAGAAGAGCGGCCAATGTGACGATCTGGCTTTAAGTCTATTCGATAACAAATGACGAAAACGGACGGATTTCTCAGGTTTTTACTACATATGAACGCTTTTCACAATACTCCCGTGCAACGCGGCTGCTAGTCCTCCTTTCATGCAGAGTCTTAAGGTCCTTTCTCATGTCCAAGGCTCCAAAGCCAGCTAAAAAGTCAAAAATCGATACCTAAAACGTAAATTGTACTACTTCTTACTGGCTATTACATCAACTTATAAGCTTCATCTATGTTCTAATATGGTGCTTTTAGTGTCTCCGCATACCGCAGCACGCGACATAGCTTTGCAGACGATAAGTACAGCCGTTTCAGACAGAACTGCGGCCAATGTGACGATCTGGATTTAAGACGATTCTATAACAAATGATGAAAACGGACGGATTTCTCAGGTTGTTACTACATATGAACACTTTTCACATTCTCCCTTGCAACTCGGCTGCTAGTCCTCCTTTCATGCAGAAACTTAAGTTCCTAGCTTATGTTCAAGGCACCAAAGCCGGCTAAAATGTCAATAATCGATACCTAAAACTTGAATTGTACTACTCCTTACTGGCTATTACATCAACTTAGAAGCATCATCTGTGTTCTACTATAGTGCTTTTAGTGTCTCCGCATACCGCAGCACGCGACATAGCTTTGCAGACGATAAGTACAACCGTTTCAGAGAAGAGCGTCCAATGTGACAATCTGGCTTTAAGTCGATTCGATAACAAATGACGAAAACGAACGGATTTCTCAGGTTTTTACTACATATGAACACTTTTCACATACTCCCGTGCAACTCGGCTGCTAGTCCTCCTTTCATGCAGAATCTTAAGGTCCTAGCTCAGGTCCAAGGCACCAAAGCAAGCTAAAAAGTCAATAATCGATACCTAAAACTTGAATTGTACTACTTCTTACTGGCTATTACATCAACTTAGAAGCTTCATCTGTGTTCCACTATGGTGATTTTAGTGTCTCCGCATACCGCAACACGCGACATAGCTTTGCAGACGATAAGTACAACCGTTTCAGAGAGAAGAGCAGCTACTGTGACGCACTGCTTTAAGTCGATTCGATAATAAATTACGAAAACGGACGGATTTCTCAGGTTTTTACTACATATGAACACTTTTCGCATTCTCCCGTGCAACTCGGCTGCTAGTCCTCCTTTCATGCAGAATCTTAAGGTCCTAGCTCATGTCCAAGGCACCAAAGCCAGCTAAAAAGTCAATATTCGATACCTAAAACTTAAATTGTACTACTCCTTACTGGCTATCACATCAACTCAGAAGCTTCATCTGTGTTCTACTATGGAGCTTTTAGTGTCTCCGCATAACGCAGCACGCGACATAGCTTTGCAGTCGATAAGTACAACCGTTTCAGAGAGAAGAGCGGGCAATGTGACGATCTGGCTTCAAGTTGATTCGATAACAAATGACGAAAACGGACGGATTTCTCAGGTTTTTACTACATATGAACACTTTTCACATTCTCCCATGCAACTCGGCTGCTAGTCCTCCTTTCATGCAGAATCTTAAGGACATAGCTCATGTCCAAGGCACCAAAGCCAGCTAAAAAGTCAATAATCGATACCTAAAACTTGAATTGTACTACTTCTTACTGGATATTACATCAACTTAGAAGATTCATCTGTGTTCCGCTATGTTGATTTTAGTGCCTCCGCATACCGCAGCACGCGACATAGCTTAGCAGACGATAAGTACAACCGTTTCAGAGAGAAGAGCGACCAATGTGACGATCTGGCTTTAAGTCGATTCGATAACAAATGACAAAAACGAACGGATTTCTCAGGTTTTTACTACATATGAACACTTTTCACATTGTCCCTTGCACCTCGGCTGCTAGACCTCCTTTCATGCAGAATCTTAAGGTCCTAGCTCATGTCCAAGGCACCAAAGCCAGCAAAATAGTCAGTAATCGATACCTAAAACTTGAATTTTACTACTTCTTACTGGCTATTACATCAACTTAGAAGCTTCATCTGAGTTCTACTATGGTGCTTTTAGTGTCTCCGCATACCGCATCACGCGACATATCTTTGCAGACGATAAGTACAATGTGACGATCTGGCTTCAAGTTGATTCGATAACAAATGACGAAAACGGACGGATTTCTCACTTTTTTACTACATATGAACACTTTTCACAATACTCCCGTGCAACGCGGCTGCTAGTCCTCCTTTCATGCAGAATCTTAAGGTCCTACCTCATGTCCAAGGCTCCAAAGCCAGCTAAAAAGTCAAAAATCGATACCTAAAACGTAAACTGTACTACTTCTTACTGGCTATTACATCAACTTAGAAGCTTCATCTATGTTCTACTATGGTGGTTTAGTGTCTCCGCATACCGCAGCACGCGACATAGCTTTGCAGACGATAAGTACAACCGTTTCAGAGAGAAGAGCGGACAATGTGACGATCTGGCTTTAAGTCGATTCGATAACAAATGACGAAAACGGACGGATTTCTCAGGTTTTTACTACATTTGAACACTTGTCACATACTCCCGTGCAACGCGGCTGCTAGTCCTCTTTTCATGCAGATTCTTAAGCTCCTAGCTCATGTACAAAGGCACAAAAGCCAGCAAAATAGTCAATAATCGATACCTAAAACTTGAACTGTACTACTTCTTACTGGCTATTACATCAACTTAGAAGCTTCATCTGTGTTTTACTATGGTGCTTTTAGTGTCTCAGTATACCGCAGCACGCGACATAGCTTTGCAGACGATAAGTACAACCGTTTCAGAGAAGAGGGGCCAATGTGACAATCTAAGTTTAAGTCGATTCGATAACAAATGACGAAAACGGACGGATTTCTCAGGTTTTTACTACATATGAACACTTTTCACATACTCCCGTGCAACTCGGCTGCTAGTTCTCCTTTCATGCAGAATCTTAAGGTCCTAGCTCATGTCCAAGGCACCAAAGCCAGCAAAATAGTCAGTAATCGATACCTAAAACTTGAATTTCACTACTTCTTACTGGCTATTACATCAACTTAGAAGCTTCATCTGTGTTCTACTTAGTCGCTTGTAGTGTCTCCGCATACCGCAGCACGGGACATAGCTTTGCAGACGATAAGTACAACCGTTTCAGAGAGAAGAGCGGCCAATGTGACGATCTGGCTTTAAGTCTATTCGATAACAAATGACGAAAACGGACGGATTTCTCAGGTTTTTACTACATATGAACGCTTTTCACAATACTCCCGTGCAACGCGGCTGCTAGTCCTCCTTTCATGCAGAGTCTTAAGGTCCTTTCTCATGTCCAAGGCTCCAAAGCCAGCTAAAAAGTCAAAAATCGATACCTAAAACGTAAATTGTACTACTTCTTACTGGCTATTACATCAACTTATAAGCTTCATCTATGTTCTAATATGGTGCTTTTAGTGTCTCCGCATACCGCAGCACGCGACATAGCTTTGCAGACGATAAGTACAGCCGTTTCAGACAGAACTGCGGCCAATGTGACGATCTGGATTTAAGACGATTCTATAACAAATGATGAAAACGGACGGATTTCTCAGGTTGTTACTACATATGAACACTTTTCACATTCTCCCTTGCAACTCGGCTGCTAGTCCTCCTTTCATGCAGAAACTTAAGTTCCTAGCTTATGTTCAAGGCACCAAAGCCGGCTAAAATGTCAATAATCGATACCTAAAACTTGAATTGTACTACTCCTTACTGGCTATTACATCAACTTAGAAGCATCATCTGTGTTCTACTATAGTGCTTTTAGTGTCTCCGCATACCGCAGCACGCGACATAGCTTTGCAGACGATAAGTACAACCGTTTCAGAGAAGAGCGTCCAATGTGACAATCTGGCTTTAAGTCGATTCGATAACAAATGACGAAAACGAACGGATTTCTCAGGTTTTTACTACATATGAACACTTTTCACATACTCCCGTGCAACTCGGCTGCTAGTCCTCCTTTCATGCAGAATCTTAAGGTCCTAGCTCAGGTCCAAGGCACCAAAGCAAGCTAAAAAGTCAATAATCGATACCTAAAACTTGAATTGTACTACTTCTTACTGGCTATTACATCAACTTAGAAGCTTCATCTGTGTTCCACTATGGTGATTTTAGTGTCTCCGCATACCGCAACACGCGACATAGCTTTGCAGACGATAAGTACAACCGTTTCAGAGAGAAGAGCAGCTACTGTGACGCACTGCTTTAAGTCGATTCGATAATAAATTACGAAAACGGACGGATTTCTCAGGTTTTTACTACATATGAACACTTTTCGCATTCTCCCGTGCAACTCGGCTGCTAGTCCTCCTTTCATGCAGAATCTTAAGGTCCTAGCTCATGTCCAAGGCACCAAAGCCAGCTAAAAAGTCAATATTCGATACCTAAAACTTAAATTGTACTACTCCTTACTGGCTATCACATCAACTCAGAAGCTTCATCTGTGTTCTACTATGGAGCTTTTAGTGTCTCCGCATAACGCAGCACGCGACATAGCTTTGCAGTCGATAAGTACAACCGTTTCAGAGAGAAGAGCGGGCAATGTGACGATCTGGCTTCAAGTTGATTCGATAACAAATGACGAAAACGGACGGATTTCTCAGGTTTTTACTACATATGAACACTTTTCACATTCTCCCATGCAACTCGGCTGCTAGTCCTCCTTTCATGCAGAATCTTAAGGACATAGCTCATGTCCAAGGCACCAAAGCCAGCTAAAAAGTCAATAATCGATACCTAAAACTTGAATTGTACTACTTCTTACTGGATATTACATCAACTTAGAAGATTCATCTGTGTTCCGCTATGTTGATTTTAGTGCCTCCGCATACCGCAGCACGCGACATAGCTTAGCAGACGATAAGTACAACCGTTTCAGAGAGAAGAGCGACCAATGTGACGATCTGGCTTTAAGTCGATTCGATAACAAATGACAAAAACGAACGGATTTCTCAGGTTTTTACTACATATGAACACTTTTCACATTGTCCCTTGCACCTCGGCTGCTAGACCTCCTTTCATGCAGAATCTTAAGGTCCTAGCTCATGTCCAAGGCACCAAAGCCAGCAAAAAGTCCATAATCGATACCTAAAACTTGAATTGTACTACTTCTTACTGGCTATTACATCAACTTAGAAGCTTCATCTGTGTTCTACTATGGTGCTTTTAGTGTCTCCGCATACCGCAGCACGCGACATAGCTTTGCAGACGATAAGTACAACCGTTTCAGAGAGAAGAGCGGCCAATGTGACGCACTGCTTGAAGTCGATTCGATAATAAATTACAAAAACGGACGGATTCTTCACGTTTTTACTTCATATGAACACTTTTCACATTCTCCCTTGCAACTCGGCTGCTAGTCCTCCTTTCATGCAGAATCTTAAGGTCCTAGCCTGTGTCCAAGGCACCAAAGCCAGCAAAAAGTCCATAATCGATACCTAAAACTTGAATTGTACTACTTCTTACTGGCTATTTCATCAACTTAAAGGCTTAATCTGTGTTCTACTATAGTGCTTTTAGTGTCTCCGCATACCGCAGCACGCGACATAGCTTTGCAGACGATAAGTACAACCGTTTCAGAGAGAAGAGCGGCCAATGTGACGCACTGCTTTAAGTCGATTCGATAATAAATTACGAAAACGGTCGGATTTCTCAGGTTTTTACTACATATGAACACTTTTCACATCCTCCCGTGGAACTCGGCGGCTAGTCCTCCTTTCATGCAGAATCTTAAGGTCCTAGCTCATGTCCAAGGCAGAAAAGCCAGCTAAAAAGTCAATAATCGATACCTAAAACTTGAATTGTACTACTTCTTACTGTCTATTACATCAACTTAGAAACTTAATCTGTGTTCTACTATGGTACTTTTAGTGTCTCCGCATACCGCAGCACGCGACATAGCTTTGCAGACGATAAGTACAACCGTTTCAGAGAGAAGAGCGGCCAATGTGACGATCTGGCTTTAAGTCGATTCGATAATAAATTACGTAAACGGACGGATTTCTCAGGATTTTACTACACATGAACACTTTTCACCGGCTGCTAGTCCTCCTTTCATGCAGAATCTTAAGGACCTAGCTCATGTCCAAGGCACAAAAGCCAGCTAAAAAGTCAATAATCGTTACCTAAAACTTGAATTGTACTACTTCTTACTGGCTATTATATCAACATAGTAGCTTCATCTGTGTTCCACTATGGTGATTTTAGTGCCTCCGCATACCGCAGCACGCGACATAGTTTTGCAGACGATAAGTTCAACCGTTTCAGATAGAGGAGCGGCCAATGTGACGATCTGGCTTTAAGTCGATTCGATAACAAATGACGAAAATGGACGGTTTTCTCAGGTTTTTACTACATATAAACTCTTTTCACATACTCCCATGCAACGCGGCTGCTAGTCCTGATTTCATGCAGAATCTTAAGATCTTAGCTCATGTCCAAGGCACCAAAGCCAGCTAAAAAGTCCATAATCGATACCTAAAACTTGAATTGTACTACTTCTTACTGGATATTACATCAACTTAGAAGATTCATCTGTGTTCCGCTATGTTGATTTTAGTGCCTCCGCATACCGCAGCACGCGACATAGCTTAGCAGACGATAAGTACAACCGTTTCAGAGAGAAGAGCGACCAATGTGACGATCTGGCTTTAAGTCGATTCGATAACAAATGACAAAAACGAACGGATTTCTCAGGTTTTTACTACATATGAACACTTTTCACATTGTCCCTTGCACCTCGGCTGCTAGACCTCCTTTCATGCAGAATCTTAAGGTCCTAGCTCATGTCCAAGGCACCAAAGCCAGCAAAAAGTCCATAATGGATACCTAAAACTTGAATTGTACTACTTCTTACTGGCTATTACATCAACTTAGAAGCTTAATCTGTGTTCTACTATGGTGCTTTTAGTGTCTCCGCATACCGCAGCACGCGACATAGCTTTGCAGACGATAAGTACAACCGTTTCAGAGAGAAGAGCGGCCAATGTGACGCACTGCTTGAAGTCGATTCGATAATAAATTACGAAAACGGACGGATTCTTCACGTTTTTACTTCATATGAACACTTTTCACATTCTCCCTTGCAACTCGGCTGCTAGTCCTCCTTTCATGCAGAATCTTAAGGTCCTAGCCTGTGTCCAAGGCACCAAAGCCAGCAAAAAGTCCATAATCGATACCTAAAACTTGAATTGTACTACTTCTTACTGGCTATTTCACCAACTTAAAGGCTTAATCTGTGTTCTACTATAGTGCTTTTAGTGTCTCCGCATACCGCAGCACGCGACATAGCTTTGCAGACGATAAGTACAACCGTTTCAGAGAGAAGAGCGGCCAATGTGACGCACTGCTTTAAGTAGATTCGATAATAAATTACGAAAACGGTCGGATTTCTCAGGTTTTTACTACATATGAACACTTTTCACATCCTCCCGTGGAACTCGGCTGCTAGTCCTCCTTTCATGCAGAATCTTAAGGTCCTAGCTCATGTCCAAGGCAGAAAAGCCAGCTAAAAAGTCAATAATCGATACCTAAAACTTGAATTGTACTACTTCTTACTGTCTATTACATCAACTTAGAAACTTAATCTGTGTTCTACTATGGTACTTTTAGTGTCTCCGCATACCGCAGCACGCGACATAGCTTTGCAGACGATAAGTACAACCGTTTCAGAGAGAAGAGCGGCCAATGTGACGATCTGGCTTTAAGTCGATTCGATAATAAATTACGTAAACGGACGGATTTCTCAAAATTTTACTACACATGAACACTTTTCACCGGCTGCTAGTCCTCCTTTCATGCAGAATCTTAAGGACCTAGCTCATGTCCAAGGCACAAAAGCCAGCTAAAAAGTCAATAATCGTTACCTAAAACTTGAATTGTACTACTTCTTACTGGCTATTATATCAACATAGAAGCTTCATCTGTGTTCCACTATGGTGATTTTAGTGCCTCCGCATACCGCAGCACGCGACATAGTTTTGCAGACGATAAGTTCAACCGTTTCAGATAGAGGAGCGGCCAATGTGACGATCTGGCTTTAAGTCGATTCGATAACAAATGACGAAAATGGACGGATTTCTCAGGTTTTTACTACATATAAACTCTTTTCACATACTCCCATGCAACGCGGCTGCTAGTCCTGATTTCATGCAGAATCTTAAGATCTTAGCTCATGTCCAAGGCACCAAAGCCAGCTAAAAAGTCCATAATCGATACCTAAAACTTGAATTGTACTACTTCTTACTGGCTATTACATCAACTTAAAAGCTTAATCTGTGTTCTACTATAGTGCTTTTAGTGTCTCCGCATACCGCAGCACGCGACATAGCTTTGCAGACGATAAGTACAACCGTTTCAGAGAGAAGAGCGGCCAATGTGACGCACTGCTTTAAGTCGATTCGATAATAAATTACGAAAACGGTCGGATTTCTCAGGTTTTTACTACATATGAACACTTTTCACATCCTCCCATGCAACGCGGCTGCTAGTCCTCCTTTCATGCAGAATCTTAAGGTCCTAGCTCATGTCCAAGGCACCAAAGTCAGCTAAAAAGTCAATAATGGATACCTAAAACTTGAATTGTACTACTTTTTACTGGCTATTACATCAACTTAGAAGCTTAATCTGTGTTCTACTATGGTGCTTTTAGTGTCTCCGCATACCGCAGCACGCGACATAGCTTTGCAGACGATAAGTACAACCGTTTCAGAGAGTAGAGCGGCCAATGTGACGCACTGCTTTAAGTCGATTCGATAAGAAATTACGAAAACGGTCGGATTTCTCAGGTTTTTACTACATATGAACACTTTTCACATTGACCCTTGCAACTCGGCTGCTAGTCTCCCTTTCATGCAGAATCTTAAGGTCCTAGCTCATGTCCAATGCAGAAAAGCCAGCTAAAAAGTCAATAATCGATACCTAAAACTTGAATTGTACTACTTCTTACTGTCTATTACATCAACTTAGAAACTTAATCTGTGTTCTACTATGGTGCTTTTAGTGTCTCCGCATACCGCAGCACGCGACATAGCTTTGCAGACGATAAGTACAACCGTTTCAGAGAGAAGAGCGGCCAATGTGACGATCTGGCTTTAAGTCGATTCGATAATAAATTACGTAAACGGACGGATTTCTCAGGATTTTACTACACATGAACACTTTTCACCGGCTGCTAGTCCTCCTTTCATGCAGAATCTTAAGGACCTAGCTCATGTCCAAGGCACAAAAGCCAGCTAAAAAGTCAATAATCGTTACCTAAAACTTGAATTGTACTACTTCTTACTGGCTATTATATCAACATAGAAGCTTCATCTGTGTTCCACTATGGTGATTTTAGTGCCTCCGCATACCGCAGCACGCGACATAGTTTTGCAGACGATAAGTTCAACCGTTTCAGATAGAGGAGCGGCCAATGTGACGATCTGGCATTTAGTCGATTCGATAACAAATGACGAAAATGGACGGATTTCTCAGGTTTTTACTACATATAAACTCTTTTCACATACTCCCATGCAACGCGGCTGCTAGTTCTCCTTTCATGCAGAATCTTAAGGTCCTAGCTCATGTCCAAGGCACCAAAGGCAGCTAAAAAGTCCATAATCGATACCTAAAACTTGAATTGTACTACTTCTTACTGGCTATTACATCAACTTAAAAGCTTAATCTGTGTTCTACTATAGTGCTTTTAGTGTCTCCGCATACCGCAGCACGCGACATAGCTTTGCAGACGATAATGTGACGCACTGCTTTAAGTCGATTCGATAATAAATTACGAAAACGGTCGGATTTCTCAGGTTTTTACTACATATGAACACTTTTCACATCCTCCCATGCAACGCGGCTGCTAGTCCTCCTTTCATGCAGAATCGTAAGGTCCTAGCTCATGTCCAAGGCACCAAAGTCAGCTAAAAACTCAATAATCGATACCTAAAACTTGAATTGTACTACCTCTTACTGGCTATTACATCTACTTAGAAGCTTAATCTGTGTTCTACTATGGTGCTTTTAGTGTCTCCGCATACCGCAGCACGCAACATAGCTTTGCAGACGATAAGTACAACCGTTTCAGAGAGAAGAGCGGCCAATGTGACGCACTGCTTTAAGTCGATTCGATAATAAAATACGAAAACGGTCGGATTTCTCAGGTTTTTACTACATATGAACACTTTTAACATTGTCCCTTGCAACTCGGCTGCTAGTCCTCCTTTCATGCAGTATCTTAAGGTCCTAGCTCATGTCCAAGGCAGAAAAGCCAGCTAATAAGTCAATAATCGGTACCTAAAACTTGAATTGTACTACTTCTTACTGGCTATTACATCAACTTAGAAGCTTAATCTGTGTTCTACTATGGTGCTTTTAGTGTCTCCGCATACCGCAGCACGCGACATAGCTTTGCAGACGATAAGTACAACCGTTTCAGAGAGAAGAGCGGCCAATGTGACGATCTGGCATTAAGTCGATTCGATAATAAATTACGTAAACGGACGGATTTCTCAGGATTTTACTACATATGAACACTTTTCACATTCTCCCATGCAACTCGGCTGCTAGTCCTCCTTTCATGCAGAATCTTAAGGACATAGCTCATGTCCAAGGCACAAAAGCCAGCTAAAAAGTCAATAATCGATACCTAAAACTTGAATTGTACTACTTCTTACTGGCTATTACATCAACTTAGAAGCTTCATCTGTGTTCCGCTATGTTGATTTTAGTGCCTCCGCATACCGCAGCACGTGACATAGCTTTGCAGACGATAAGTACAACCGTTTCAGAGAGAAGAGGGGCCAATGTGACGATCTGGCTTTAAGTCGATTCGATATTACATGACGAAAATGGACGGATTTCTCAGGTTTTTACTACATATGAACACATTTCACATACTCCCGTGCAACGCAGCTTCTAGTCCTCCTTTCATGCAGAATCTTAAGGTCCTAGCTCATGTCCAAGGCACCAAAGCCAGCTAAAAAGTCAATAATCGATACCTAAAACTTGAATTGTACTACTTCTTACTTGGTATTACATCAACTTAGAAGCTTCATCTGTGTTCCACTATGGTTATTTTAGTGTCTCCGCATAGCGCAGCACGCGACATAGCTTTGCAGACGATAAGTACAACCGTTTCAGAGAGAAGAGCGACCAATGTGACGATCTGGCTTTAAGTCGATTCGATAACAAATGACAAAAACGAACGGATTTATCAGGTTTTTACTACATATGAACACTTTTAACATTGTCCCTTGCACCTCGGCTGCTAGTCCTCCTTTCATGCAGAATCTTAAGGTCCTAGCTCATGTCCAAGGCACCAAAGCCAGCAAAAAGTCCATAATCGATTCCTAAAACTTGAATTGTACTACTTCTTACTGGCTATTACATCAACTTAGAAGCTTAATCTGTGTTCTACTATGGTGCTTTTAGTGTCTCCGCATACCGCAGCACGCGACATAGCTTTGCAGACTCTAAGTACAACCGTTTCAGAGAGAAGAGCCACCAATGTGACGATCTGGCTTTAAGTCGATTCGATAATAAATTACGTAAACTGACAGATTTCTCAGGATTTTACTACACATGAACACTTTTCGCATTCTCCCGTTCAACTCGGCTGCTAGTCCTCCTTTCATGCAGAATTTTAAGGTCCTAGCTAATGTCCAAGGCACCAAAGCCAGCTAAAAAGTCAATAATCGTTACCTAAAACTTGAATTGTACTACTTCTTACTGGCTATTACATCAACTTAGAAGCTTCATCTGTGTTCCACTATGGTGATTTTAGTGCCTCCGCATACCGGAGCACGCAACATAGTTTTGCAGACGATAAGTACAACCGTTTCATATAGAGGAGCGGCCAATGTGACGATCTGGCTTTAAGTCGATTCGATAACAAATGACGAAAATGGACGGATTTCTCAGGTTTTTACTACATATGAACACTTTTCACATACTCCCGTGCAACGCGGCTGCTAGTCCTCTTTTCATGCGAAATCTTAAGGTCCTAGCTCTTGTCCAAGGCACCAAAGCCAGCTAAAAAGTCAATATTCGATACCTAAAACTTGAATTGTACTACTCCTTACTGGCTATTACACCAACTTAAAGCTTCATCTGTGTTCTACTATGGTGCTTTTAGTGTCTCCGCATACCGCAGCACGCGACATAGCTTTGCAGACGATAAGTACAACCGTTTCAGAGAGAAGAGCGGGCAATGTGACGATCTTGCTTCAAGTTGATTCGATAACAAATGACGAAAACGGACGGATTTCTCAGATTTTTACTACATATGAACACTTTTCACATTCTCCCATGCAACTCGGCTGCTAGTCCTCCTTTCATGCAGAATCTTAAGGACATAGCTCATGTCCAAGCCACCAAAGCCAGCTAAAAAGTCAATAATCGATATCTAAAACTTGAATTGTACTACTTCTTACTGGCTATTACATCAACTTTGAAGCTTCATCTGTGTTCTACTATGGTGCTTTCAGTGTCTCTGAATACTGCAGCACGAGACATAGCTTTGCAGACGATAAGTACAACCGTTTCAGAGAGAAGAGCGGCCAATGTGACGCACTGCTTTAAGTCGATTCGATAATAAATTACGAAAACGGACGGATTTCTCAGGTTTTTACTACATATGAACACTTTTCGTATCCTCCCCTGCAACTCGGCGGCTAGTCCTCCTTTCATGCAGAATCTTAAGGTCCTAGCTCATGTCCAAGGCACCAAAGCCAGCTAAAAAGTCAATATTCGATACCCAAAACTTGAATTGTACTACTCCTTACTGGCTATTACATCAACTTAGAAGCTTCTTCTGTGTTCTACTATGGTGCTTTTAGTGTCTCCGCATATCGCAGCACGCGACATAGCTTTGCAGACGATAAGTACAACCGTTTCAGAGAGAAGAGCGGCCAATGTGACGATCTGGCTTCAAGTTGATTCGATAACAAATGACGAAAACGGACGGATTTCTCAGGTTTTTACTACATATGATCACTTTTCACATACTCCCGATCAACTCGGCTGCTAGTCCTCCTTTCATGCAGAATCTTAAGGTCCTAGCTCAGGTCCAAGGCACCAAAGCCAGCTAAAAAGTCAATAATCGATACCTAAAACTTGAATTGTACTACTTCTGACTGGCTATTACATCATCTTAGAAGCTTCATCTGTGTTCTACTATGGTGCTTTAAGTGTCTCCGCATACCGCAGCACGCGACATAGCTTTGCAGACGATAAGTACTACCGTTTCGGAGAGAATTAGGGCCAATGTGACGATCTGGCTTTAAGTCGATTCGATAACAAATGATGAAAATGGACGGATTTCTCAGGTATTTACTACATATGAACACTTTTCACATACTCCCGTGCAACGCGGCTGCTAGTCCTCCTTTCATGCAGAATCATAAAGTCCTAGCTCATGTCCAAGGCAGAAAAGTTAGCTAAAAAGTCAATAGTTGATACCTAAAACTTGAATTGTACTACTTCTTACTGGGTATTACATCAACTTAGAAGCTTAATCTGTGTTCTACTATGGTGCTTTTAGTGTCTCCGCATATCGCAGCACGCGACATAGCTTTGCAGACGATAAGTACAACCGTTTCAGAGAGAAAAGCGGGCAATGTGACGATCTGGCTTCAAGTTGATTCGATAACAAATGACGAAAACGGACGGATTTCTCAGGTTTTTACTACATGTGAACACTTTTCACATTCTCCCATGCAACTCGGCTGCTAGTCCTCCTTTCATGCAGAATCTTAATGACATAGCTCATGTCCAAGTCACCAAAGCCAGCTAAAAAGTCAATAATCGATATCTAAAACTTGAAATGTACTACTTCTTACTGGCTATTACATCAACTTTGAAGCTTCATCTGTGTTCTACTATGGTGCTTTCAGTGTCTCTGAATACTGCAGCACGAGACATAGCTTTGCAGACGATAAGTACAACCGTTTCAGAGAGAAGAGCGGCCAATGTGACGCACTGCTTTAAGTCGATTCGATAATAAATTACGAAAACGGTCGGATTTCTCAGGTTTTTACTACATATGAACACTTTTCACATCCTCCCGTGCAACTCGGCTGCTAGTCCTCCTTTCATGGAGAATCTTAAGGTCCTAGCTCATGTCCAAGGCACCAAAGCCAGCTAAAAAGTCAATAATCGATACCTAAAACTTGAATTGTACTACTTCTTACTGGCTATTACATCAACTTAGAATCTTAAACTGTGTTCTACTATGGTGCTTTTAGTGTCTCCGCATACCGCAGCACGCGATATAGCTTTGCAGACGATAAGTACAACCGTTTCAGAGAGAAGAGCGGCCAATGTGACGCACTGCTTTAAGTCGATTCGATAATAAATTACGAAAACGGTCGGATTTCTCAGGTTTTTACTACATATGAACACTTTTAACATTGTCCCTTGCAACTCGGCTGCTAGTCCTCCTTTCATGCAGAATCTTAAGGTCCTAGCTCATGTCCAAGGCACCAAAGCCAGCTAAAACGTCAATAATCGATACCTAAAACTTGAATTGTACTACTTCTTACTGGCTATTACATCAATTTAGAGGCTTAATCTGTGTTCTACTATGGTGCTTTTAGTGTCTCCGCATACCGCAGCACGCGACATAGCTTTGCAGACGATAAGTACTACCGTTTCGGAGAGAAGAAGGGCCAATGTGACGATCTGGCTTTAAGTCGATTCGATAACAAATGATGAAAATGGACGGATTTCTCAGGTATTTACTACATATGAACACTTTTCACATACTCCCGTGCAACGCGGCTGCTAGTCCTCCTTTCATGCAGAATCATAAAGTCCTAGCTCATGTCCAAGGCAGAAAAGTTAGCTAAAAAGTCAATAGTTGATACCTAAAACTTGAATTGTACTACTTCTTACTGGGTATTACATCAACTTAGAAGCTTAATCTGTGTTCTACTATGGTGCTTTTAGTGTCTCCGCATACCGCAGCACGCGACATAGCTTTGCAGACGATAAGTACAACCGTTTCAGAGAGAAAAGCGGCCAATGTGACGCACTGCTTTAAGTCGATTCGATAATAAATTACGAATACGGACGGATTTCTCAGGTTTTTACTACATATGAACACTTTTCGCATCCTCCCGTGCAACTCGGCTGCTAGTCCTCCTTTCATGCAGAATCTTATAGTCCTAGCTCATGTCCAAGTCACCAAAGCCAGCTAAAAAGTCAATATTCGATACCTAAAACTTGAATTGTACTACTCCTTACTGGCTATTCCATCAACTTAGAAGCTTAATCTGTGTTCTACTATGGTGCCTTTAGTGTCTCCGCATACCACAGCACGCGACATAGCTTTGCAGACGATAAGTACAACCGTTTCAGAGAGAAGTGCGGCCAATGTGACGCACTGCTTTAAGTCGATTCGATAATAAATTACGAAAACGGACGGATTTCTCAGGTTTTTACTACATATGCACACTTCTCGCATCCTCCCGTGCAACTCGGCTGCTAGTCGTCCTTTCATGCAGAATCTTAAGATCCTAGCTCATGTCCAAGGCACCAAAGCCAGCTAAAAAGTCAATATTCGATACCTAAAACTTGAATTGTACTACTCCTTACTGGCTATTACATCAACTTAGAAGCTTCATCTGTGTTCTACTATGGTGCTTTTAGTGTCTCCGCATATCGCAGCACGCGACATAGCTTTGCAGACGATAAGTACAACCGTTTCAGAGAGAAGAGCGGCCAATGTGACGATCTGGCTTCAAGTTGATTCGATAACAAATGACGAAAACGGACGGATTTCTCAGGTTTTTACTACATATGAACACTTTTCACATACTCCCGATCAACTCGGCTGCTAGTCCTCCTTTCATGCAGAATCTTAAGGTCCTAGCTCAGGTCCAAGGCACCAAAGCCAGCTAAAAAGTCGATAATCGATACCTAAAACTTGAATTGTACTACTTCTGACTGGCTATTACATCAACTTAGAAGCTTCATCTGTGTTCTACTATGGTGCTTTAAGTGTCTCCGCATACCGCAGCACGCGACATAGCTTTGCAGACGATAAGTACTACCGTTTCAGAGAGAAGAAGGGCCAATGTGACGATCTAACTTTAAGTCGAATCGATAACAAATGACGAAAATGGACGGATTTCTCAGGTTTTTACTACATATGAACACTTTTTACATACTCCCGTGCAACGCGGCTGCTAGTCCACCTTTCATGCAGAATCATAAAGTCCTAACTCATATCCAAGGCAGAAAAGCCAGCTAAAAAGTCAATAGTTGATACCTAAAACTTGAATTGTACTACTTCTTACTGGCTATTACATCAACTTAGAAGCTTAATCTGTGTTCTACTATGGTGCTTTTAGTGTCTCCGCATACCGCAGCACGCGACATAGCTTTGCAGACGATAAGTACAACCGTTTCAGAGAGAAGAGCGGGCAATGTGACGATCTGGCTTCAAGTTGATTCGATAACAAATGACGAAAACGGACGGATTTCTCAGGTTTTTACTACATATGAACACTTTTCACATTCTCCCATGCAACTCGGCTGCTAGTCCTCCTTTCATGCAGAATCTTAAGGACATAGCTCATGTCCAAGGCACCAAAGCCAGCTAAAAAGTCAATAATCGATATCTAAAACTTGAATTGTACTACTTCTTACTGGCTATTACATCAACTTTGAAGCTTCATCTGTGTTCTACTATGGTGCTTTCAGTGTCTCTGAATACTGCAGCACGAGACATAGCTTTGCAGACGATAAGTACAACCGTTTCACAGAGAAGAGCGGCCAATGTGACGCACTGCTTTAAGTCGATTCGATAATAAATTACGAAAACGGTCGGATTTCTCAGGTTTTTACTACATATGAACACTTTTAGCATCCTCCCATGCAACTCGGCTGCTAGTCCTCCTTTCATGCAGAATCTTAAGGTCCTAGCTCATGTCCAAGGCACCAAAGCCAGCTAAAAAGTCAATAATCGATACATAAAACTTGAATTGTACTACTTCTTACTGGCTATTACATCAACTTAGAAGCTTAAACTGTGTTCTACTATGGTGCTTTTAGTGTCTCCGCATACCGCAGCACGCGACATAGCTTTGCAGACGATAAGTACAACCGTTTCAGAGAGAAGAGCGGCCAATGTGACGCACTGCTTTAAGTCGATTCGATAATAAATTACGAAAACGGTCGGATTTCTCAGGTTTTTACTACATATGAACACTTTTAACATTGTCCCTTGCAACTCGGCTGCTACTCCTCCTTTCATGCAGAATCTTAAGGTCCTAGGTCATGTCCAAGGCACCAAAGCCAGCTAAAAAGTCAATAATCGATACCTAAAACTTGAATTGTACTACTTCTTACTGGCTATTACATCAACTTAGAAGCTTAATCTGTGTTCTACTATGGTGCTTTTAGTGTCTCCGCATACCGCAGCACGCGACATAGCTTTGCGGACGATAAGTACAACCGTTTCAGAGAGAAGAGCGGCCAATGTGACGATCTGGCATTAAGTCGATTCGATAATAAATTACGTAAACGGACGGATTTCTCAGGATTTTACTACATATGAACACTTTTCACATTCTCCCATGCAACTCGGCTGCTAGTCCTCCTTTCATGCAGAATCTTAAGGACATAGCTCATGTCCAAGGCACAAAAGCCAGCTAAAAAGTCAATAATCGATACCTAAAACTTGAATTGTACTACTTCTTACTTGCTATTACATCAACTTAGAAGCTTAATCTGTGTTCTACTATGGTGCTTTAAGTGTCTCCGCATACCGCAGCACGCGACATAGCTTTGCAGACGATAAGTACAACCGTTTCAGAGAGAAGAGCGGCCAATGTGACGCACTGCTTGAAGTCGATTCGATAACAAATGACGAAAATGGACGGATTTCTCAGGTTTTTACTACATATGAACACTTTTTACATACTCCCGTGCAACGCGGCTGCTAGTCCTCCTTTCATGCGAAATCTTAAGGTCCTAGCTCTTGTCCAAGGCACCAAAGCCAGCTTAAAAGTCAATATTCGATACCTAAAACTTGAATTGTACTACTCCTTACTGGCTATTACATCAAGTTAGAAGCTTAATCTGTGTTCTACTATGGTGCTTTTAGTGTCTCCGCATACCGCAGCACGCGACATAGCTTTGCAGACGATAAGTACAACCGTTTCAGAGAGAAGAGCGGCCAATGTGACGATCTGGCTTCAAGTTGATTCGATAACAAATGACGAATATAGACGGTTTTCTCAGGTTTTTACTACATATGAACACTTTTAACATTGTCCCTTGCAACTCCACTGCTTCTCCTCCTTTCATGCAGAATCTTAAGGTCCTAGCTCATGTCCAAGGCACCAAAGCCAGCAAAAAGTCCATAATCGATACCTAAAACCTGAATTGTACTACTTCTAACTATCTATTACATCAACTTAGAAGCTTAATCTGTGTTCTACTATGGTGCTTTTAGTGTCTCCGCATACCTCAGCACGCGACATAGCTTTGCAGACGATAAGTACAACCGTTTCAGAGAGTAGTGCGGCCAATGTGACGCACTGCTTTAAGTCGATTCGATAATAAATTACGAAAACGGACGGATTTCTCAGGTTTTTACTACATATGCACACTTTTCGCATCCTCCCGTGCAACTCGGCTGCTAGTCGTCCTTTCATGCAGAATCTTAAGGTCCTAGCTCAAGTCCAAGGCACCAAAGCCAGCTAAAAAGTCAATATTCGATACCTAAAACTTGAATTGTACTACTCCTTACTGGCTATTACATCAACTTAGAAGCTTCATCTGTGTTCTACTAATGTGCTTTTAGTGTCTCCGCATATCGCAGCACGCGACATAGCTTTGCAGACGATAAGGACAACCGTTTCAGAGAGAAGAGCGGCCAATGTGACGATCTGGCTTCAAGTTGATTCGATAACAAATGACGAAAACGGACGGATTTCTCAGGTTTTTACTACATATGAACACTTTTCACATACTCCCGATCAACTCGGGTGCTAGTCCTCCTTTCATGCAGAATCTTAAGGTCCTAGCTCAGGTCCAAAGCACCAAAGCCAGCTAAAAAGTCGATAATCGATACCTAAAACTTGAATTGTACTACTTCTGACTGGCTATTACATCAACTTAGAAGCTTCATCTGTGTTCTACTATGGTGCTTTAAGTGTCTCCTCATACCGCAGCACGCGACATAGCTTTGAAGACGATAAGTACTACCGTTTCAGAGAGAAGAAGGGCCAATGTGACGATCTAACTTTAAGTCGATTCGATAACAAATGACGAAAATGGACGGATTTCTCAGGTTTTTACTACATATGAACACTTTTCACATTCTCCCATGCAACTCGGCTGCTAGTCCTCCTTTCATGCAGAATCTTATGGTCCTAGGTCACGTCCAAGGCACCAAAGCCAGCTAAAAAGTGAATAATCGATACCTAAAACTGGTATTGTACTAATTCTTACTGGCTATTACATCATCTTAGAAGCTTCACCTGTGTTCTACTATGGTGCTTTTAGTGTCTCCGCATACCGCAGCACGCGACATAGCTTTGCAGACGATAAGTACAAATGTTTCAGAGAGAAGAGCGGACAATGTCACGATCTGGCTTCAAGTCGATTCGATAACAAATGACGAAAACTGATGGATTTCTCAGGTTTTTACTACATATGAACACTTTTCACACTCTCCCTTGCAACTCGGCTGCTAGTCCTCCTTTCATGCAGAATCTTAAGGACATAGCTCATGACCAAGGCACCAAAGCCAGCTAAAAATTCAATTATCGATACCTAAAACTTGAATTGTACTACTTCTTACTGGGTATTACATCAACTTAGAAGCTTATCTGTGTTCTACTATGGTGCTTTTAGTGTCTCCGCATACCGCAGCACGCGACATAGCTTTGCAGACGATAAGTACAACCGTTTCAGAGAGAAGAGCGGCCAATGTGACGCACTGCTTGAAGTCGATTCGATAACAAATGACGAAAATGGACGGATTTCTCAGGTTTTTACTACATATGAACACTTTTTACATACTCCCGTGCAACGCGGCTGCTAGTCCTCCTTTCATGCGAAATCTTAAGGTCCTAGCTCTTGTCCAAGGCACCAAAGCCAGCTTAAAAGTCAATATTCGATACCTAAAACTTGAATTGTACTACTCCTTACTGGCTATTACATCAAGTTAGAAGCTTAATCTGTGTTCTACTATGGTGCTTTTAGTGTCTCCGCATACCGCAGCACGCGACATAGCTTTGCGGACGATAAGTACAACCGTTTCAGAGAGAAGAGCGGCCAATGTGACGATCTGGCATTAAGTCGATTCGATAATAAATTACGTAAACGGACGGATTTCTCAGGATTTTACTACATATGAACACTTTTCACATTCTCCCATGCAACTCGGCTGCTAGTCCTCCTTTCATGCAGAATCTTAAGGACATAGCTCATGTCCAAGGCACAAAAGCCAGCTAAAAAGTCAAAAATCGATACCTAAAACTTGAATTGTACTACTTCTTACTTGCTATTACATCAACTTAGAAGCTTAATCTGTGTTCTACTATGGTGCTTTAAGTGTCTCCGCATACCGCAGCACGCGACATAGCTTTGCAGACGATAAGTACAACCGTTTCAGAGAGAAGAGCGGCCAATGTGACGCACTGCTTGAAGTCGATTCGATAACAAATGACGAAAATGGACGGATTTCTCAGGTTTTTACTACATATGAACACTTTTTACATACTCCCGTGCAACGCGGCTGCTAGTCCTCCTTTCATGCGAAATCTTAAGGTCCTAGCTCTTGTCCAAGGCACCAAAGCCAGCTTAAAAGTCAATATTCGATACCTAAAACTTGAATTGTACTACTCCTTACTGGCTATTACATCAAGTTAGAAGCTTAATCTGTGTTCTACTATGGTGCTTTTAGTGTCTCCGCATACCGCAGCACGCGACATAGCTTTGCGGACGATAAGTACAACCGTTTCAGAGAGAAGAGCGGCCAATGTGACGATCTGGCATTAAGTCGATTCGATAATAAATTACGTAAACGGACGGATTTCTCAGGATTTTACTACATATGAACACTTTTCACATTCTCCCATGCAACTCGGCTGCTAGTCCTCCTTTCATGCAGAATCTTAAGGACATAGCTCATGTCCAAGGCACAAAAGCCAGCTAAAAAGTCAATAATCGATACCTAAAACTTGAATTGTACTACTTCTTACTTGCTATTACATCAACTTAGAAGCTTAATCTGTGTTCTACTATGGTGCTTTAAGTGTCTCCGCATACCGCAGCACGCGACATAGCTTTGCAGACGATAAGTACAACCGTTTCAGAGAGAAGAGCGGCCAATGTGACGCACTGCTTGAAGTCGATTCGATAACAAATGACGAAAATGGACGGATTTCTCAGGTTTTTACTACATATGAACACTTTTTACATACTCCCGTGCAACGCGGCTGCTAGTCCTCCTTTCATGCGAAATCTTAAGGTCCTAGCTCTTGTCCAAGGCACCAAAGCCAGCTTAAAAGTCAATATTCGATACCTAAAACTTGAATTGTACTACTCCTTACTGGCTATTACATCAAGTTAGAAGCTTCATCTGTGTTCTACTATGGTGCTTTTAGTGTCTCCGCATACCGCAGCACGCGACATAGCTTTGCAGACGATAAGTACAACCGTTTCAGAGAGAAGGGCGGCCAATGTGACGCACTGCTTTAAGTCGATTCGATAATAAATTACGAAAACGGACGGATTTCTCAGGTTTTTACTACATATGAACACTTTTCGCATCCTCCCGTGCAACTCGGCTGCTAGTCCTCCTTTCATGCAGAATCTTAAGGTCCTAGCTCATGTCCAAGGCACTAAAGCCAGCTAAAAAGTCAATAATCGATAACTAAAACTTGAATTGTACTACTCGTTACTGGCTATTACATCAACTTAGAAGCTTCATCTGTGTTCTACTATGGTGCTTTTAGTGTCTCCGCATACCGCAGCACGCGACATAGCTTTGCAGACGATAAGTACAAATGTTTCAGAGAGAAGAGCGGACAATGTCACGATCTGGCTTCAAGTCGATTCGATAACAAATGACGAAAACTGATGGATTTCTCAGGTTTTTACTACATATGAACACTTTTCACACTCTCCCTTGCAACTCGGCTGCTAGTCGTCCTTTCATGCAGAATCTTAAGGACATAGCTCATGACCAAGGCACCAAAGCCAGCTAAAAATTCAATTATCGATACCTAAAACTTGAATTGTACTACTTCTTACTGGGTATTACATCAACTTAGAAGCTTAATCTGTGTTCTACTATGGTGCTTTTAGTGTCTCCGCATACCGCAGCACGCGACATAGCTTTGCAGACGATAAGTACAACCGTTTCAGAGAGAAGAGCGGCCAATGTGACGCACTGCTTTAAGTCGATTCGATAATAAATTACGAAAACGGTCGGATTTCTCAGGTTTTTACTACATATGAACACTTTTAACATTGTCCCTTGCAACTCGGCTGCTACTCCTCCTTTCATGCAGAATCTTAAGGTCCTAGGTCATGTCCAAGGCACCAAAGCCAGCTAAAAAGTCAATAATCGATACCTAAAACTTGAATTGTACTACTTCTTACTGGCTATTACATCAACTTAGAAGCTTAATCTGTGTTCTACTATGGTGCTTTTAGTGTCTCCGCATACCGCAGCACGCGACATAGCTTTGCGGACGATAAGTACAACCGTTTCAGAGAGAAGAGCGGCCAATGTGACGATCTGGCATTAAGTCGATTCGATAATAAATTACGTAAACGGACGGATTTCTCAGGATTTTACTACATATGAACACTTTTCACATTCTCCCATGCAACTCGGCTGCTAGTCCTCCTTTCATGCAGAATCTTAAGGACATAGCTCATGTCCAAGGCACAAAAGCCAGCTAAAAAGTCAATAATCGATACCTAAAACTTGAATTGTACTACTTCTTACTGGCTATTACATCAACTTAGAAGCTTAATCTGTGTTCTACTATGGTGCTTTAAGTGTCTCCGCATACCGCAGCACGCGACATAGCTTTGCAGACGATAAGTACAACCGTTTCAGAGAGAAGAGCGGCCAATGTGACGCACTGCTTGAAGTCGATTCGATAACAAATGACGAAAATGGACGGATTTCTCAGGTTTTTACTACATATGAACACTTTTTACATACTCCCGTGCAACGCGGCTGCTAGTCCTCCTTTCATGCGAAATCTTAAGGTCCTAGCTCTTGTCCAAGGCACCAAAGCCAGCTTAAAAGTCAATATTCGATACCTAAAACTTGAATTGTACTACTCCTTACTGGCTATTACATCAAGTTAGAAGCTTCATCTGTGTTCTACTATGGTGCTTTTAGTGTCTCCGCATACCGCAGCACGCGACATAGCTTTGCAGACGATAAGTACAACCGTTTCAGAGAGAAGAGCGGCCAATGTGACGAACTGGCTTCAAGTTGATTCGATAACAAATGACGAAAATAGACGGTTTTCTCAGGTTTTTACTACATATGAACACTTTTAACATTGTCCCTTGCAACTCCACTGCTTCTCCTCCTTTCATGCAGAATCTTAAGGTCCTAGCTCATGTCCAAGGCACCAAAGCCAGCAAAAAGTCCATAATCGATACCTAAAACCTGAATTGTACTACTTCTAACTATCTATTACATCAACTTAGAAGCTTAATCTGTGTTCTACTATGGTGCTTTTAGTGTCTCCGCATACCTCAGCACGCGACATAGCTTTGCAGACGATAAGTACAACCGTTTCAGAGAGTAGTGCGGCCAATGTGACGCACTGCTTTAAGTCGATTCGATAATAAATTACGAAAACGGACGGATTTCTCAGGTTTTTACTACATATGAACACTTTTCGCATCCTCCCGTGCAACTCGGCTGCTAGTCGTCCTTTCATGCAGAATCTTAAGGTCCTAGCTCAAGTCCAAGGCACCAAAGCCAGCTAAAAAGTCAATATTCGATACCTAAAACTTGAATTGTACTACTCCTTACTGGCTATTACATCAACTTAGAAGCTTCATCTGTGTTCTACTATGGTGCTTTTAGTGTCTCCGCATATCGCAGCACGCGACATAGCTTTGCAGACGATAAGGACAACCGTTTCAGAGAGAAGAGCGGCCAATGTGACGATCTGGCTTCAAGTTGATTCGATAACAAATGACGAAAACGGACGGATTTCTCAGGTTTTTACTACATATGAACACTTTTCACATACTCCCGATCAACTCGGGTGCTAGTCCTCCTTTCATGCAGAATCTTAAGGTCCTAGCTCAGGTCCAAAGCACCAAAGCCAGCTAAAAAGTCGATAATCGATACCTAAAACTTGAATTGTACTACTTCTGACTGGCTATTACATCAACTTAGAAGCTTCATCTGTGTTCTACTATGGTGCTTTAAGTGTCTCCTCATACCGCAGCACGCGACATAGCTTTGCAGACGATAAGTACTACCGTTTCAGAGAGAAGAAGGGCCAATGTGACGATCTAACTTTAAGTCGATTCGATAACAAATGACGAAAATGGACGGATTTCTCAGGTTTTTACTACATATGAACACTTTTCACATACTCCCGTGCAACGCGGCTGCTAGTCCTCCTTTCATGCAGAATCATAAAGTCCTAGCTCATGTCCAAGGCAGAAAAGCCAGCTAAAAAGTCAATAATCGATACCTAAAACTTGAATTGTACTACTTCTTACTGGCTATTACATCAACTTAGAAGCTTAATCTGTGTTCTACTATGGTACTTTTAGTGTCTCCGCATACCGCAGCACGCGACACAGCTTTGCAGACGATAAGTACAACCGTTTCAGAGAGAAGGGCGGCCAATGTGACGCACTGCTTTAAGTCGATTCGATAATAAATTACGAAAACGGACGGATTTCTCAGGTTTTTACTACACATGAACACTTTTCGCATTCTCCCGTTCACCTCGGCTGCTAGTCCTCCTTTCATGCAGAATCTTAAGGTCCTAGCTCATGTCCAAGGCACTAAAGCCAGCTAAAAAGTCAATAATCGATACCTAAAACTTGAATTGTACTACTCGTTACTGGCTATTACATCAACTTAGAAGCTTCATCTGTGTTCTACTATAGTGCTTTTAGTGTCTCCGCATACCGAAGCACGCGACATAGCTTTGCAGACGATAAGTACAACCGTTTCAGAGAGAAAAGCGGCCAATGTGACGATCTGGCTTTAAGTCGATTCGATAACAAATGACGAAAACGAACGGATTTCTCAGGTTTTTACTACATATGAACACTTTTCACATACTCCCGATCAACTCGGCTGCTAGTCCTCCTTTCATGCAGAATCTTAAGGTCCTAGCTCAGGTCCAGGGCACCAAAGCCAGCTAAAAAGTCAATAATCGATACCTAAAACTTGAATTGTACTACTTCTGACTGGCTATTACATCAACTTAGAAGCTTCATCTATGTTCTACTATGGTGCTTTTAGTGTCTCCGCATACCGCAGCACGCGACATAGCTTTGCAGACGATAAGTACAACCGTTTCAGAGAGAAGAGTGGCCAATGTGACGATCTGGCTTTAAGTCGATTCGATAACAAATGACGAAAACGAACGGATTTCTCAGGTTTTTACTACATATGAACACTTTTAACATTCTCCCTTGCAACTCGGCTGCTAGCCCTCCTTTCATGCAGAATCTTAAGGTCCTACCTCATGTCCAAGGCACCAAAGCCAGCAAAAAGTCAATAATCGATACCTAAAACTTGAATTATACTACTTCTTACTGGCTATTACATCAACTTAGAAGCTTAATCTGTGTTCTACTATGGTGCTTTTAGTGTCTCCGCATACCGCAGCACGCGACATAGCTTTGCAGACGATAAGTACAACCGTTTCAGAAAGAAGAGCGGCCAATGTGACGATCTGGCTTTAAGTCGAGTCGATAATAAATTGCGAAAACGGACGGATTTCTCAGGTTTTTACTACACATGAACACTTTTCGCATTCTCCCGTTCAACTCGGCTGCTAGTCCTCCTTTCATGCAGAATCTTAAGGTCCTAGCTCATGTCCAAGGCACCATAGCCAGCTACAAAGTCAATAATCGTTACCTAAAACTTGAATTGTACTACTTCTTACTGGCTATTACATCAATTTAGAAGCTTCATCTGTGTTCATTTATGGTGCTTTTAGTGTCTCCGCATACCGCAGCACGCGACATAGCTTTGCAGACGATAAGTACAACCGTTTCAGAGAGTAGAGCGGCCAATGTGACGATCTGGCTTTAAGTCGATTCAATAAAAAATGACGAAAATGGACGGAGTTCTCAGGTTTTTACTACATATGAACACTTTTCACATACTCCCGTGCAACGCGGCTGCTAGTCCTCCTTTCATGCGGAATCTTAAGGTCCTAGCTCTTGTCCAAGGCACCAAAGCCAGCTACAAAGTCAATAATCGATACCTAAAACTTGAGTTGTACTACTTCTCACTGGCTATCACATCAACTTAGAAGCTTCATCTGTGTTCTACTATGGTGCTTTTAGTGTCTCCGCATACTGCAGCACGCTACATAGCTTTGCAGACGATACATACAACCGTTTCAGAGAGAAGAGGGGCCAAAGTGACGATCTGGCTTTAAGTCGATTCGATAACAAATGACGAAAACGGACGGATTTCTCAGGTTTATACTACATATGAACACTTTTCACATTCTCCCATGCAACCCGGCTGCTAGTCCTCCTTTCATGCAGAATCGTAAGGTCCTAGCTCATATCCAAGGCACCAAAGCCAGCTAAAAAGTCAATAATCGATACCTAAAACTTGAATTGTACTACTCCTTACTGGCTATTACATCAACTTAGAAGCTTAATCTGTGTTATACTATGGTGCTTTTATTGTCTCCGCATACCGCAGCACGCGACATAGCTTTGCAGACGATAAGTACAACCGTTTCAGAGAGAAGAGCGGCCAATGTGACGATCTGGCTTTGAGTCGATTCGATAACAAATGACGAAAACGGACGGATTTCTCAGGTTTTTACTACATATGAACACTTTTCACATTCTCCCATGCAACTCGGCTGCTAGTCCTCCTTTCATGCAGAATCATAAGGACCTAGCTTATGCCAAAGGCACCAAAGCCAGCTAAAAAGTCAATAATCGATACCTAAAACTTGAATTGTACTTCTTCTTACTTGCTATTACATAAACTTTGAAGCTTCATCTGTGTTCTACTATGGTGCTTTTAGTGTCTCCGCATACCGCAGCACGCGACATAGCTGTGCAGACGATAAGTACAACCGTTTCAGAGAGAAGAGCGGCCAATGTGACGATCTGGCTTTAAGTTGATTCGATAACAAATTTAGAAAACGGACGGATTTCTCAGGTTTTTACTACATATGAACACTTTTCGCATCCTCCCGTGCAACTCGGCTGCTAGTCCTCCTTTCATGCAGAATCTTAAGGTCCTAGCTCATGTCCAAGGCACGAAAGCCAGCTAAAAAGTCAATATTCGATACCTAAAACTTGAATTGTACTACTCCTTACTGGCTATTACATCAACTTAGAAGCTTCATCTGTGTTCTACTATGGTGCTTTTAGTGTCTCCGCATACCGCAGCACGCGACATAGCTTTGCAGACGATAAGTACAACCGTTTCAGATAGAAGAGCGGAAAATGTGACGATCAGGCTTCAAGTTGATTCGGTAACAAATGACGAAAACGGACGGATTTCTCAGGGTTTCACTACATATGAACACTTTTCACATACTCCCGTGCAACGCTGCTGCTAGTCCTCCTTTCATGCAGAATATTAAGGTCCTAGCTCATGTCCAAGGCACCAAAGCCAGCTACAAAGTCAATAATCGATACCTAAAACTTGAATTGTACTACTTCTCACTGGCTATTACATCAACTTAGAAGCTTCATCTGTGTTCTACTATGGTGATTTTAGTGTTTCCGCCTACCGCAGCACGCGACAAAGCTGTGCAGACGATAAGTACAACCGTTTCAGAGAGAAGAGCGGCCAATGTGACGATCTGGCTTTAAGTCGATTCGATAACAAATGACGAAAATGGACGGATTTCTCAGGTTTTTACTACATATGAACACTTTTCACATACTCCCGTGCAACGCGGCTGCTACTCCTCCTTTCATGCGGAATCGTAAGGTCCTAGCTCATGTCCAAGGCACAAAAGCCAGCTAAAAAGTCTATAATCGATACCTAAAACTTGAGTTGTACTACTTCTCACTGGCTATCACATCAACTTAGAAGCTTCATCTGTGTTCTACTATGGTGCTTTTAGTGTCTCCGCATACTGCAGCACGCGACATAGCTTTGCAGACGATAAGTACAACCGTTTCAGAGAGAAGAGCGGCCAATGTGACGCACTGCTTGAAGTCGATTCGATAATAAATTACGAAAACGGACGGATTCCTCACGTTTTTACTACATATGTACACTTTTCGCATCCTCCCGTGCAACTCGGCTGCTAGTCCTCCTTTCATGCAGAATCTTAAGGTCCTAGCTCATGTCCAATGCACCAAAGCCAGCGAAAAAGTCAATAATCTATACCTAAAACTTGAATTGTACTAATTCTTACTTGCTATTAGATCAACTTAGAAGCTTAATCTGTGTTCTACTATGGTGCTTTTAGTGTCTCCGCATACCGCAGCAGGCGACATAGCAGTGCAGACGATAAGTTCAACCGTTTCAGAGAGTAGAGCGGCCAATGTGACGAAATGGCTTTAAGTCGATTCAATAAAAAATGACGAAAATGGACGGAGTTCTCAGGTTTTTACTACATATGAACACTTTTCACATACTCCCGTGCAACGCGGCTGCTAGTCCTCCTTTCATGCGGAATCTTAAGGTCCTAGCTCTTGTCCAAGGCACCAAAGCCAGCTACAAAGTCAATAATCGATACCTAAAACTTGAGTTGTACTACTTCTCACTGGCTATCACATCAACTTAGAAGCTTCATCTGTGTTCTACTATGGTGCTTTTAGTGTCCCCACATGAAGCAGCACGCGACATAGCTTTGCAGACGATAAGTACAACCGTTTCAGAGAGAAGAGCAGCCAATGTGACGATCTGGCTTTAAGTCGATTCGATAACAAATGACGAAAACGGACGGATTTCTCAGGTTTTTACTACATATGAACACTTTTCACATTCTCCCATGCAACCCGGCTGCTAGTCCTCCTTTCATGCAGAATCGTAAGGTCCTAGCTCATATCCAACTCACCAAAGCCAGCTAAAAAGTCAATAATCGATACCTAAAACTTGAATTGTACTACTTCTTACTGGCTATTACATCAACTTAGAAGCTTAATCTGTGTTATACTATGGTGCTTTTAGTGTCTCCGCATACCGCAGCACGCGACATAGCTTTGCAGACGATAAGTACAACCGTTTAAGAGAGAAGAGCGGCCAATGTGACGCACTGCTTTAAGTCGATTCGATAATAAATTACGAAAACGGAAGGATTTCACAGGTTTTTACTACATATGAACACTTTTCGCATCCTCCCGTGCAACTCGGCTGCTAGTCCTCCTTTCATGCTGAATCTTAAGGTCCTAGCTCATGTCCAAGGCACCAAAGCCAGCTAAAAAGTCAATATTCGATACCTAAAACTTGAATTGTACTACTTCTTACTGGCTATTACATCAACTTAGAAGCTTAATCTGTGTTCTACTATGGTGCTTTTAGTGGCTCCGCATACCGCAGCACGCGACAAAGCTGTGCATACGATAAGTACAACCGTTTCAGAGAGAAGTGCAGCCAATGTGACGATCTGGCTTTAAGTCGATTCGATAACAAAAGACGAAAATGGACGGATTTCTCGGGTTTTTACTACATATGAACACTTTTCACATACTCCCGTGCATCGCGGCTGCTACTGCTCCTTTCATGCGGAATCTTAAGGTCCTAGCTCATGTCCAAGCCACCAAAGCCAGCTAAAAAGTCAATATTCGATACCTAAAACTTGAGTTGTACTACTTCTCACTGGCTATCACATCAACTTAGAAGCTTCATCTGTGTTCTACTATGGTGCTTTTAGTGTCTCCGCATATTGCAGCACGCGACATAGCTTTGCAGACGATAAGTACAACCGTTTCAGCGAGGAGAGGGGCCAATGTGACGATCTGGCTTTAAGTCGATTCGATAACAAATGACGAAAACGGACGGATTTCTCAGGTTTTTACTACATATGAACACTTTTTACATTCTCCCGTGCAACTCGGCTGCTAGTCCTCCTTTCATGCAGAATCGTAAGGTCCTAGCTCTTGACCAAGGCACCAAAGCCAGCAAAAAAGTCAATAATCGATACCTAAATCTTGAATTGTACTACTTCTTACTGGCTATTACATCAACTTTGAAGCTTCATCTGTGTTCTACTATGGTGCTTTTAGTGTCTCCGCATACTGCAGCACGCTACATAGCTTTGCAGACGATACGTACAACCGTTTAAGAGAGAAGAGGGGCCAATGTGACGATCTGGCTTTGAGTCGATTCGATAACAAATGACGAAAACGGCCGGATTTCTCAGGTTTTTACTACATATGAACACTTTTCACATTCTCCCATGCAACCCGGCTGCTAGTCCTCCTTTCATGCAGAATCGTAAGGTCCTAGCTCATATCCAAGGCACCAAAGCCAGCAAAAAGTCAATAATCGATACCTAAAACTTGAATTGTACTACTCCTTACTGGCTATTACATCAACTTAGAAGCTTAATCTGTGTTATACTATGGTGCTTTTAGTGTCTCCGCATACCGCAGCACGCGACATAGCTTTGCAGACGATAAGTACAACCGTTTCAGAGAGAAGAGCGGCCAATGTGACGATCTGGCTTTAAGTCGATTCGATAACAAATGACGAAAACGGATGGATTTCTTAGGTTTTTACTACATATGAACACTTTTCACATTCTCCCATGCAACTCGGCTGCTAGTCCTCCTTTCATGCAGAATCATAAGGACCTAGCTCATGCCAAAGGCACCAAAGCCAGCTAAAAAGTCAATAATCGATACCTAAAACTTGAATTGTACTTCTTCTTACTTGCTATTACATAAACTTAGAAGCTTCATCTGTGTTCTACTATGGTGCTTTTAGTGTCTCCGCATACCGCAGCACGCGACATAGCTGTGCAGACGATAAGTACAACCGTTTCAGAGAGAAGAGCGGCCAATGTGACGATCTGGCTTTAAGTTGATTCGATAACAAATGACGAAAATGGACGGATTTCTCAGGTTTTTACTACATATGAACACTTTTCACATACTCCCGTGCAACGCGGCTGCTAGTCCTCCTTTCATGCGGAATCATTAGGTCCTAGCTCATGTCCAAGGCAAAAAAGCAAGCTGAAAAGTGATAATCGATACCTAAAAATTGAATTGTACTACTTCTTACTGGCTATTACATCAACTTAGAAGCTTCATCTGTGTTCTACTACGGTGCTTTTAGTGTCTCCGCATACCGCAGCACGCGACATAGCTTTGCAGACGATAAGTACCGTTCCAGAGAGAAGAGCGGCCAATGTGGAGCACTGCTTTAAGTCGATTCGATAAGAAATTAAGAAAACGGACGTATTTCTCAGGTTTTTACTACATATGAACACTTTTCGCATCCTCCCGTGCAACTCGGCTGCTAGTCCTCCTTTCATGCAGAATCTGAAGGTCCTAGCTCATGTCCAAGGCACGAAAGCCAGCTAAAAAGTCAATATTCGATACCTAAAACTTGAATTGTACTACTCCTTACTGGCTATTACATCAACTTAGAAGCTTCATCTGTGTTCTACTATGGTGCTTTTAGTGTCTCCGCATACCGCAGTACGCGACATAGCTTTGCAGACGATAAGTGCAACCGTTTCAGAGAGAAGAGCGGAAAATGTGACGATCAGGCTTCAAGTTGATTCGGTAACAAATGACGAAAACGGACGGATTTCTCAGGGTTTCACTACATATGAACACTTTTCACATACTCCCGTGCAACGCTGCTGCTAGTCCTCCTTTCATGCAGAATATTAAGGTCCTAGCTCATGTCCAAGGCACCAAAGCCAGCTACAAAGTCAATAATCGATACCTAAAACTTGAATTGTACTACTTCTCACTGGCTATTACATCAACTTAGAAGCTTCATCTGTGTTCTACTATGGTGATTTTAGTGTTTCCGCCTACCGCAGCACGCGACAAAGCTGTGCAGACGATAAGTACAACCGTTTCAGAGAGAAGAGCGGCCAATGTGACGATCTGGCTTTAAGTCGATTCGATAACAAATGACGAAAATGGACGGATTTCTCAGGTTTTTACTACATATGAACACTTTTCACATACTCCCGTGCAACGCGGCTGCTACTCCTCCTTTCATGCGGAATCGTAAGGTCCTAGCTCATGTCCAAGGCACAAAAGCCAGCTAAAAAGTCAATAATCGATACCTAAAACTTGAGTTGTACTACTTCTCACTGGCTATCACATCAACTTAGAAGCTTCATCTGTGTTCTACTATGGTGCTTTTAGTGTCCCCACATGAAGCAGCACGCGACATAGCTTTGCAGACGATAAGTACAACCGTTTCAGAGAGAAGAGCAGCCAATGTGACGATCTGGCTTTAAGTCGATTCGATAACAAATGACGAAAACGGACGGATTTCTCAAGTTTTTACTACATATGAACACTTTTCACATTCTCCCATGCAACCCGGCTGCTAGTCCTCCTTTCATGCAGAATCGTAAGGTCCTAGCTCATATCCAAGTCACCAAAGCCAGCTAAAAAGTCAATAATCGATACCTAAAACTTGAATTGTACTACTTCTTACTGGCTATTACATCAACTTAGAAGCTTAATCTGTGTTATACTATGGTGCTTTTAGTGTCTCCGCATACCGCAGCACGCGACATAGCTTTGCAGACGATAAGTACAACCGTTTAAGAGAGAAGAGCGGCCAATGTGACGCACTGCTTTAAGTCGATTCGATAATAAATTACGAAAACGGAAGGATTTCACAGGTTTTTACTACATATGAACACTTTTCGCATCCTCCCGTGCAACTCGGCTGCTAGTCCTCCTTTCATGCTGAATCTTAAGGTCCTAGCTCATGTCCAAGGCACCAAAGCCAGCTAAAAAGTCAATATTCGATACCTAAAACTTGAATTGTACTACTTCTTACTGGCTATTACATCAACTTAGAAGCTTAATCTGTGTTCTACTATGGTGCTTTTAGTGTCTCCGCATACCGCAGCACGCGACAAAGCTGTGCATACGATAAGTACAACCGTTTCAGAGAGAAGTGCAGCCAATGTGACGATCTGGCTTTAAGTCGATTCGATAACAAAAGACGAAAATGGACGGATTTCTCGGGTTTTTACTACATATGAACACTTTTCACATACTCCCGTGCATCGCGGCTGCTACTGCTCCTTTCATGCGGAATCTTAAGGTCCTAGCTCATGTCCAAGCCACCAAAGCCAGCTAAAAAGTCAATATTCGATACCTAAAACTTGAGTTGTACTACTTCTCACTGGCTATCACATCAACTTAGAAGCTTCATCTGTGTTCTACTATGGTGCTTTTAGTGTCTCCGCATATTGCAGCACGCGACATAGCTTTGCAGACGATAAGTACAACCGTTTCAGCGAGGAGAGGGGCCAATGTGACGATCTGGCTTTAAGTCGATTCGATAACAAATGACGAAAACGGACGGATTTCTCAGGTTTTTACTACATATGAACACTTTTTACATTCTCCCGTGCAACTCGGCTGCTAGTCCTCCTTTCATGCAGAATCGTAAGGTCCTAGCTCTTGACCAAGGCACCAAAGCCAGCAAAAAAGTCAATAATCGATACCTAAATCTTGAATTGTACTACTTCTTACTGGCTATTACATCAACTTTGAAGCTTCATCTGTGTTCTACTATGGTGCTTTTAGTGTCTCCGCATACCGAAGCACGCGACATAGCTTTGCAGACGATAAGTACAACCGTTTCAGAGAGAAGAGCGGCCAATGTGACGCACTGCTTTAAGTCGATTCGATAATAAATTTCGAAAACGGACGGATTTCTCAGGTTTTTACTACATATGAACACTTTTCGCATCCTCGAGTGCAACTCGGCTGCTAGTCCTCCTTTCATGCGGAATCTTAAGGTCCTAGCTCTTGTCCAAGGCACCAAAGCCAGCTACAAAGTCAATAATCGATACCTAAAACTTGAGTTGTACTACTTCTCACTGGCTATCACATCAACTTAGAAGCTTCATCTGTGTTCTACTATGGTGCTTTTAGTGTCTCCGCATACTGCAGCACGCTACATAGCTTTGCAGACGATACGTACAACCGTTTCAGAGAGAAGAGGGGCCAATGTGACGATCTGGCTTTGAGTCGATTCGATAACAAATGACGAAAACGGCCGGATTTCTCAGGTTTTTACTACATATGAACACTTTTCACATTCTCCCATGCAACCCGGCTGGTAGTCCTCCTTTCATGCAGAATCGTAGGTCCTAGCTCATATCCAAGGCACCAAAGCCAGCAAAAAGTCAATAATCGATACCTAAAACTTGAATTGTACTACTCCTTACTGGCTATTACATCAACTTAGAAGCTTAATCTGTGTTATACTATGGTGCTCTTAGTGTCTCCGCATACCGCAGCACGCGACATAGCTTTGCAGACGATAAGTACAACCGTTTCAGAGAGAAGAGCGGCCAATGTGACGATCTGGCTTTAAGTCGATTCGATAACAAATGACGAAAACGGATGGATTTCTCAGGTTTTTACTACATATGAACACTTTTCACATTCTCCCATGCAACTCGGCTGCTAGTCCTCCTTTCATGCAGAATCATAAGGACCTAGCTCATGCCAAAGGCACCAAAGCCAGCTAAAAAGTCAATAATCGATACCTAAAACTTGAATTGTACTTCTTCTTACTTGCTATTACATAAACTTAGAAGCTTCATCTGTGTTCTACTATGGTGCTTTTAGTGTCTCCGCATACCGCAGCACGCGACATAGCTGTGCAGACGATAAGTACAACCGTTTCAGAGAGAAGAGCGGCCAATGTGACGATCTGGCTTTAAGTTGATTCGATAACAAATGACGAAAATGGACGGATTTCTCAGGTTTTTACTACATATGAACACTTTTCACATACTCCCGTGCAACGCGGCTGCTAGTCCTCCTTTCATGCGGAATCATTAGGTCCTAGCTCATGTCCAAGGCAAAAAAGCAAGCTGAAAAGTGATAATCGATACCTAAAAATTGAATTGTACTACTTCTTACTGGCTATTACATCAACTTAGAAGCTTCATCTGTGTTCTACTACGGTGCTTTTAGTGTCTCCGCATACCGCAGCACGCGACATAGCTTTGCAGACGATAAGTACAACCGTTCCAGAGAGAAGAGCGGCCAATGTGGAGCACTGCTTTAAGTCGATTCGATAAGAAATTAAGAAAACGGACGTATTTCTCAGGTTTTTACTACATATGAACACTTTTCGCATCCTCCCGTGCAACTCGGCTGCTAGTCCTCCTTTCATGCAGAATCTTAAGGTCCTAGCTCATGTCCAAGGCACGAAAGCCAGCTAAAAAGTCAATATTCGATACCTAAAACTTGAATTGTACTACTCCTTACTGGCTATTACATCAACTTAGAAGCTTCATCTGTGTTCTACTATGGTGCTTTTAGTGTCTCCGCATACCGCAGCACGCGACATAGCTTTGCAGACGATAAGTACAACCGTTTCAGAGAGAAGAGCGGAAAATGTGACGATCAGGCTTCAAGTTGATTCGGTAACAAATGACGAAAACGGACGGATTTCTCAGGGTTTCACTACATATGAACACTTTTCACATACTCCCGTGCAACGCTGCTGCTAGTCCTCCTTTCATGCAGAATATTAAGATCCTAGCTCATGTCCAAGGCACCAAAGCCAGCTACAAAGTCAATAATCGATACCTAAAACTTGAATTGTACTACTTCTCACTGGCTATTACATCAACTTAGAAGCTTCATCTGTGTTCTACTATGGTGCTTTTAGTGTTTCCGCATACCGCAGCACGCGACAAAGCTGTGCAGACGATAAGTACAACCGTTTCAGAGAGAAGAGCGGCCAATGTGACGATCTGGCTTTAAGTCGATTCGATAACAAATGACGAAAATGGACGGATTTCTCAGGTTTTTACTACATATGAACACGTTTCACATACTCCCGTGCAACGCGGCTGTTAGTCCTCCTTTCATGCGGAATCTTAAGGTCCTAGCTCTTGTCCAAGGCACCAAAGCAAGCTACAAAGTCAATAATCGATACCTAAAACTTGAGTTGTACTACTTCTCACTGGCTATCACATCAACTTAGAAGCTTCATCTGTGTTCTACTATGGTGCTTTTAGTGTCTCCGCATACTGCAGCACGCTACTTAGCTTTGCAGACGATACGTACAACCGTTTCAGAGAGAAGAGGGGCCAATGTGACGATCTGGCTTTAAGTCGATTCGATAACAAATGACGAAAACAGACGGATTTCTCAGGTTTTTACTACATATGAACACTTTTCACATTCTCCCATGCAACCCGGCTGCTAGTCCTCCTTTCATGCAGAATCGTAAGGTCCTAGCTCATATCCAAGGCACCAAAGCCAGCTAAAAAGTCAATAATCGATACCTAAAACTTGAATTGTACTACTTCTTACTGGCTATTACATCAACTTAGAAGCTTAATCTGTGTTATACTATGGTGCTTTTAGTGTCTCCGCGTACCGCAGCACGCGACATAGCTTTGCAGACGATAAGTACAACCGTTTAAGAGAGAAGAGCGGCCAATGTGACGCACTGCTTTAAGTCGATTCGATAATAAATGACGAAAACGGACGGATTTCGCAGGTTTTTACTACATATGATCACTTTTCGCATCCTCCCGTGCAACTCGGCTGCTAGTCCTCCTTTCATGCTGAATCTTAAGGTCCTAGCTCATGTCCAAGGCACCAAAGCCAGCTAAAAAGTCAATATTCGATACCTAAAACTTGAATTGTACTACTTCTTACTGGCTATTACATCAACTTAGAAGCTTAATCTGTGTTCTACTATGGTGCTTTTAGTGTCTCCGCATACCGCAGCACGCGACAAAGCTGTGCAGACGATATGTACAACCGTTTCAGAGAGAAGAGCAGCCAATGTGACGATCTGGCTTTAAGTCGATTCGATAACAAATGACGAAAATGGACGGATTTCTCGGGTTTTTACTACATATGAACACTTTTCACATACTCCCGTGCAACGCGGCTGCTACTCCTCCTTTCATACGGAATCTTAAGGTCCTAGCTCATGTCCAAGGCACAAAAGCCAGCTAAAAAGTCAATATTCGATACCTAAAACTTGAGTTGTACTACTTCTCACTGGCTATCACATCAACTTAGAAGCTTCATCTGTGTTCTACTATGGTGCTTTTAGTGTCTCCGCATATTGCAGCACGCGACATAGCTTTGCAGACGATAAGTACAACCGTTTCAGCGAGGAGAGGGGCCAATGTGACGATCTGGCTTTAAGTCGATTCGATAACAAATGACGAAAACGGACGGATTTCTCAGGTTTTTACTACATATGAACACTTTTTACATTCTCCCGTGCAACTCGGCTGCTAGTCCTCCTTTCATGCAGAATCGTAAGGTCCTAGCTCTTGACCAAGGCACCAAAGCCAGCAAAAAAGTTAATAATCGATACCTAAATCTTGAATTGTACTACTTCTTACTGGCTATTGCATCAACTTTGAAGCTTCATCTGTGTTCTACTATGGTGCTTTTAGTGTCTCCGCATACCGAAGCACTCGACATAGCTTTGCAGACGATAAGTACAACCGTTTCAGAGAGAAGAGCGGCCAATGTGACGCACTGCTTGAAGTCGATTCGATAATAAATTACGAAAACGGACGGATTCCTCACGTTTTTACTACATATGTACACTTTTCGCATCCTCCCGTGCAACTCGGCTGCTAGTCCTCCTTTCATGCAGAATCTTAAGGTCCTAGCTCATGTCCAATGCACCAAAGCCAGCGAAAAAGTCAATAATCGATACCTAAAACTTGAATTGTACTAATTCTTACTTGCTATTACATCAACTTAGAAGCTTCATCTCTGTTCTACTATGGTGCTTTTAGTGTCTCCGCATACCGCAGCAGGCGACATAGCAGTGCAGACGATAAGTACAACCGTTTCAGAGAGTAGAGCGGCCAATGTGACGATCTGGCTTTAAGTCGATTCAATAAAAAATGACGAAAATATACGGAGTTCTCAGGTTTTTACTACATATGAACACTTTTCACATACTCCCGTGCAACGCGGCTGTTAGTCCTCCTTTCATGCGGAATCTTAAGGTCCTAGCTCTTGTCCAAGGCACCAAAGCCAGCTACAAAGTCAATAATCGATACCTAAAACTTGAGTTGTACTACTTCTCACTGGCTATCACATCAACTTAGAAGCTTCATCTGTGTTCTACTATGGTGCTTTTAGTGTCTCCGCATACTGCAGCACGCTACTTAGCTTTGCAGACGATACGTACAACCGTTTCAGAGAGAAGAGGGGCCAATGTGACGATCTGGCTTTAAGTCGATTCGATAACAAATGACGAAAACAGACGGATTTCTCAGGTTTTTACTACATATGAACACTTTTCACATTCTCCCATGCAACCCGGCTGCTAGTCCTCCTTTCATGCAGAATCGTAAGGTCCTAGCTCATATCCAAGGCACCAAAGCCAGCTAAAAAGTCAATAATCGATACCTAAAACTTGAATTGTACTACTTCTTACTGGCTATTACATCAACTTAGAAGCTTAATCTGTGTTATACTATGGTGCTTTTAGTGTCTCCGCATACCGCAGCACGCGACATAGCTTTGCAGACGATAAGTACAACCGTTTAAGAGAGAAGAGCGGCCAATGTGACGCACTGCTTTAAGTCGATTCGATAATAAATGACGAAAACGGACGGATTTCTCAGGTTTTTACTACATATGATCACTTTTCGCATCCTCCCGTGCAACTCGGCTGCTAGTCCTCCTTTCATGCTGAATCTTAAGGTCCTAGCTCATGTCCAAGGCACCAAAGCCAGCTAAAAAGTCAATATTCGATACCTAAAACTTGAATTGTACTACTTCTTACTGGCTATTACATCAACTTAGAAGCTTAATCTGTGTTCTATTATGGTGCTTTTAGTGTCTCCGCATACCGCAGCACGCGACAAAGCTGTGCAGACGATATGTACAACCGTTTCAGAGAGAAGAGCAGCCAATGTGACGATCTGGCTTTAAGTCGATTCGATAACAAATGACGAAAACGGACGGATTTCTCAGGTTTTTACTACATATGAACACTTTTTACATTCTCCCGTGCAACTCGGCTGCTAGTCCTCCTTTCATGCAGAATCATAAGGTCCTAGCTCATGTCCAAGGCACCAAAGCCAGCTAAAAAGTCAATATTCGATACCTAAAACTTGAATTGTACTACTCCTTACTGGCTATTACATCAACTTAGAAGCTTCAGCTGTGTTCTACTATGGTGCTTTTAGTGTCTCCGCCTACTGCAGCAGGCGACATAGCTTTGCAGACGATAAGTACAACCGTTTCAGAGAGGAGAGGGGCCAATGTGACGATCTGGCTTTAAGTCGATTCGATAACAAATGACGAAAACGGACGGATTTCTCAGGTTTTTACTACATATGAACACTTTTTACATTCTCCCGTGCAACTCGGCTGCTACTCCTCCTTTCATGCAGAATCGTAAGGTCCTAGCTCATGTCCAAGGCACCAAAGCCAGCAAAAAAGTCAATAATCGATACCAAAATCTTGAATTTTACTACTTCTTACTGGCTATTACATCAACTTTGAAGCTTCATCTGTGTTCTACTATGGTGCTTTTAGAGTCTCCGCATACCGCAGCACGCGACATAGCTTTGCAGACGATAAGTACAACCGTTTCAGAGAGGAGAGGGGCCAATGTGACGATCTGGCTTTAAGTCGATTCGATAACAAATGACGAAAACGGACGGATTTCTCAGGTTTTTACTATATATGAACACTTTTCACATTCTCACTTGCAACTCGGCTGCTAGTCCTCCTTTCATGCAGAATCATTAGGTCCTAGCTCATGTCCAAGGAAAAAAGCAAGCTGAAAAGTAATAATCGATACCTAAAACTTGAATTGTACTACTTCTTACTGGCTATTACATCAACTTAGAAGCTTCATCTGTGTTCTACTACGGTGCTTTTAGTGTCTCCGCATACCGCAGCACGCGACATTGCTTTGCAGACGATTAGTACAACCGTTTCAGAGAGAAGAGCGGCCAATGTGGAGCACTGCTTTAAGTCGATTCGATAAGAAATTAAGAAAACGGACGGATTTCTCAGGTTTTTACTACATATGAACACTTTTCGCATCCTCCCGTGCAACTCGGCTGCTAGTCCTCCTTTCATGCAGAATCTTAAGGTCCTAGCTCATGTCCAAGGCACCAAAGCCAGCTACAAAGTCACAAATCGATACCTAAAACTTGAATTGTACTACTTCTCACTGGCTATCACATCAACTTAGAAGCTTCATCTGTGTTCTACTATGGTGCTTTTAGTGTCTCCGCATACTGCAGCACGCGACATAGCTTTGCAGACGATAAGTACAACCGCTTCAGAGAAGAGAGGGGCCAATGTGATGATCTGGCTTTAAGTCGATTCGATAACAAATGACGAAAACGGACGGATTTCTCAGGTTTTTACTACATATGAACACTTTTCGCATCCTCCCGTGCAACTCGGCTGCTAGTCCTCCTTTCATGCAGAGTCTTAAGGTCCTAGCTCATGTCCAAGGCACCAAAGCCATCTAAGAAGTCAATATTCGATACCTAAAACGTGAATTGTACTACTCCTTACTGGCTATTACATCAACTTAGTAGCTTCATCTGTGTTCCACTATGGTGATTTTAGTGTCTCCGCATACCGCAGCACGCGACATAGCTTTGCAGACGATAAGTACAACCGTTTCAGAGGGGAGAGCGACCAATGTGACGATCTGGCTTTGAGTCGATTCGATAACAAATGACGAAAACGAACGGATTTCTCAGGTTTTTAATACATATGAACACTTTTCACATTCTCCCGTGCAACTCGGCTGCTAGTCCTCTTTTCATGCAGAATCTTAAGGCCCCAGCTCATGTCCAAGGCACCAAAGAAGGGTAAAAAGTCAATAATCGATACCTAAATCTTGAACAGAACTACTTCTTACTGGCTATTACATCAACTTAGAAGCTTCATCTGTGTTCTACTATGGTGCTTTATGTATCTCCGCATACCGCAGCACACGACATAGCTTTGCAGACGGTAAGTACAACCGTTTCAGAGAGAAGAGCGGCCAATGTAACGATCTGGCTTTAAGTCGATTCGATAACAAATGACGAAAACGGACGGATTTCTCAGTTTTTTACTACATATGAACAATTTTTACATTCTCCCGTGCAACTCGGGTGCAAGTCCTTCTTTCATGCAGAATCGTAAGGTCCTAGCTCATGTCCGAGTCACCAAAGCCAGCAAAAAAGTCAATAATCGATACCTAAATCTTGAATTGTACTACTTCTTACTGGCTATTACATCAACTTTGAAGCTTCATCTGTGTTCTACTATGGTGCCTTTAGTGTCTCCGCATACCGCAGCACGCGACATAGCTTTGCGGACGATAAGTACAACCGTTTCAGAGAGAAGAGAGGCCAATGTGACGATCTGGCATTAAGTCGATTCGATAATAAATGACGAAAACGGACGGATTTCTAAGGTTTTTACTATATATGAACACTTTTTACATTATCCCGTTTAACTCGGCTGCTAGTCCTACTTTCATGCAGAATCGTAAGGTCCTAGATCATGTCCAAGGCACCAAAGAAAGCAAAAAAGTCAATAATCGATACCTAAATCTTGAATTGTACTACTTCTTACTGGCTATTACATCAACTTAGAAGCTTCATCAGTGTTCCACTATGGTGATTTTAGTGTCACCGCATACCGCAGCACGCGACATAGCTTTGCAGACGATAAGAACAACCGTTTCAGAGAGAAGAGGGGCCAATGTGACGATCTGGCTTTAAGTCGATTCGATAACAAATGACGAAAATGGACGGATTTCTCAGGTTTTTACTACATATGAACACTTTTCACTTACTCCCGTGTAACGCGGCTGCTAGTCCTCCTTTCATGCAGAGTCTTAAGGTCCTAGCTCATGTCCAAGGCACCAAAGCCAGCTAAAAAGTCAATATTCGACACCTAAAACGTGAATTGTACTACTCCTTACTGGTTATTACATCAACTTAGAAGCTTAATCTGTGTTCTACTATGGTGCTTTTAGTGTCTCCGCATACCGCAGCACGCGACATAGCTTTGCAGACGATAAGTACAACCGTTTCAGAGAGAAGAGCGGCCAATGTGACGATCTGGCTTCAAGTTGATTCGATAACAAATGACGAAAACGGTCGGATTTCTCAGGTTTTTACTACATATGAACACTTTTCACATTCTCCCTTGCAACTCGGCTGCTAGTCCTCCTTTCAAGCAGAATCTTAAGGACATAGCGCATGACCAAAGCACCAAAGCAAGCTAAAAAGTCAATAATCGATACCTAAAACTTGAATTGTACTACTTCTTACTGGCTATTACATCAACTTAGAAGCTTCATCTGTGTTCCACTATGGTGATTTTAGTGTCTCCGCATACCGCAGCACGCGACATAGCTTTGCAGACGATAAGTACAACCGTTTCAGAGAGAAGAGCGACCAATGTGACGATCGGGCTTTGATTCGATTCGATACCAAATGACGAAAACGGACGGATTTCTCAGGTTTTTAATACATATGAACACTTTTCACATTCTCCCGTGCAACTCGGCTGCTAGTCCTCCTTTCATGCAGAATATTAAGGTCCTAGCTCATGTCCAAGCCACCAAAGCCAGCTACAAAGTCAATAATCGATACCTAAAACTTGAATTGTACTACTTCTCACTGGCTATCATATCAACTTAGAAGCCTCATCTGTGTTCTACTATGGTGCTTTTAGTGTCTCCGCATACTGCAGCACGCGACATAGCTTTGCAGACGATAAGTACAACCGTTTCAAAGAGGAGAGGGGCCAATGTGATGATCTGGCTTTAAGTCGATTCGATAACAAATGACGAAAACGGACGGATTTCTCAGGTTTTTACTACATATGAACACTATTTACATTCTCCCGTGCAACTCGGCTGCTAGTCCTCCTTTCATGCAGAATCGTAATGTCCTAGCTCATGTCCAAGGCACCAAAGCTAGCAAAAAAGTTAATAATCCATACCTAAATCTTGAATTGTACTACTTCTTACTGGCTATTACATTAACTTTGAAGCTTCATCTGTGTTCTACTATGGTGCTTTTAGTGTCTCCGCATACCGCAGCACGCGACATAGCTTTGCAGACGATAAGTACAACCGTTTCAGAGAGAAGAGCGGCCAATGTGACGCACTGCTTCAAGTCGATTCGATAATAAATTACGAAAACGGACGGATTTCTCAGGTTTTTACTACATATGAACACTTTTCGCATCCTCCCGTGCAACTCGGCTGCTAGTCCTCCTTTAATGCAGAGTCTTAAGGTCCTAGCTCATGTCCAAGGCACCAAAGCCATCTAAAAAGTCAATATTCGATACCTAAAACGTGAATTGTACTACTCCTTACTGGCTATTACATCAACTTAGAAGCTTAATCTGTGTTCTACTATGGTGCTTTTAGTGTCTCCGCATACCGCAGCACGCGACATAGCTTTGCAGACGATAAGTACAACCGTTTCAGAGAGAAGAGCGGCCAATGTGACGATCTGGCTTCAAGTTGATTCGATAACAAATGACGAAAACGGACGGATTTCTCAGGTTTTTACTACATATGAACACTTTTCACATTCTCCCATGCAACTCGGCTGCTAGTCCTCCTTTCATGCTGAATCTTAAGGACATAGCTCATGCCCAAGGCACCAAAGCCAGCTAAAAAGTCAATAATCGATACCTAAAACTTGAATTGTACTACTTCTTACTGGCTATTACATCAACTTAGAAGCTTCATCTGTGTTCCACTATGGTGATTTTAGTGTCTCCGCATACCGCAGCACGCGACATAGCTTTACAGACGATAAGTACAACCGTTTTAGAGAGGAGAGCGACCAATGTGACGATCTGGCTTTGAGTCGATTCGATAACAAATGACGAAAACGAACGGATTTCTTAGGTTTTTACTACATATGAACACTTTTCGCATCCTCCCGTGCAACTCGGCTGCTAGTCCTCCTTTCATGCAGAATCTTAAAGTCCTAGCTCATGTCCAAGGCACCAAAGCCAGCTAAAAAGTCAATATTCGATACCTAAAACTTGAATTTTACTACTCCTTACTGGCTATTCCATCAACTTAGAAGCTTCATCTGTGTTCTACTATGGTGCTTTTAGTGTCTCCGCATACCGCATCACGCGACATAGGTTTGCAGACGATAAGTACAACCGTTTCAGAGAGGAGAGCGACCAATGTGACGATCTGGCTTTGAGTCGATTCGATAACAAATGACGAAAACGAACGGATTTCTCAGGTTTTTAATACATATGAACACTTTTCACATTCTCCCGCGCAACTCGGCTGCTAGTCCTCTTTTCATGCAGAATCTTAAGGCCCCAGCTCATGTCCAAGGCACCAAAGAAGGGTAAAAAGTCAATAATCGATACCTAAATCTTGAATTGTACTACTTCTTACTGGCTATTACATCAACTTAGAAGCTTCATCTGTGTTCTACTATGGTGCTTCATGTTTCTCCGCATACCGCAGCACACGACATAGCTTTGCAGACGATAAGTACAACCGTTTTAGAGAGAAGAGCGGCCAATGTAACGATCTGGCTTTAAGTCGATTCGATAACAAATGACGAAAACGGACGGATTTCTCAGTTTTTTACTACATATGAACACTTTTCGCATCCTCCCGTGCAACTCGGCTGCTAGTCCTCCTTTCATGCAGAGTCTTAAGGTCCTAGCTCATGTCCAAGGCACCAAAGCCAGCTACAAAGTCAATAATCGATACCTAAAACTTGAATTGTACTACTTCTCACTGGCTATCACATCAACATAGAAGCTTCATCTGTGTTCTACTATGGTGCTTTTAGTGTCTCCGAATACCGCAGCACGCGACATAGCTTTGCAGACGATAAGTACAACCGTTTCAGAGAGGAGAGGGGCCAATGTGATGATCTGGCTTTAAGTCGATTCGATAACAAATGACGAAAACGGACGGATTTCTCAGGATTTTACTACATATGAACACTATTTACATTCTCCCGTGCAACTCGGCTGCTAGTCCTCTTTTCATGCAGAATCGTAATGTCCTAGCTCATGTCCAAGGCACCAAAGCTAGCAAAAAAGTTAATAATCGATACCTGAATCTTGACTTGTACTACTTCTTACTGGCTATTACATTAACTTTGAAGCTTCATCTGTGTTCTACTATGGTGCTTTTAGTGTCTCCGCATAACGCAGCACGCGACATAGCTTTGCAGACGATAAGTACAACCGTTTCAGAGAGAAGAGCGGCCAATGTGACGCACTGCTTAAAGTCGATTCGATAATAAATTACGAAAACGGACGGATTTCTCAGGTTTTTACTACATATGAACACTTTTCGCATCCTCCCGTGCAACTCGGCTGCTAGTCGTCCTTTCATGCAGAGTCTTAAGGTCCTAGCTCATGTCCAAGGCACCAAAGCCATCTAAAAAGTCAATATTCGATACCTAAAACGTGATTTGTACTACTCCTTACTGGCTATTACATCAACTTAGAAGCTTAATCTGTGTTCTACTATGGTGCTTTTAGTGTCTCCGCATACCGCAGCACTCGACATAGCTTTGCAGACGATAAGTACAACCGTTTCAGAGAAAAGAGCGGCCAATGTGACGATCTGGCTTCAAGTTGATTCGATAACAAATGACGAAAACGGAGGGATTTCTCAGGTTTTTACTACATATGAACACTTTTCACATTCTCCCATGCAACTCGGCTGCTAGTCCTGCTTTCATGCTGAATCTTAAGGACATAGCTCATGCCCAAGGCACCAAAGCCAGCTAAAAAGTCAATAATCGATACCTAAAACTTGAATTGTACTACTTCTTACTGGCTATTACATCAACTTAGAAGCTTCATCTGTGTTCCACTATGGTGATATTAGTGTCTCCGCATACCGCAGCACGCGACATAGCTTTGCAGACGATAAGTACAACCGTTTCAGAGAGGAGAGCGACCAATGTGACGATCTGGCTTTGAGACGATTCGATAACAAATGACGAAATCGAACGGATTTCTCAGGTTTTTAATACATATGAACACTTTTCACATTCTCCCGTGCAACTCGGCTGCTAGTCCTCTTTTCATGCAGAATCTTAAGGCCCCAGCTCATGTCCAAGGCACCAAAGAAGGGTAAAAAGTCAATAATCGATACCTAAATCTTGAATTGTACTACTTCTTACTGGCTATTACATCAACTTAGAAGCTTCATCTGTGTTCTACTATGGTGCTTTATGTATCTCCGCATACCGCAGCACACGACATAGCTTTGCAGACGATAAGTACAACCGTTTCAGAGAGAAGAGCGGCCAATGTAACGATCTGGCTTTAAGTCGATTCGATAACAAATGACGAAAACGGACGGATTTCTCAGGTTTTTACTACATATGAACACTTTTCACTTACTCCCGTGTAACGCGGCTGCTAGTCCTCCTTTCATGCAGAATCGTAAGGTCCTAGCTCATGTCCAAGGCACCAAAGCTAGCAAAAAAGTCAATAATCGATACCTAAATCTTGAATTGTACTACTTCTTACTGGCTTTTACATCAACTTTGAAGCTTCATCTGTGTTCTACTATGGTGCTTTTAATGTCTCTTCATACCGCAGCACGCGACATAGCTTTGCAGACGATAAGTACAACCGTTTCAGAGAGAAGAGCGGCCAATGTGACGCACTGCTTTAAGTCTATTCGATAATAAATTACGAAAACGGACGGATTTCTCAGGTTTTTACTACATATGAACACTTTTTGCATCCTCCCGTGCAACTCGGCTGCTAGTCCTCCTTTCATGCAGAGTCTTAAGGTCCTAGCTCATGTCCAAGGCACCAAAGCCAGCTAAAAAGTCAATATTCGATACCTAAAACGTGAATTGTACTACTCCTTACTGGCTATTACATCAACTTAGAAGCTTCATCTGTGTTCTACAATGGTGCTTTTAGTGTCTCCGCATACCGCAGCACGCGACATAGCTTTGCAGACGATAAGGACAACCGTTTCAGAGAGAAGAGCGGCCAATGTGACGCACTGCTTTAAGTCGATTCGATAATAAATTACGAAAACGGACGGATTTCTCAGGTTTTTACTACATATGCACACTTTTCGCATCTTCCCGTGCAACTCGGCTGCTAGTCCTCCTTTCATGCAGAATCGTAAGGTCCTAGCTCATGTCCAAGGCACCAAAGCCAGCTAAAAAGTCAATATTCGATACCTAAAACTTGAATTGTACTACTTCTCACTGGCTATCACAGCAACTAAGAAGATTCATCTGTGTTCTACTATGGTGCTTTTAGTGTCTCCGCATGCTGCAGCACGCGACATAGCTTTGCAGACGATAAGTACAACCGTTTCAGAGAGGAGAGGGGCCAATGTGATGATCTTGCTTTAAGTCGATTCGATAACAAATGACGAAAACGGACGGATTTCTCAGGTTTTTACTACATATGAACACTATTTACATTCTCCCGTGCAACTCGGCTGCTAGTCCTCCTTTCATGCAGAATCGTAATGTCCTAGCTCATGTCCAATGCACCAAAGCTAGCAAAAAAGTTAATAATCGATACCTAAATCTTGAATTGTACTACTTCTTACTGGCTATTACATTAACTTTGAAGCTTCATCTGTGTTCTACTATGGTGCTTTTAGTGTCTCCGCATACCGCAGCACGCGACATAGCTTTGCAGACGATAAGTACAACCGTTTCAGAGAGAAGAGCGGCCAAAGTGACGCACTGCTTTAAGTCGATTCGATAATAAATTACGAAAACCGACGGATTTCTCAGGTTTTTACTACATATGAACACTTTTCGCATCCTCCCGTGCAACTCGGCTGCTAGTCCTCCTTTCATGCAGAGTCTTAAGGTCCTAGCTCATGTCCAAGGCACCAAAGCCATCTAAAAAGTCAATATTCGATACCTAAAACGTGAATTGTACTACTCCTTACTGGCTATTACATCAAGTTAGAAGCTTAATCTGTGTTCTACTATGGTGCTTTTAGTGTCTCCGCATACCGCAGCTCGCGACATAGCTTTGCAGACGATAAGTACAACCGTTTCAGAGAGAAGAGCGGCCAATGTGACGATCTGGCTTCAAGTTGATTCGATAACAAATGACGAAAACGGACGGATTTCTCAGGTTTTTACTACATATGAACACTTTTCACATTCTCCCATGCAACTCGGCTGCTAGTCCTCCTTTCATGCTGAATCTTAAGGACATAGCTCATGCCCAAGGCACCAAAGCCAGCTAAAAAGTCAATAATCGATACCTAAAACTTGAATTGTACTACTTCTTACTGGCTATTACATCAACTTAGAAGCTTCATCTGTGTTCCACTATGGTGATTTTAGTGTCTCCGCATACCGCAGCAGGCGACATAGCTTTGCAGACGATAAGTACAACCGTTTCAGAGAGGAGAGCGACCAATGTGACGATCTGGCTTTGAGTCGATTCGATAACAAATGACGAAAACGAACGGATTTCTCAGGTTTTTAATACATATGAACACTTTTCACATTCTCCCGTGCAACTCGGCTGCTAGTCCTCTTTTCATGCAGAATCTTAAGGCCCCAGCTCATGTCCAAGGCACCAAAGAAGGGTAAAAAGTCAATAATCGATACCTAAATCTTGAATTGTACTACTTCTTACTGGCTATTACATCAACTTAGAAGCTTCATCTGTGTTCTACTATGGTGCTTCATGTTTCTCCGCATACCGCAGCACACGACATAGCTTTGCAGACGATAAGTACAACCGTTTCAGAGAGAAGAGCGGCCAATGTAACGATCTGGCTTTAAGTCGATTCGATAACAAATGACGAAAACGGACGGATTTCTCAGTTTTTTACTACATATGAACACTTTTCGCATCCTCCCGTGCAACTCGGCTGCTAGTCCTCCTTTCATGCAGAGCCTTAAGGTCCTAGCTCATGTCCAACGCACCAAAGCCATCTAAAAAGTCAATATTCGATACCTAAAACGTGAATTGTACTACTCATTACTGGCTATTACATCAACTTAGAAGCTTAATCTCTGTTCTACTATGGTGCTTTTAGTGTCTCCGCATACCGCAGCACGTGACATAGCTTTGCAGACGATAAGTACAACCGTTTCAGAGAGAAGAGCAGCCAATGTGACGATCAGGCTTCAAGTTGATTCGATAACAAATGAGGAAAACGGACGGATTTCTCAGGTTTTTACTACATATGAACACTTTTCACATTCTCCCATGCAACTCGGCTGCTAGTCCTCCTTTCATAATGAATCTTAAGGACATAGCTCATGCCCAAGGCACCAAAGCCAGCTAAAAAGTCAATAATCGATACCTAAAACTTGAATTGTACTACTTCTTACTGGCTATTACATCAACTTAGAAGCTTCAGCTGTGTTCCACTATGGTGATTTTAGTGTCTCCGCATACCGCAGCACGCGACATAGCTTTGCAGACGATAAGTACAACCGTTTCAGAGAGGAGAGCGACCAATGTGACGATCTGGCTTTGAGTCGATTCGATAACAAATGACGAAAACGAACGGATTTCTCAGGTTTTTAATACATATGAACACTTTTCACATTCTCCCGTGCAACTCGGCTGCTAGTCCTCTTTTCATGCAGAATCTTAAGGCCCCAGCTCATGTCCAAGGCACTAAAGAAGGGTAAAAAGTCAATAATCGATACCTAAATCTTGAATTGTACTACTTCTTACTGGCTATTACATCAACTTAGAAGCTTCATCTGTGTTCTACTATGGTGCTTTATGTATCTCCGCATACCGCAGCACACGACATAGCTTTGCAGACGATAAGTACAACCGTTTCAGAGAGAAGAGCGGCCAATGTGACGATCAGGCTTCAAGTTGATTCGGTAACAAATGACGAAAACGGTCGGATTTCTCAGGTTTTCACTACATATGAACACTTTTCACATACTCCCGTGCAACGCTGCTGCTAGTCCTCCTTTCATGCAGAATATTAAGGTCCTTGCTCATGTCCAAGGCACCAAAGCCAGCTACAAAGTCAATAATCGATACCTAAAACTTGAATTGTACTACTTCTCACTGGCTATCACATCAACTTAGAAGCTTCATCTGTGTTCTACTATGGTGCTTTTAGTGTCTCCGCATACTGCAGCACGCGACATAGCTTTGCAGACGATAAGTACAACCGTTTCAGAGAGGAGAGGGGCCAATGTGATGATCTGGCTTTAAGTCGATTCGATAACAAATGACGAAAACGGACGGATTTCTCAGGTTTTTACTACATATGAACACTATTTACATTCTCCCGTGCAACTCGGCTGCTAGTCCTCTTTTCATGCAGAATCGTAATGTCCTAGCTCATGTCCAAGGCACCAAAGCTAGCAAAAAAGTTAATAATCGATACCTAAATCTTGAATTGTACTACTTCTTACTGGCTATTACATTAACTTTGAAGCTTAATCTGTGTTCTACTATGGTGCTTTTAGTGTCTCCGCATAACGCAGCACGCGACATAGCTTTGCAGACGATAAGTACAACCGTTTCAGAGAAAAGAACGGCCAATGTGATGATCTGGCTTCAAGTTGATTCGATAACAAATGACGAAAACGGACGGATTTCTCAGGTTTTTACTACATATGAACACTTTTCACATTCTCCCATGCAACTCGGCTGCTAGTCCTCCTTTCATGCTGAATCTTAAGGACATAGCTCATGCCCAAGGCACCAAAGCCAGCTAAAAAGTCAATAATCGATACCTAAAACTTGAATTGTACTACATCTTACTGGCTATTACATCAACTTAGAAGCTTCATCTGTGTTCCACTATGGTGATTTTAGTGTCTCCGCATACCGCAGCACGCGACATAGCTTTGCAGACGATAAGTACAACCGTTTCAGAGAGGAGAGCGACCAATGTGACGATCTGGCTTTGAGTCGATTCGATAACAAATGACGAAAACGAACGGATTTCTCAGGTTTTTAATACATATGAACACTTTTCACATTCTCCCGTGCAACTCGGCTGCTAGTCCTCTTTTCATGCAGAATCTTAAGGCCCCAGCTCATGTCCAAGGCACCAAAGAAGGGTAAAAAGTCAATAATCGATACCTAAATCTTGAATTGTACTACTTCTTACTGGCTATTACATCAACTTAGAAGCTTCATCTGTGTTCTACTATGGTGCTTTATGTATCTCCGCATACCGCAGCACACGACATAGCTTTGCAGACTATAAGTACAACCGTTTCAGAGAGAAGAGCGGCCAATGTAACGATCTGGCTTTAAGTCGATTCGATAACAAATGACGAAAATGGACGGATTTCTCAGGTTTTTACTACATATGAACACTTTTCATTTACTCCCGTGTAACGCGGCTGCTAGTCCTCATTTCATGCAGAATCGTAAGGTCCTAGCTCATGTCCAAGGCACCAAAGCTAGCAAAAAAGTCAATAATCGATACCTAAATCTTGAATTGTACTACTTCTTACTGGCTTTTACATCAACTTTGAAGCTTCATCTGTGTTCTACTATGGTGCTTTTAGTGTCTCTTCATACCGCAGCACGCGACATAGCTTTGCAGACGATAAGTACAACCGTTTCAGAGAGAAGAGCGGCCAATGTGACGCACTGCTTTAAGTCGATTCGATAATAAATTACGAAAACGGACGGATTTCTCTGGTTTTTACTACATATTAACACTTTTCACATCCTCCCGTGCAACTCGGCTGCTAGTCCTCCTTTCATGCAGAATCTTAAGGTCCTAGCTCATGTCCAAGGCACCTAAACCAGCTAAAAAGTCAATATTCGATACCTAAAACTTGAATTGTACTACTCCTTACTGGCTATTACATCAACTTAGAAGCATCATCTGTGTTCTGCTATGGTGCTTTTAGTGACTCCGCATACCGCAGCACGCGACATAGCTTTGCAGACGATAAGTACAACCGTTTCAGAGACAAGAGCGGGCAATGTGACGATCTGGCTTCAAGTTGATTCGATAATAACTGACGAAAAAGGACCGATTTCTCAGGTTCTTACTACATATGAACACCTTTCACATTCTCCCATGTAACTCGGCTGCTAGTCCTCCTTTCATGCAGAATCTTAAGGACATAGCTCTTGTCCAAGGCACCAAAGCCAGCTAAAAAGTCAATAATCGATACCTAAAACTTGAATTGTACTACTTCTTACTGGCTATTACATCAACTTAGAAGTTTCATCTGTGTTCCACTATGGTGATTTTAGTGTCTCCGCATACCGCAGCACACGACATAGCTTTGCAGACGATAAGTACAACCGTTTCAGAGAGAAGAGCGGCCAATGTGACGATCTGGCTTTTAGTCGATTCGATAACAAATGACGAAAATGGACGGTTTTCTCAGGTTTTTACTACATATGAACTCTTTTCACATTCTCCCATGCAACTCGGCTGCTAGTCCTCCTTCCATGCGGAATCATAAGGTCCTAGCTCATGTCCAAGGCACAAAAGCCAGCTAAAAAGTCAATAATCGATACCTAAAACTTGAATTGTACTACTTGTTACTGGCTATTACAACTTAGAAGCTTAACCTGTGTTCTACTATGGTGCTTGTAGTGTCTCCGCATACCGCAGCACGCGACATAGCTTTGCAGACGATAAGTATAACCGTTTCAGAGAGAAGAGCGGCCAATGTGACTCACTGCTTTAAGTCGATTCGATAATAAATTACGAAAACGGACGGATTTCTCAGGTTTTTACTACATATGAACACTTTTCGCATTCTCCCGTGCAACTCGGCAGCTAGTCCTCCTTTCATGCAGAATCTTAAGGTCCTAGCTCATGTCCAAGGCACCAAATCCAGCTAAAAATTCAATATTCGATACCTAAAACTTGAATTGTACTACTCCTTACTGGCTATTACATCAACTTAGAACCTTCATCTGTGTTCTACTATGGTGCTTTTAGTGTCTCCGCATACTGCAGCACGCGACATAGCTTTGCAGACGATAAGTACAATCGTTTCAGAGAGAAGAGCGGCCAATGTGACGATCTGGCTTTAAGTCGATTCGATAATAAATTACGAAAACGGACGGATTTCTCAGGTTTTTACTACATATGAACAATTTTTACATCCTCCCGTGCAACTCGGCTGCTAGTCCTCCTTTCATGCAGAATCGTAAGGTCCTAGCTCATGTCCTAGGCACCAAAGACAGCAAAAAAGTCAAAAATCGATACCTAAATCTTGAATTGTACTACTTCTTACTGGCTATTACATCAACTTTGAAGCTTCATCTGTGTTCTGCTATGGTGCTTTTAGTGTCTCCGCATTCAGCAGCACGCGACATAGCTTTGCAGACGATAAGTACAATCGTTTCAGAGAGAAGAGCGGCCAATGTGACGATCTGGCTTTAAGTCGATTCGATAATAAATTACGAAAACGGACGGATTTCTCAGCTTTTTACTACATATGAACACTTTTCACATCCTCCCGTGCAACTCGGCTGCTAGTCCTCCTTTCATGCAGAATCTTAAGGTCCTAGCTCATATCCAAGGCACCAAAACCAGCTAAAAGTCAATATTCGATACATAAATCTTGAATTGTACTACTCCTTACTGGCTATTACAACAACTTAGAAGCTTCATCTGTGTTCTACTATGGTGCTTTTAGGGTCTCCGCATACCGCAGCACGCGACATAGCTTTGCAGACGATAAGTACAACCGTTTCAGAGAGGAGAGGGGCCAATGTGACGATCTGGCTTTAAGTCGATTCGATAACAAATGACGAAAACGGACTGATTTCTCAGGTTTTTACTACATATGAACACTTTTTACATTCTCCCGTTTAACTCGGCTGCTACTCCTCCTTTCATGCAGAATCGCAAGGTCCTAGATCATGTCCAAGGCACCAAAGCCAGCAAAAAAGTCAATAATCGATATCTAAATCTTGAATTTTACTACTTCTTACTGGCTATTACATCAACTTTAAAGCTTCATCTGTGTTCTACTATGGTGCTTTTAGTGTCTCCGCATACCGCAGCACGCGACATAGCTTTGTAGACGATAAGTGCAACCGTTTCAGAGAGAAGAGCGGCCAATGTGACTCACTGCTTTAAGTCGATTCGATAATAAATTACGAAAACGGACGGATTTCTCAGGTTTTTACTACATATGAACACTTTTCGCATTCTCCCGTGCAACTCGGCTGCTAGTCCTCCTTTCATGCAGAATCTTAAGGTCCTAGCTCATGTCCAAGGCACCAAAGCCAGCTAAAAAGTCAATATTCGATACCTAAAACTTGAATTGTACTACTCCTTACTGGCTATTACATCAACTTAGAAGCTTCATCTGTGTTCTACTATGGTGCTTTTAGTGTCTCCGCATACTGCAGCACGCGACATAGCTTTGCAGACGATAAGTACAACCGTTTCAAAGAGAAGAGGGGCCAATGTGACGATCTGGCTTTAAGTCGATTCGATAACAAATGACGAAAACGGACGGATTTCTCAGGTTTTTACTACATATGAACAATTTTTACATTCTCCCGTGCAACTCGGCTGCTAGTCCTCCTTTCATGCTGAATCTTAAGGACATAGCTCATGCCCAAGGCACCAAAGCCAGCTAAAAAGTCAATAATCGATACCTAAAACTTGAATTGTACTACATCTTACTGGCTATTACATCAACTTAGAAGCTTCATCTGTGTTCCACTATGGTGATTTTAGTGTCTCCGCATACCGCAGCACGCGACATAGCTTTGCAGACGATAAGTACAACCGTTTCAGAGAGGAGAGCGACCAATGTGACGATCTGGCTTTGAGTCGATTCGATAACAAATGACGAAAACGAACGGATTTCTCAGGTTTTTAATACATATGAACACTTTTCACATTCTCCCGTGCAACTCGGCTGCTAGTCCTCTTTTCATGCAGAATCTTAAGGCCCCAGCTCATGTCCAAGGCACCAAAGAAGGGTAAAAAGTCAATAATCGATACCTAAATCTTGAATTGTACTACTTCTTACTGGCTATTACATCAACTTAGAAGCTTCATCTGTGTTCTACTATGGTGCTTTATGTATCTCCGCATACCGCAGCACACGACATAGCTTTGCAGACTATAAGTACAACCGTTTCAGAGAGAAGAGCGGCCAATGTAACGATCTGGCTTTAAGTCGATTCGATAACAAATGACGAAAATGGACGGATTTCTCAGGTTTTTACTACATATGAACACTTTTCATTTACTCCCGTGTAACGCGGCTGCTAGTCCTCATTTCATGCAGAATCGTAAGGTCCTAGCTCATGTCCAAGGCACCAAAGCTAGCAAAAAAGTCAATAATCGATACCTAAATCTTGAATTGTACTACTTCTTACTGGCTTTTACATCAACTTTGAAGCTTCATCTGTGTTCTACTATGGTGCTTTTAGTGTCTCTTCATACCGCAGCACGCGACATAGCTTTGCAGACGATAAGTACAACCGTTTCAGAGAGAAGAGCGGCCAATGTGACGCACTGCTTTAAGTCGATTCGATAATAAATTACGAAAACGGACGGATTTCTCTGGTTTTTACTACATATTAACACTTTTCACATCCTCCCGTGCAACTCGGCTGCTAGTCCTCCTTTCATGCAGAATCTTAAGGTGTTAGCTCATGTCCAAGGCACCTAAACCAGCTAAAAAGTCAATATTCGATACCTAAAACTTGAATTGTACTACTCCTTACTGGCTATTACATCAACTTAGAAGCTTCATCTGTGTTCTGCTATGGTGCTTATAGTGACTCCGTATACCGCAGCACGCGACATAGCTTTGCAGACGATAAGTACAACCGTTTCAGAGACAAGAGCGGGCTATGTGACTCACTGCTTTAAGTCGATTCGATAATAAATTACGAAAACGGACGGATTCCTCAGGTTTTTACTACATATGAACACTTTTCGCATTCTCCCGTGCAACTCGGCTGCTAGTCCTCCTTTCATGCAGAATCTTAAGGTCCTAGCTCATGTCCAAGGCACCAAAGCCAGCTAAAAAGTCAATATTCGATACCTAAAACTTGAAGTGTACTACTCCTTACTGGCTATTACATCAACTTAGAAGCTTCATCTGTGTTCTACTATGGTGCTTTTAGTGTCTCCGCATACTGCAGCACGCGACATAGCTTTGCAGACGATAAGTACAACCGTTTCAAAGAGAAGAGGGGCCAATGTGACGATCTGGCTTTAAGTCGATTCGATAACAAATGACGAAAACGGACGGATTTCTCAGGTTTTTACTACATATGAACAATTTTTACATTCTCCCGTGCAACTCGGCTGCTAGTCCTCCTTTCATGCAGAATCGTAAGGTCCTAGCTCATGTCCTAGGCACCAAAGACAGCAAAAAAGTCAAAAATCGATACCTAAATCTTGAATTGTACTACTTCTTACTGGCTATTACTTCAACTTTGAAGCTTCATCTGTGTTCTACTATGGTGCTTTTAGTGTCTCCGCATTCCGCAGCACGCGACATAGCTTTGCAGACGATAAGTACAATCGTTTCAGAGAGAAGAGCGGCCAATGTGACGATCTGGCTTTAAGTCGATTAGATAATAAATTACGAAAACGGACGGATTTCTCAGGTTTTTACTACATATGAACACTTTTCACATCCTCCCGTGCAACTCGGCTGCTAGTCCTCCTTTCATGCAGAATCTTAAGGTCCTAGCTCATGTCCAAGGCACCTAAACCAGCTAAAAAGTCAATATTCGATACCTAAAACTTGAATTGTACTACTCCTTACTGGCTATTACATCAACTTAGAAGCATCATCTGTGTTCTGCTATGGTGCTTTTAGTGACTCCGCATACCGCAGCACGCGACATAGCTTTGCAGACGATAAGTACAACCGTTTCAGAGACAAGAGCGGGCAATGTGACGATCTGGCTTCAAGTTGATTCGATAATAACTGACGAAAAAGGACCGATTTCTCAGGTTCTTACTACATATGAACACCTTTCACATTCTCCCATGTAACTCGGCTGCTAGTCCTCCTTTCATGCAGAATCTTAAGGACATAGCTCTTGTCCAAGGCACCAAAGCCAGCTAAAAAGTCAATAATCGATACCTAAAACTTGAATTGTACTACTTCTTACTGGCTATTACATCAACTTAGAAGTTTCATCTGTGTTCCACTATGGTGATTTTAGTGTCTCCGCATACCGCAGCACACGACATAGCTTTGCAGACGATAAGTACAACCGTTTCAGAGAGAAGAGCGGCCAATGTGACGATCTGGCTTTTAGTCGATTCGATAACAAATGACGAAAATGGACGGTTTTCTCAGGTTTTTACTACATATGAACTCTTTTCACATTCTCCCATGCAACTCGGCTGCTAGTCCTCCTTCCATGCGGAATCATAAGGTCCTAGCTCATGTCCAAGGCACAAAAGCCAGCTAAAAAGTCAATAATCGATACCTAAAACTTGAATTGTACTACTTGTTACTGGCTATTACAACTTAGAAGCTTAACCTGTGTTCTACTATGGTGCTTGTAGTGTCTCCGCATACCGCAGCACGCGACATAGCTTTGCAGACGATAAGTATAACCGTTTCAGAGAGAAGAGCGGCCAATGTGACTCACTGCTTTAAGTCGATTCGATAATAAATTACGAAAACGGACGGATTTCTCAGGTTTTTACTACATATGAACACTTTTCGCATTCTCCCGTGCAACTCGGCAGCTAGTCCTCCTTTCATGCAGAATCTTAAGGTCCTAGCTCATGTCCAAGGCACCAAATCCAGCTAAAAATTCAATATTCGATACCTAAAACTTGAATTGTACTACTCCTTACTGGCTATTACATCAACTTAGAACCTTCATCTGTGTTCTACTATGGTGCTTTTAGTGTCTCCGCATACTGCAGCACGCGACATAGCTTTGCAGACGATAAGTACAATCGTTTCAGAGAGAAGAGCGGCCAATGTGACGATCTGGCTTTAAGTCGATTCGATAATAAATTACGAAAACGGACGGATTTCTCAGGTTTTTACTACATATGAACACTTTTCGCATTCTCCCGTGCAACTCGGCTGCTAGTCCTCCTTTCATGCAGAATCTTAAGGTCCTAGCTCATGTCCAAGGCACCAAAGCCAGCTAAAAAGTCAATATTCGATACCTAAAACTTGAATTGTACTACTCCTTACTGGCTATTACATCAACTTAGAAGCTTCATCTGTGTTCTACTATGGTGCTTTTAGTGTCTCCGCATACTGCAGCACGCGACATAGCTTTGCAGACGATAAGTACAACCGTTTCAAAGAGAAGAGGGGCCAATGTGACGATCTGGCTTTAAGTCGATTCGATAACAAATGACGAAAACGGACGGATTTCTCAGGTTTTTACTACATATGAACAATTTTTACATTCTCCCGTGCAACTCGGCTGCTAGTCCTCCTTTCATGCTGAATCTTAAGGACATAGCTCATGCCCAAGGCACCAAAGCCAGCTAAAAAGTCAATAATCGATACCTAAAACTTGAATTGTACTACATCTTACTGGCTATTACATCAACTTAGAAGCTTCATCTGTGTTCCACTATGGTGATTTTAGTGTCTCCGCATACCGCAGCACGCGACATAGCTTTGCAGATGATAAGTACAACCGTTTCAGAGAGGAGAGCGACCAATGTGACGATCTGGCTTTGAGTCGATTCGATAACAAATGACGAAAACGAACGGATTTCTCAGGTTTTTAATACATATGAACACTTTTCACATTCTCCCGTGCAACTCGGCTGCTAGTCCTCTTTTCATGCAGAATCTTAAGGCCCCAGCTCATGTCCAAGGCACCAAAGAAGGGTAAAAAGTCAATAATCGATACCTAAATCTTGAATTGTACTACTTCTTACTGGCTATTACATCAACTTAGAAGCTTCATCTGTGTTCTACTATGGTGCTTTATGTATCTCCGCATACCGCAGCACACGACATAGCTTTGCAGACTATAAGTACAACCGTTTCAGAGAGAAGAGCGGCCAATGTAACGATCTGGCTTTAAGTCGATTCGATAACAAATGACGAAAATGGACGGATTTCTCAGGTTTTTACTACATATGAACACTTTTCATTTACTCCCGTGTAACGCGGCTGCTAGTCCTCATTTCATGCAGAATCGTAAGGTCCTAGCTCATGTCCAAGGCACCAAAGCTAGCAAAAAAGTCAATAATCGATACCTAAATCTTGAATTGTACTACTTCTTACTGGCTTTTACATCAACTTTGAAGCTTCATCTGTGTTCTACTATGGTGCTTTTAGTGTCTCTTCATACCGCAGCACGCGACATAGCTTTGCAGACGATAAGTACAACCGTTTCAGAGAGAAGAGCGGCCAATGTGACGCACTGCTTTAAGTGGATTCGATAATAAATTACGAAAACGGACGGATTTCTCTGGTTTTTACTACATATTAACACTTTTCACATCCTCCCGTGCAACTCGGCTGCTAGTCCTCCTTTCATGCAGAATCTTAAGGTGTTAGCTCATGTCCAAGGCACCTAAACCAGCTAAAAAGTCAATATTCGATACCTAAAACTTGAATTGTACTACTCCTTACTGGCTATTACATCAACTTAGAAGCTTCATCTGTGTTCTGCTATGGTGCTTATAGTGACTCCGTATACCGCAGCACGCGACATAGCTTTGCAGACGAGAAGTACAACCGTTTCAGAGACAAGAGCGGGCTATGTGACTCACTGCTTTAAGTCGATTCGATAATAAATTACGAAAACGGACGGATTCCTCAGGTTTTTACTACATATGAACACTTTTCGCATTCTCCCGTGCAACTCGGCTGCTAGTCCTCCTTTCATGCAGAATCTTAAGGTCCTAGCTCATGTCCAAGGCACCAAAGCCAGCTAAAAAGTCAATATTCGATACCTAAAACTTGAAGTGTACTACTCCTTACTGGCTATTACATCAACTTAGAAGCTTCATCTGTGTTCTACTATGGTGCTTTTAGTGTCTTCGCATACTGCAGCACGCGACATAGCTTTGCAGACGATAAGTACAACCGTTTCAAAGAGAAGAGGGGCCAATGTGACGATCTGGCTTTAAGTCGATTCGATAACAAATGACGAAAACGGACGGATTTCTCAGGTTTTTACTACATATGAACAATTTTTACATTCTCCCGTGCAACTCGGCTGCTAGTCCTCCTTTCATGCAGAATCGTAAGGTCCTAGCTCATGTCCTAGGCACCAAAGACAGCAAAAAAGTCAAAAATCGATACCTAAATCTTGAATTGTACTACTTCTTACTGGCTATTACTTCAACTTTGAAGCTTCATCTGTGTTCTACTATGGTGCTTTTAGTGTCTCCGCATTCCGCAGCACGCGACATAGCTTTGCAGACGATAAGTACAACCGTTTCAGAGACAAGAGCGGGCAATGTGACGATCTGGCTTCAAGTTGATTCGATAATAACTGACGAAAAAGGACCGATTTCTCAGGTTCTTACTACATATGAACACCTTTCACATTCTCCCATGTAACTCGGCTGCTAGTCCTCCTTTCATGCAGAATCTTAAGGACATAGCTCTTGTCCAAGGCACCAAAGCCAGCTAAAAAGTCAATAATCGATACCTAAAACTTGAATTGTACTACTTCTTACTGGCTATTACATCAACTTAGAAGTTTCATCTGTGTTCCACTATGGTGATTTTAGTGTCTCCGCATACCGCAGCACACGACATAGCTTTGCAGACGATAAGTACAACCGTTTCAGAGAGAAGAGCGGCCAATGTGACGATCTGGCTTTTAGTCGATTTGATAACAAATGACGAAAATGGACGGTTTTCTCAGGTTTTTACTACATATGAACTCTTTTCACATTCTCCCATGCAACTCGGCTGCTAGTCCTCCTTCCATGCGGAATCATAAGGTCCTAGCTCATGTCCAAGGCACAAAAGCCAGCTAAAAAGTCAATAATCGATACCTAAAACTTGAATTGTACTACTTGTTACTGGCTATTACAACTTAGAAGCTTAACCTGTGTTCTACTATGGTGCTTGTAGTGTCTCCGCATACCGCAGCACGCGACATAGCTTTGCAGACGATAAGTATAACCGTTTCAGAGAGAAGAGCGGCCAATGTGACTCACTGCTTTAAGTCGGTTCGATAATAAATTACGAAAACGGACGGATTTCTCAGGTTTTTACTACATATGAACACTTTTCGCATTCTCCCGTGCAACTCGGCAGCTAGTCCTCCTTTCATGCAGAATCTTAAGGTCCTAGCTCATGTCCAAGGCACCAAATCCAGCTAAAAATTCAATATTCGATACCTAAAACTTGAATTGTACTACTCCTTACTGGCTATTACATCAACTTAGAACCTTCATCTGTGTTCTACTATGGTGCTTTTAGTGTCTCCGCATACTGCAGCACGCGACATAGCTTTGCAGACGATAAGTACAATCGTTTCAGAGAGAAGAGCGGCCAATGTGACGATCTGGCTTTAAGTCGATTCGATAATAAATTACGAAAACGGACGGATTTCTCAGGTTTTTACTACATATGAACAATTTTTACATTCTCCCGTGCAACTCGGCTGCTAGTCCTCCTTTCATGCAGAATCGTAAGGTCCTAGCTCATGTCCTAGGCACCAAAGACAGCAAAAAAGTCAAAAATCGATACCTAAATCTTGAATTGTACTTCTTCTTACTGGCTATTACATCAACTTTGAAGCTTCATCTGTGTTCTGCTATGGTGCTTTTAGTGTCTCCGCATTCAGCAGCACGCGACATAGCTTTGCAGACGATAAGTACAATCGTTTCAGAGAGAAGAGCGGCCAATGTGACGATCTGGCTTTAAGTCGATTCGATAATAAATTACGAAAACGGACGGATTTCTCAGCTTTTTACTACATATGAACACTTTTCACATCCTCCCGTGCAACTCGGCTGCTAGTCCTCCTTTCATGCAGAATCTTAAGGTCCTAGCTCATATCCAAGGCACCAAAACCAGCTAAAAGTCAATATTCGATACATAAATCTTGAATTGTACTACTCCTTACTGGCTATTACAACAACTTAGAAGCTTCATCTGTGTTCTACTATGGTGCTTTTAGGGTCTCCGCATACCGCAGCACGCGACATAGCTTTGCAGACGATAAGTACAACCGTTTCAGAGAGGAGAGGGGCCAATGTGACGATCTGGCTTTAAGTCGATTCGATAACAAATGACGAATACGGACTGATTTCTCAGGTTTTTACTACATATGAACACTTTTTACATTCTCCCGTTTAACTCGGCTGCTACTCCTCCTTTCATGCAGAATCGTAAGGTCCTAGATCATGTCCAAGGCACCAAAGCCAGCAAAAAAGTCAATAATCGATATCTAAATCTTGAATTTTACTACTTCTTACTGGCTATTACATCAACTTTAAAGCTTCATCTGTGTTCTACTATGGTGCTTTTAGTGTCTCCGCATACCGCAGCACGCGACATAGCTTTGCAGACGATAAGTGCAACCGTTTCAGAGAGAAGAGCGGCCAATGTGACTCACTGCTTTAAGTCGATTCGATAATAAATTACGTAAACGGACGGATTTCTCAGGTTTTTACTACATATGAACACTTTTCGCATTCTCCCGTGCAACTCGGCTGCTAGTCCTCCTTTCATGCAGAATCTTAAGGTCCTAGCTCATGTCCAAGGCACCAAAGCCAGCTAAAAAGTCAATATTCGATACCTAAAACTTGAATTGTACTACTCCTTACTGGCTATTACATCAACTTAGAAGCTTCATCTGTGTTCTACTATGGTGCTTTTAGTGTCTCCGCATACTGCAGCACGCGACATAGCTTTGCAGACGATAAGTACAACCGTTTCAAAGAGAAGAGGGGCCAATGTGACGATCTGGCTTTAAGTCGATTCGATAACAAATGACGAAAACGGACGGATTTCTCAGGTTTTTACTACATATGAACAATTTTTACATTCTCCCGTGCAACTCGGCTGCTAGTCCTCCTTTCATGCAGAATCGTAAGGTCCTAGCTCATGTCCTAGGCACCAAAGACAGCAAAAAAGTCAAAAATCGATACCTAAATCTTGAATTGTACTACTTCTTACTGGCTATTACTTCAACTTTGAAGCTTCATCTGTGTTCTACTATGGTGCTTTTAGTGTCTCCGCATTCCGCAGCACGCGACATAGCTTTGCAGACGATAAGTACAATCGTTTCAGAGAGAAGAGCGGCCAATGTGACGATCTGGCTTTAAGTCGATTAGATAATAAATTACGAAAACGGACGGATTTCTCAGGTTTTTACTACATATGAACACTTTTCACATCCTCCCGTGCAACTCGGCTGCTAGTCCTCCTTTCATGCAGAATCTTAAGGTCCTAGCTCATGTCCAAGGCACCTAAACCAGCTAAAAAGTCAATATTCGATACCTAAAACTTGAATTGTACTACTCCTTACTGGCTATTACATCAACTTAGAAGCATCATCTGTGTTCTGCTATGGTGCTTTTAGTGACTCCGCATACCGCAGCACGCGACATAGCTTTGCAGACGATAAGTACAACCGTTTCAGAGACAAGAGCGGGCAAAGTGACGATCTGGCTTCAAGTTGATTCGATAATAACTGACGAAAAAGGACCGATTTCTCAGGTTCTTACTACATATGAACACCTTTCACATTCTCCCATGTAACTCGGCTGCTAGTCCTCCTTTCATGCAGAATCTTAAGGACATAGCTCTTGTCCAAGGCACCAAAGCCAGCTAAAAAGTCAATAATCGATACCTAAAACTTGAATTGTACTACTTCTTACTGGCTATTACATTAACTTAGAAGTTTCATCTGTGTTCCACTATGGTGATTTTAGTGTCTCCGCATACCGCAGCACACGACATAGCTTTGCAGACGATAAGTACAACCGTTTCAGAGAGAAGAGCGGCCAATGTGACGATCTGGCTTTTAGTCGATTCGATAACAAATGACGAAAATGGACGGTTTTCTCAGGTTTTTACTACATATGAACTCTTTTCACATTCTCCCATGCAACTCGGCTGCTAGTCCTCCTTCCATGCGGAATCATAAGGTCCTAGCTCATGTCCAAGGCACAAAAGCCAGCTAAAAAGTCAATAATCGATACCTAAAACTTCAATTGTACTACTTGTTACTGGCTATTACAACTTAGAAGCTTAACCTGTGTTCTACTATGGTGCTTGTAGTGTCTCCGCATACCGCAGCACGCGACATAGCTTTGCAGACGATAAGTATAACCGTTTCAGAGAGAAGAGCGGCCAATGTGACTCACTGCTTTAAGTCGATTCGATAATAAATTACGAAAACGGACGGATTTCTCAGGTTTTTACTACATATGAACACTTTTCGCATTCTCCCGTGCAACTCGGCAGCTAGTCCTCCTTTCATGCAGAATCTTAAGGTCCTAGCTCATGTCCAAGGCACCAAATCCAGCTAAAAATTCAATATTCGATACCTAAAACTTGAATTGTACTACTCCTTACTGGCTATTACATCAACTTAGAACCTTCATCTGTGTTCTACTATGGTGCTTTTAGTGTCTCCGCATACTGCAGCACGCGACATAGCTTTGCAGACGATAAGTACAATCGTTTCAGAGAGAAGAGCGGCCAATGTGACGATCTGGCTTTAAGTCGATTCGATAATAAATTACGAAAACGGACGGATTTCTCAGGTTTTTACTACATATGAACAATTTTTACATTCTCCCGTGCAACTCGGCTGCTAGTCCTCCTTTCATGCAGAATCGTAAGGTCCTAGCTCATGTCCTAGGCACCAAAGACAGCAAAAAAGTCAAAAATCGATACCTAAATCTTGAATTGTACTACTTCTTACTGGCTATTACATCAACTTTGAAGCTTCATCTGTGTTCTGCTATGGTGCTTTTAGTGTCTCCGCATTCAGCAGCACGCGACATAGCTTTGCAGACGATAAGTACAATCGTTTCAGAGAGAAGAGCGGCCAATGTGACGATCTGGCTTTAAGTCGATTCGATAATAAATTACGAAAACGGACGGATTTCTCAGCTTTTTACTACATATGAACACTTTTCACATCCTCCCGTGCAACTCGGCTGCTAGTCCTCCTTTCATGCAGAATCTTAAGGTCCTAGCTCATATCCAAGGCACCAAAACCAGCTAAAAGTCAATATTCGATACATAAATCTTGAATTGTACTACTCCTTACTGGCTATTACAACAACTTAGAAGCTTCATCTGTGTTCTACTATGGTGCTTTTAGGGTCTCCGCATACCGCAGCACGCGACATAGCTTTGCAGACGATAAGTACAACCGTTTCAGAGAGGAGAGGGGCCAATGTGACGATCTGGCTTTAAGTCGATTCGATAACAAATGACGAAAACGGACTGATTTCTCAGGTTTTTACTACATATGAACACTTTTTACATTCTCCCGTTTAACTCGGCTGCTACTCCTCCTTTCATGCAGAATCGTAAGGTCCTAGATCATGTCCAAGGCACCAAAGCCAGCAAAAAAGTCAATAATCGATATCTAAATCTTGAATTTTACTACTTCTTACTGGCTATTACATCAACTTTAAAGCTTCATCTGTGTTCTACTATGGTGCTTTTAGTGTCTCCGCATACCGCAGCACGCGACATAGCTTTGCAGACGATAAGTACAACCGTTTCAGAGAGAAGAGCGGCCAATGTGACGATCTGGCTTTTAGTCGATTCGATAACAAATGACGAAAATGGACGGTTTTCTCAGGTTTTTACTACATATGAACTCTTTTCACATTCTCCCATGCAACTCGGCTGCTAGTCCTCCTTTCATGCAGAATCTTAAGGTCCTAGCTCATGTCCAAGGCACCAAAGCCAGCTAAAAATTCAATATTCGATACCTAAAACTTGAATTGTACTACTCCTTACTGGCTATTACATCAACTTAGAAGCTTAATCTGTTTTCTACTATGGTGCTTTTAGTGTCTCCGCATACCGCAGCACGCGACATAGCTTTGCAGACGATACGTACATCCGTTTCAGAGAGAAGAGCGTGCAATGTGACGATCTGGCTTCAAGTTGAATCGATAACAAATGACGATAACGGACGGATTTCTCAGATTTTTACTTCATATGAACACTTTCCACATTCTCCCATGCAACTCGGCTGCTAGTCCTCCTTTCATGCAGAATCTTAAGGACATAGCTCATGTCCAAGGCACCAAAGCCAGCTAAAAAGTAAATAATCGATACTTAAACTTGAATTGTACTACTTCTTACTGGCTATTACATCAACTTAGAAGCTTCATCTGTGTTCCACTATGGTGATTTTAGTGTCTCCGCATACCGCAGCACGCGACTTAGCTTTGCAGACGATAAGTACAACCGTTTCAGAGAGAAGAGGGGCCAATGTGACGATCTGGCTTTAAGTCGATTCGATAACGAATGACGAAAATGGACGGATTTCTCAGGTTTTTACTATTTATGAACACTTTTCACATACTCCCGTGCAGCGCGGCTGCTAGTCCTCCTTTTATGCAGAATCTTAAGGTCCTAGCTCATGTCCAAGGCACCAAGGCCAGCTAAAAAGTCAATAATCGATACCTAAAACTTGAATTGTACTACATCTCACTGGCTATCACATAAACTTAGAAGCTTCATCTGTGTTCTACTATGGTGCTTTTAGTGTCTCCACATACTGCAGCACGCGACATAGCTTTGCAGACGATAAGTACAACCGTTTCAGAGTGAAGAGCGGCCAATGTGACGCACTGCTTTAAGTCGATTCGATGATATATTCCGAAAACGGACGAATTTCTCAGGTTTTTACTACATATGAAAACTTTTCGCATTCTCCCGTGCAACTCGGCAGCTAGTCCTCCTTTCATGCAGAATCTTAAGGTCCTAGCTCAAGTCCAAGGCACGAAAGCCAGCAAAAAAGTCAATAATCGATACCTAAAACTTGAATTGTATTACTTCTTACTGGCTATTACATCAACTTAGAAGCTTCATCTGTGTTCTACTATGGTGCTTTTAGTGTCTCCGCATACCGCAGCACACGACATTGCTTAGAAGACGATAAGTACAACCGTTTCAGAGAGAAGACCGGCCAATGTGACGCACTGCTTTAAGTCGATTCGATAATACATTACGAAAACGGACGGATTTCTCAGGTTTTTACTACATATGAACACTTTTCGCATCCTCCCGTGGAACTTGGCTGCTAGTCCTCCTTTCATGCAGGATCGTAAGGTCCTAGCTCATGTCCAAGGCACCAAAGCCAGCAAAAAAGTCAATAATCGATACCTAAATCTTGAATTGTACTACTTCTTACTGGCTATTACATCAACTTAGAAGCTTCATCTGTGTTCTACTAAGGTGCTTTTAGTGTCTCCACATACCGCAGCACGCGACATAGCTTTGCAGACGATAAGTACAACCGTTTCAGAGAGAAGAGCGGCCAATGTGACGATCTGGCTTTAAGTCGATTCGATAACAAATGAATAAAAGGGGACGGATTTCTCAGGTTTTTACTACATATGAACACTTTTCACATACTCCCGTGCAACGCGGCTGCTAGTCCTCCTTTCATGCACAATCTTAAGGTCCTACCCCATGTCCAAGGCACCAAAGCCAGCTAAAAAGTCAGTAATCGATACCTAAAACTTGAATTGTACTACTTCTCACTGGCTATCACATCAACTTAGGAGCTTCATCTGTGTTCTACTATGGTGCTTTTAGTGACTCCGCATACCGCAGCACGCGACATAGCTTTGCAGACGATAAGTACAACCGTTTCAGAGACAAGAGCGGGCAATGTGACGATCTGGCTTCAAGTTGATTCGATAACAACTGACGAAAAAGGACCGATTTCTCAGGTTTTTACTACATATGAACACCTTTCACATTCTCCCATGCAACTCGGCTGCTAGTCCTCCTTTCATGCAGAATCTTAAGGACATAGCTCATGTCCAAGGCACCAAAGCCAGCTAAAAATTCAATATTCGATACCTAAAACTTGAATTGTACTACTCCTTATTGGCTATTACATCAACTTAGAAGCTTCATCTGTGTTCTACTATGGTGCTTTTAGTGTCTCCGCATACTGCAGCACGCGACATAGCTTTGCAGACGATAAGTACAACCGTTTCAGAGACAAGAGCGGGCAATGTGACGATCTGGCTTCAAGTTGATTCGATAACAACTGACGAAAAAGGACCGATTTCTCAGGTTTTTACTACATATGAACACCTTTCACATTCTCCCATGCAACTCGGCGGCTTGTCCTCCTTTCATGCAGAATCTTAAGGACATAGCTCATGTCCAAGGCACCAAAGCCAGCTAAAAAGTCAATAATCGATACCTAAAACTTGAATTGTACTACTTCTCACTGGCTATCACATCAACTTAGAAGCTTCATCTGTGTTCTACTATGGTGCTTTTAGTGTCTCCGCATACTGCAGCACGCGACATAGCTTTGCAGACGATAAGTACAACCGATTCAGAGAGAAGAGCGGGCAATGTGACGATCTGGCTTTCAGTCGATTCGATAACAAATGACGTAAACGGACGGATTTCTCAGGTTTTTACTACATATGAACACTTTTCGCATCCTCCCGTGCCACTCGGCTGCTAGTCCTCCTTTCATGCACAATCTTAAGGTCCTACCACATGTCCAACGCACCAAAGCCAGCTAAAAAGTCAATATTCGATACCTAATACTTGAATTGTACTACTCCTTACTGGCTATTACATCAACTTAGAAGCTTCATCTGTGTTCTACTATGGTGCTTTTAGTGACTCCGCATACCGCAGCACGCGACATAACTTTGCAGACGATAAGTACAACCGTTTCAGAGACAAGAGCGGGCAATGTGACGATCAGGCTTCAAGTTGATTCGATAACAACTGACGAAAAAGGACCGATTTCTCAGGTTTTTACTACATATGAACACCTTTCACATTCTCCCATGCAACTCGGCTGCTAGTCCTCCTTTCATGCAGAATCTTAAGGACATAGCTCATGTCCAAGGCACCAAAGCCAGCTAAAAAGTCAATAATCGATACCTAAAACTTGAATTGTACTACTTCTCACTGGCTATCACATCAACTTAGAAGCTTCATCTGTGTTCTACTATGGTGCTTTTAGTGTCTCCGCATACTGCAGCACGCGACATAGCTTTGCAGACGATAAGTACAACCGATTCAGAGAGAAGAGCGGCCAACGTGACGCACTGCTTTAAATCGATTCGATAACAAATGACGTAAACGGACGGATTTCTCAGGTTTTTACTACATATGAACACTTTTCGCATCCTCCCGTGCCACTCGGCTGCTAGTCCTCCTTTCATGCACAATCTTAAGGTCCTACCACATGTCCAACGCACCGAAGCCAGCTAAAAAGTCAATATTCGATACCTAATACTTGAATTGTACTACTCCTTACTGGCTATTACATCAACTTAGAAGCTTCATCTGTGTTCTACTATGGTGCTTTTAGTGACTCCGCATACCGCAGCACGCGACATAGCTTTGCAGACGATAAGTACAACCGTTTCAGAGACAAGAGCGGGCAATGTGACGATCTGGCTTCAAGTTGATTCGATAACTACTGACGAAAAAGGACCGATTTCTCAGGTTTTTACTACATATGAGCACCTTTCACATTCTCCCATGCAACTCGGCTGCTAGTCCTCCTTTCATGCAGAATCTTAAGGACATAGCTCATGTCCAAGGCACCAAAGCCAGCTAAAAATTCAATATTCGATACCTAAAACTTGAATTGTACTACTCCTTATTGGCTATTACATCAACTTAGAAGCTTCATCTGTGTTCTACTATGGTGCTTTTAGTGTCTCCGCATACTGCAGCACGCGACATAGCTTTGCAGACGATAAGTACAACCGTTTCAGAGACAAGAGCGGGCAATGTGACGATCTGGCTTCAAGTTGATTCGATAACAACTGACGAAAAAGGACCGATTTCTCAGGTTTTTACTACATATGAACACCTTTCACATTCTCCCATGCAACTCGGCTGCTTGTCCTCCTTTCATGCAGAATCTTAAGGACATAGCTCATGTCCAAGGCACCAAAGCCAGCTAAAAAGTCAATAATCGATACCTAAAACTTGAATTGTACTACTTCTCACTGGCTATCACATCAACTTAGAAGCTTCATCTGTGTTCTACTATGGTGCTTTTAGTGTCTCCGCATACTGCAGCACGCGACATAGCTTTGCAGACGATAAGTACAACCGATTCAGAGAGAAGAGCGGGCAATGTGACGATCTGGCTTTCAGTCGATTCGATAACAAATGACGTAAACGGACGGATTTCTCAGGTTTTTACTACATATGAACACTTTTCGCATCCTCCCGTGCCACTCGGCTGCTAGTCCTCCTTTCATGCACAATCTTAAGGTCCTACCACATGTCCAACGCACCAAAGCCAGCTAAAAAGTCAATATTCGATACCTAATACTTGAATTGTACTACTCCTTACTGGCTATTACATCAACTTAGAAGCTTCATCTGTGTTCTACTATGGTGCTTTTAGTGACTCCGCATACCGCAGCACGCGACATAACTTTGCAGACGATAAGTACAACCGTTTCAGAGACAAGAGCGGGCAATGTGACGATCAGGCTTCAAGTTGATTCGATAACAACTGACGAAAAAGACCGATTTCTCAGGTTTTTACTACATATGAACACCTTTCACATTCTCCCATGCAACTCGGCTGCTAGTCCTCCTTTCATGCAGAATCTTAAGGACATAGCTCATGTCCAAGGCACCAAAGCCAGCTAAAAATTCAATATTCGATACCTAAAACTTGAATTGTACTACTCCTTACTGGCTATTACATCAACTTAGAAGCTTCATCTGTGTTCTACTATGGTGCTTTTAGTGTCTCCGCATACTGCAGCCCGCGACATAGCTTTGCAGACGATAAGTACAACCGTTTCAGAGAGAAGAGCGGCCAATGTGACGCTCTGCTTTAAGTCGATTCGATAATAAATTACGAAAACGGACCGATTTCTCAGGTTTTTACTACATATGAACACTTTTCGCATCCTCCCGTGCAACTCGGCTGCTAGTCCTCCTTTCATGCAGAATCGTAAGGTCCTAGCTCATGTCCAAGGCACAAAAGCCAGCTAAAAAGTCAATAATCGATACCTAAAACTTGAATTGTACTACTTCTCACTGGCAATCACATCAACTTAGAAGCTTCATCTGTGTTCTACTATGGTGCTTTTAGTGTCTCCGCATACTGCAGCACGCGACATAGCTTTGCAGACGATAAGTACAACCGTTTCAGAGAGAAGAGCGGCCAATGTGACGCACTGCTTTAAGTCGATTCGATAATGAATTACGAAAACGGACGGATTTCTCAGGTTGTTACTACATATGAACACTTTTCGCATACTCCCGTGCAACTCGGCAGCTAGTCCTCCTTTCATGCAGAATCTTAAGGTCCTAGCCCATGTCCAAGGCACCAATGCCAGCTAAAAAGTCAATAATCGATACCTAAAACTTGAATTGTACTACTTCTCACTGGCTATCACATCAATTTAGAAGCTTCATCTGTGTTCTACTATGGTGCTTTTAGTGTCTCCGCATACTGCAGCATGCGACATAGCTTTGCAGATGATACGTACAACCGTTTCAGAGAGAAGAGCGGCCAATGTGACGACCTGCTTTAAGTCGATTCGATAACAAATGACGAAAACGGACGGATTTCTCATTTCTTTTCTACAGATGAACGCTATTCACATTCTCCCATGCATCTCGGCTGCTAGTCCTCCTTTCATGCAGAATCATAAGGTCCTAGCTCATGTCCAAGGCATAAAAGCCAGCTAAAAAGTCAATAATCGATACCTAAAACTTGAATTGTACTACTTCTCACTGGCTATCACATCAACTTAGAAGCTTCATCCGTGTTCTACTATGGTGCTTTTAGTGTCTCCGCATACTGCAGCACGCGACATAGCTTTGCAGACGATAAGTACAACCGTTTCAGAGAGAAGAGCGGCCAATTTGACGCACTGCTTTAAGTCGATTCGATAATATATTCCGAAAACGGACGGATTTCTCAGGTTTTTACTACATATGAACACTTTTCGCATCCTCCCGTGCCACTCGGCTGCTAGTAATCCTTTCATGCACAATCATAAGGTCCTACCTCATGTCCAAGGCACCAAAGCCAGCTAAAAAGTCAATAATCGATACCTAAAACTTGAATTGTACTACTCCTTACTGGCTATTACATCAACTTTGAAGCTTCATCTGAGTTCTACTATGGTGCTTTTAGTGTCTCCGCATACCGCAGCACGCGGCATAGCTTTGCAGACGATAAGTACAACGGTTTCAGAGAGAAAAGCGGGCAATGTGACGATCTGGCTTCAAGTTGATTCGATAACAAATGACTAAAACGGACGGATTTCTCAGGTTTTTACTACATATGAACACTTTCCACATTCTCCAATGCAACTCGGCTGCTATTCCTCCTTTCATGCAGAATCTTAAGGACATAGCTCATGTCCAAGGCACCAAAGCCAGCTAATAAGTCAATAATCGATACCTAAATTGACTACATCTTACTAGCTATTACATCAACTTAGAAGCTTCATCTGTGTTCCACTATGGTGATTTTAGTGTCTCCGCAAACCGCAGCACGCGACATAGCTTTGCAGACGATAAGTACAACCGTTTCAGAGAGAAGAGAGGCCAATGTGACGAACTGGCTTTAAGTCGATTCGATAACAAATGACGAAAATGGACGGATTTCTCAGGTTTTTACTACATATGAACACTTTTCACATTCTCCCATCCAACTCGGCTGCTAGTCCTCCATTCATGCAGAATCTTAAGGACATAGCTCATGTCCAAGGCACCAAAGCCAGCTAAAAAGTCAATAATCGATACCTAAAACTTGAATTGTACTACTTCTTACTAGCTATTACATCAACTTTGAAGCTTCATCTGAGTTCTACTATGGTGCTTTTAGTGTCTCCGCATACCGCAGCACGCGACATAGCTTTGCAGACGATAAGTACAACCGTTTCAGAGAGAAGAGCGGCCAATGTGACGATCTGCTTTAAGTCGATTCGATAACAAATGACGAAAACGGACGGATTTCTCATTTCTTTTCTACAGATGAACGCTATTCACATTCTCCCATGCATCTCGGCTGCTAGTCCTCCTTTCATGCAGAATCATAAGGTCCTAGCTCATGTCCAAGGCATAAAAGCCAGCTAAAAAGTCAATAATCGATACCTAAAACTTGAATTGTACTACTTCTCACTGGCTATCACATCAACATAGAAGCTTCATCCGTGTTCTACTATGGTGCTTTTAGTGTCTCCGCATACTGCAGCACGCGACATAGCTTTGCAGACGAAAAGTACAACCGTTTCAGAGAGAAGAGCGGCCAATGTGACGCAATGCTTTAAGTCGATTCGATAATATATTCTGAAAACGGACGGATTTCTCAGGTTTTTACTACATATGAACACTTTTCGCATTATCCCGTGCCACTCGGATGCTAGTAATCCTTTCATGCACAATCATAAGGTCCTACCTCATGTCCAAGGCACCAAAGCCAGCTAAAAAGTCAATTTTCGATACCTAAAACTTGAATTGTACTACTCCTTACTGGCTATTACATCAACTTAGAAGCTTCATCTGTGTTCTACTATGGTGCTTTTAGTGACTCCGCATACCGCAGCACGCGACATAGCTTTGCAGACGATAAGTACAACCGTTTCAGAGAGAAGAGCGGGCAATATGACGATCTGGCTTCAAGTTGATTCGATAACAACTGACGAAAAAGGATGGATTTCTCAGGTTTTTACTACATATGAACACTTTTCACATTCTCCCATCCAACTCGGCTGCTAGTCCTCCTTTCATGCAGAATCTTAAGGACATAGCTCATGTCCAAGGCACCAAAGCCAGCTAAAAAGTCAATAATCGATACCTAAAACTTGAATTGTACTACTTCTTACTGGCTATTACATCAACTTTGAAGATTCATCTGAGTTCTACTATGGTGCTTTTAGTGTCTCCGCATACCGCAGCACGCGGCATAGCTTTGCAGATGATAAGTACAACGGTTTCAGAGAGAAAAGCGGGCAATGTGACGATCTGGCTTCAAGTTGATTCGATAACAAATGACTAAAACGGACGGATATCTCAGGTTTTTACTACATATGAACACTTTCCACATTCTCCAATGCAACTCGGCTGCTAGTCCTCCTTTCATGCAGAATCTTAAGGACATAGCTCATGTCCAAGGCACCAAAGCCATCTAAAAAGTCAATAATCGATACCTAAATTGACTACATCTTACTAGCTATTACATCAACTTAGAAGCTTCATCTGTGTTCCACTATGGTGATTTTAGTGTCTCCGCAAACCGCAGCACGCGACATAGCTTTGCAGACGATAAGTACAACCGATTCAGAGAGAAGAGCGGCCAACGTGACGCACTGCTTTAAGTCGAATCGATAACAAATGACGTAAACGGACGGATTTCTCAGGTTTTTACTACATATGAACACTTTTCGCATCCTCCCGTGCCACTCGGCTGCTAGTCCTCCTTTCATGCACAATCTTAAGGTCCTACCTCATGTCCAACGCACCAAAGCCAGCTAAAAAGTCAACATTCGATACCTAATACTTGAATTGTACTACTCCTTACTGCCTATTACATCAACTTAGAAGCTTCATCTGTGTTCTACTATGGTGCTTTTAGTGACTCCGCATACCGCAGCACGCGACATAGCTTTGCAGACGATAAGTACAACCGTTTCAGAGACAAGAGCGGGCAATGTAACGATCTGGCTTCAAGTTGATACGATAACAACTGACGAAAAAGGACCGATTTCTCAGGTTTTTACTACATATGAACACTTTTCGCATCCTCCCGTGCAACTCGGCTGCTAGTCCTCCTTTCATGCAGAATCTTAAGGTCCTAGCTCATGTCCAAGGCGCCAAACCCAGCTAAAAAGTCAATATTCGATACCTAAAACTTGAATTGTACTACTCCTTACTGGCTATTACATCAACTTAGAAGCTTCATCTGTGTTCTACTATGGTGCTTTTAGTGTCTCCGCATACCGCAGCACGCGACATAGCTTTGCAGACGATAAGTACAACGGTTTCAGAGAGAAGAGGGGCCAATGTGACGAACTGGGTTTAAGTCGCACCGATAACAAATGGCGAAAATGGACGGATTTCTCAGGTTTTTACTACATATGAACACTTTTCACATACTCCCGTGCAACGCGGCTGATAGTCCTCCTTTCATGCAGAATCTTAAGGTCCTAGCTCATGTCCAAGGCACCAAAGCCAGCTAAAAAGTCAATATTCGATACCTAAAACTTGAATTGTACTACCCCTTACTGGCTATTACATCAACTTAGAAGCTTCATCTGTGTTCTACTATGGTGCTTTTAGTGTCTCCGCATACCGCAGCACGCGACATAGCTTTGCAGACGATAAGTACAACCGTTTCAGAGAGATGAGGGGCCAATGTGACGAACTGGCTTTAAGTCGATTCGATAACAAATGACGAAAATGGACGGATTTCTCAGGTTTTTACTACATATGAACACCTTTCACATACTCCCGTGCAACTCGGCTGCTAGTCCTCCTTTCATGCAGAATCTTAAGGTCCTAGCTCATGTCCAAGGCACCTAAGCCAGCTAAAAAGTCAATAATCGATACCTAAATCTTGAATTGTACTACTTCTTACTGGCTATTACATCAACTTTGAAGCTTCATCTGTATTCTACTATGGTGCTTTTAGTGTCTCCGCATACCGCAGCACGCGACATAGCTTTGCAGACGATAAGTACAACCGTTTCAGATAGAAGAGCGGCCAATGTGACAATCTGGCTTTAAGTCGATTCGATAACACATGACGAAAACGGACGAATTTTTCAGGTTTTTACTACATATGAACAATTTTTACATTCTCCCAAGCAACTCGGCTGCTAGTCCTCCTTCCGTGCGGAATCATAAGGTCCTAGCTCATGTCCAAGGCACAAAAGCCAGCTAAAAGGTCAATAATCGATACCTAAAACTTGAATTGTACTACTTCTTACTTGCTATTACATCAACTTAGAAGCTTAATCTGTGTTCTGCTATGGTGCTTTTAGTGTCTCCGCATACCGCAGCACGCGACATAGCTTTGCAGACGATAAGTAGAACCGTTTCAGAGAGAAGAGGGGCCCATGTGACGATCTGGCTTTAAGTCGATTCGATAACAAATGACGAAAACGGACGGATTTCTCAGGTTTTTACTACATATGAACACTTTTTACATCCTCCCGTGCAACTCGGCTGCTAGTCCTCCTTTCATGCAGAATCTTAAGGTCCTAGGTCATGTCCAAGGCACCAAAGCCAGCAAAAAAGTCAATAACCGATACCTAAATCTTGAATTGTACTACTTCTTACTGGCTATTACATCAACTTTGAAGCTTCATCTGTGTTCTACTATGGTGCTTTTTGTGTCTCCGCATACCGCAGCACGCAACATAGCTTTGCAGACGATAAGTACAACCGTTTCAGATAGAAGAGCGGCCAATGTGACGATCTGGCTTTTAAGTCGATTCGATAACAAATGACGAAAACGGACGGATTTCTCAGGTTTTTACTACATATGAACACTTTTCACATTCTCCCATGTAACTCGGCCGCTAGTCCTCCTTTCATGCAGAATCATAAGGTCCTAGCTCATGTCCAAGGCACAAAAGCCAGCTAAAAAGTCAATAATCGATACCTAAAACTTTAATTGTACTACTTCTCACTGGCTATCACATCAACTTAGAAGCTTCATCTGCGTTCTACTATGGTGCTTTTAGTGTCTCCGCATACTGCAGCACGCGACATAGCTTTGCAGACGATAAGTACAACCGTTTCAGAGAGAAAAGCGGGCAATGTGACGATCTGGCTTCAAGTTGATTCGATAACAAATGACTAAAACGGACGGATTTCTCAGATTTTTACTACATATGAACACTTTCCACATTCTCCAATGCAACTCGGCTGCTAGTCCTCCTTTCATGCAGAATCTTAAGGACATAGCTCATGTCCAAGGCAACAATGCCAGCTAAAAAGTCAATAATCGATACCTAAAACTTGAATTGTACTACTTCTTACTGGCTATTACATCAACTTTGAAGCTTCATCTGAGTTCTACTATGGTGCTTTTAGTGTCTCCGCATACCGCAGCACGCGGCATAGCTTTTCAGACGATAAGTACAACCGTTTCAGAGAGAAAAGCGGGCAATGTGACGATCTGGCTTCAAGTTGATTCGATAACAAATGACTAAAACGGACGGATTTCTCAGATTTTTACTACATATGAACACTTTCCACATTCTCCAATGCAACTCGGCTGCTAGTCCTCCTTTCATGCAGAATCTTAAGGACATAGCTCATGTCCAAGGCAACAATGCCAGCTAAAAAGTCAATAATCGATACCTAAAACTTGAATTGTACTACTTCTTACTGGCTATTACATCAATTTAGAAGCTTCATCTGTGTTCTACTATGGTGCTTTTAGTGTCTCCGCATACTGCAGCATGCGACATAGCTTTGCAGATGATAAGTACAACCGTTTCAGAGAGAAGAGCGGCCAATGTGACGATCTGCTTTAAGTCGATTCGATAACAAATGACGAAAACGGACGGATTTCTCATTTCTTTTCTACAGATGAACGCTATTCACATTCTCCCATGCATCTCGGCTGCTAGTCCTCCTTTCATGCAGAATCATAAGGTCCTAGCTCATGTCCAAGGCATAAAAGCCAGCTAAAAAGTCAATAATCGATACCTAAAACTTGAATTGTACTACTTCTCACTGGCTATCACATCAACTTAGAAGCTTCATCCGTGTTCTACTATGGTGCTTTTAGTGTCTCCGCATACTGCAGCACGCGACATAGCTTTGCAGACGATAAGTACAACCGTTTCAGAGAGAAGAGCGGCCAATGTGACGCACTGCTTTAAGTCGATTCGATAATATATTCCGAAAACGGACGGATTTCTCAGGTTTTTACTACATATGAACACTTTTCGCATCCTCCCGTGCCACTCGGCTGCTAGTAATCCTTTCATGCACAATCATAAGGTCCTACCTCATGTCCAAGGCACCAAAGCCAGCTAAAAAGTCAATTTTCGATACTTAAAACTTGAATTGTACTACTCCTTACTGGCTATTACATCAACTTAGAAGCTTCATCTGTGTTCTACTATGGTGCTTTTAGTGACTCCGCACACCGCAGCACGCGTCATAGCTTTGCAGACGATAAGTACAACCTTTCAGAGAGAAGAGCGGGCAATATGACGATCTGGCTTCAAGTTGATTCGATAACAACTGACGAAAAAGGATGGATTTCTCAGGTTTTTACCACATATGAACACTATTCACATTCTCCCATCCAACTCGGCTGCTAGTCCTCCTTTCATGCAGAATCTTAAGGACATAGCTCATGTCCAAGGCACCAAAGCCAGCTAAAAAGTCAATAATCGATACCTAAAACTTGAATTGTACTACTTCTTACTGGCTATTACATCAACTTTGAAGCTTCATCTGAGTTCTACTATGGTGCTTTTAGTGTCTCCGCATACCGCAGCACGCGGCATAGCTTTGCAGACGATAAATACAACGGTTTCAGAGAGAAAAGCGGGCAATGTGACGATCTGGCTTCAAGTTGATTCGATAACAAATGACTAAAACGGACGGATTTCTCAGGTTTTTACTACATATGAACACTTTCCACATTCTCCAATGCAACTCGGCTGCTAGTCCTCCTTTCATGCAGAATCTTAAGGACATAGCTCATGTCCAAGGCACCAAAGCCAGCTAATAAGTCAATAATCGATACCTAAATTGACTACATCTTACTAGCTATTACATCAACTTAGAAGCTTCATCTGTGTTCCACTATGGTGATTTTAGTGTCTCCGCAAACCGCAGCACGCGACATAGCTTTGCAGACGATAAGTACAACCGTTTCAGAGAGAAGAGAGGCCAATGTGACGATCTGGCTTTAAGTCGATTCGATAACAAATGACGAAAATGGACGGATTTCTCAGGTTTTTACTACATATTAACACTTTTCACATTCTCCCATCCAACTCGGCTGCTAGTCCTCCTTTCATGCAGAATCTTAAGGACATAGCTCATGTCCAAGGCACCAAAGCCAGCTAAAAAGTCAATAATCGATACCTAAAACTTGAATTGTACTACTTCTTACTGGCTATTACATCAACTTTGAAGCTTCATCTGAGTTCTACTATGGTGCTTTTAGTGTCTCCGCATACCGCAGCACGCGACATAGCTTTGCAGACGATAAGTACAACCGTTTCAGAGAGAAGAGCGGCCAATGTGACGCACTGCTTTAAGTCGATTCGATAACAAATGACGAAATAGGACGGATTTCTCAGGTTTTTACTACATATGAACACTTTTCACATTCTCCCATGCAACTCGGCTGCTAGTCCTCCTTTCATGCAGAATCATAAGGTCCTAGCCCATGTCCAAGGCACAAAAGCCAGCTAAAAAGTCAATAATCGATACCTAAAACTTGAATTGTACTACTTCTCACTGGCAATCACATCAACTTAGAAGCTTAATCTTTGTTCTACTATGGTGCTTTTAGTGTCTCCGCATACCGCAGCACGCGACATAGCTTAGCAGACGATAGGTACAACCGTTTCAGAGAGAAGAGCGGCCAATGTGACGCACTGCTTTAAGTCGATTCGATAATAAATTACGAAAACGGACGGATTTCTCAGGTTTTTACTACATATGAACACTTTTCGCATCCTCCTGTGCAACTCGGCTGCTAGTCCTCCTCTCATGCAGAATCTTAAGGTCCTAGCCCATGTCCAAGGCACCAAAGCCAGCTAAAAAGTCAATAATCGATACCTAAAACTTGAATTGTACTACTTCTCACTGGCTATCACATCAACTTAGAAGCTTCATCTGTGTTCTACTATGGTGCTTTTAGTGTCTCCGCATACTGCAGCATGCGACATAGCTTTGCAGACGATAAGTACAACCGTTTCAGAGAGAAGAGCGGCCAATGTGACGATCTGCTTTAAGTCGATTCGATAACAAATGACGAAAACGGACGGATTTCTCATTTCTTTTCTACAGATGAACGCTATTCACATTCTCCCATGCATCTCGGCTGCTAGTCCTCCTTTCATGCAGAATCATAAGGTCCTAGCTCATGTCCAAGGCATAAAAGCCAGCTAAAAAGTCAATAATCGATACCTAAAACTTGAATTGTACTACTTCTCACTGGCTATCACATCAGCTTAGAAGCTTCATCCGTGTTCTACTATGGTGCTTTTAGTGTCTCCGCATACTGCAGCACGCGACATAGCTTTGCAGACGATAAATACAACCGTTTCAGAGAGAAGAGCGGCCAATGTGACGCACTGCTTTAAGTCGATTCGATAATATATTCTGAAAACGGACGGATTTCTCAGGTTTTTACTACATATGAACACTTTTCGCATCCTCCCGTGCCACTCGGCTGCTAGTAATCCTTTCATGCACAATCATAAGGTCCTACCTCATGTCCAAGGCACCAAAGCCAGCTAAAAAGTCAATTTTCGATACCTAAAACTTGAATTTTACTACTCCTTACTGGCTATTACATCAACTTAGAAGCTTCATCTGTGTTCTACTATGGTGCTTTTAGTGACTCCGCATACCGCAGCACGCGACATAGCTTTGCAGACGATAAGTACAACCGTTTCAGAGAGAAGAGCGGGCAATATGACGATCTGGCTTCAAGTTGATTCGATAACAACTGACGAAAAAGGATGGATTTCTCAGGTTTTTACTACATATGAACACTTTTCACATTCTCCCATCCAACTCGGCTGCTAGTCCTCCTTTCATGCAGATTCTTAAGGACATAGCTCATGTCCAAGGCACCAAAGCCAGCTAAAAAGTCAATAATCGATACCTAAAACTTGAATTGTACTACTTCTTACTGGCTATTACATCAACTTTGAAGCTTCATCTGAGTTCTACTATGGTGCTTTTAGTGTCTCCGCATACCGCAGCACGCGGCATAGCTTTGTAGACGATAAGTACAACCGTTTCAGATAGAAGAGCGGCCAATGTGACGATCTGGCTTTAAGTCGATTCGATAACAAATGACGAAAACGGACGGATTTCTCAGGTTTTTACTACATATGAACACTTTTCACATTCTCCCATGTCACTCGGCCGCTAGTCCTCCTTTCATGCAGAATCATAAGGTCCTAGCTCATGTCCAAGGCACAAAAGCCAGCTAAAAAGTCAATAATCGATACCTAAAACTTTAATTGTACTACTTCTCATTGGCTATCACATCAACTTAGAAGCTTCATCTGCGTTCTACTATGGTGCTTTTAGTGTCTCCTCATACTGCAGCACGCGACATAGCTTTGCAGACGATAAGTACAACCGTTTCAGAGAGAAAAGCGGGCAATGTGACGATCTGGCTTCAAGTTGATTCGATAACAAATGACTAAAACGGACGGATTCCTCAGATTTTTACTACATATGAACACTTTCCACATTCTCCAATGCAACTCGGCTGCTAGTCCTCCTTTCATGCAGTATCTTAAGGACATATCTCATGTCCAAGGCACCAAAGCCAGCTAAAAAGTCAATAATCGATACCTAAAACTTGAATTGTACTACTTCTTACTGGCTATTACATCAACTTTGAAGCTTCATCTGAGTTCTACTATGGTGCTTTTAGTGTCTCCGCATACCGCAGCACGCGGCATAGCTTTGCAGACGATAAGTACAACGGTTTCAGAGAGAAAAGCGGGCAATGTGACGATCTGGCTTCAAGTTGATTCGATAACAAATGACTAAAACGGACGGATTTCTCAGGTTTTTACTACATATGAACACTTTCCACATTCTCCAATGCAACTCGGCTGCTAGTCCTCCATTCATGCAGAATCTTAAGGACATAGCTCATGTCCAAGGCACCAAAGCCAGCTAAAAAGTCAATAATCGATACCTAAATTGACTACATCTTACTAGCTATTACATCAACTTAGAAGCTTCATCTGTTTTCCACTATGATGATTTTAGTGTCCCCGCATACCGCAGCACGCGACATAGCTTTGCAGACGATAAGTACAACCGTTTCAGAGAGAAGAGAGGCCAATGTGACGATCTGGCTTTAAGTCGATTCGATAACAAATGACGAAAATGGACGGATTTCTCAGGTTTTTACTACATATGAACACTTGTCACATAGTCCCGTGCAACGCGGCTGCTAGTCCTTCTTTCATGTAGGATCTTAAGGTCCTAGCTCATGTCCAAGGCACCAAAGCCAGCAAAAAAGGCAATAATCGATACCTAAAACTTGAATTGTACTACTTCTTACTTGCTATTACATCAACTTAGAAGCTTAATCTGTGTTCTGCTATGGTGCTTTTAGTGTCTCCGCATACCGCAGCACGCGACATAGCTTTGCAGACGATAAGTAGAACCGTTTCAGAGAGAAGAGGGGCCCATGTGACGATCTGGCTTTAAGTCGATTCGATAAAAAATGACGAAAACGGACGGATTTCTCAGGTTTTTACTACATATGAACACTTTTTACATCCTCCCGTGCAACTCGGCTGCTAGTCCTCCTTTCATGCAGAATCTTAAGGTCCTAGGTCATGTCCAAGGCACCAAAGCCAGCAAAAAAGTCAATAATCGATACCTAAATCTTGAATTGTACTACTTCTTACTGGCTATTACATCAACTTTGAAGCTTCATCTGTGTTCTACTATGGTGCTTTTAGTGTCTCCGCATACCGCAGCACGCAACATAGCTTTGCAGACGATAAGTACAACCGTTTCAGATAGAAGAGCGGCCAATGTGACGATCTGGCTTTAAGTCGATTCGATAACAAATGACGAAAACGGACGGATTTCACAGGTTTTTACTACATATGAACACTTTTCACATTCTCCCATGTAACTCGGCCGCTAGTCCTCCTTTCATGCAGAATCATAAGGTCCTAGCTCATGTCCAAGGCACAAAAGCCAGCTAAAAAGTCAATAATCGATACCTAAAACTTTAATTGTACTACTTCTCACTGGCTATCACATCAACTTAGAAGCTTCATCTGCGTTCTACTATGGTGCTTTTAGTGTCTCCGCATACTGCAGCACGCGACATAGCTTTGCAGACGATAAGTACAACCGTTTCAGAGAGAAAAGCGCGCAATGTGACGATCTGGCTTCAAGTTGATTCGATAACAAATGACTAAAACGGACGGATTTCTCAGATTTTTACTACATATGAACACTTTCCACATTCTCCAATGCAACTCGGCTGCTAGTCCTCCTTTCATGCAGAATCTTAAGGACATAGCTCATGTCCAAGGCACCAAAGCCAGCAAAAAAGTCAATAATCGATACCTAAATTGACTACATCTTACTATCTATTACATCAACTTAGAAGCTTCATCTGTTTTCCACTATGATGATTTTAGTGTCTCCGCATACCGCAGCACGCGACATAGCTTTGCAGACGATAAGTACAACCGTTTCAGAGAGAAGAGAGGCCAATATGACGATCTGGCTTTAAGTCGATTCGATAACAAATGACGAAAATGGACGGATTTCTCAGGTTTTTACTACATATGAACACTTGTCACATAGTCCCGTGCAACGCGGCTGCTAGTCCTCCTTTCATGTAGAATCTTAAGGTCCTAGCTCATGTCCAAGGCACCAAAGCCAGCAAAAAAGGCAATAATCGATACCTAAATCTTGAATTGTACTACTTCTTACTGGCTATTACATCAACTTTGAAGCTTCATCTGTGTTCTACTATGGTGCTTTTAGTGTCTCCGCATACCGCAGCACGCGACATAGCTTTGCAGACGATAAGTACAACCGTTTCAGAGAGAAGTGCGGCCAATTTGACGATCTGGCTTTAAGTCGATTCGATAACAAATGACGAAAAGGGACGGATTTCTCAGGTTTTTACTACATATGAACACTTTTCACATTCTCCCATGCAACTCGGCTGCTAGACCTCCTTTCATGCAGAATCATAAGGTCCAAGCTCATGTCGAAAGCACAAAAGCCAGCTAAAAAGTCAATAATCGATACCTAAATCTTGAATTGTACTACTTCTTACTGGCTATTACACCAACTTAGAAGCTTAATCTGTGTTCTACTATGGTGCTTTTAGTGTCCCCGCATACCGCAGCACGCGACATAGCTTTGCAGACGATAAGTACAACCGTTTCAGAGAGAAGAGCGGCCAATGTGACGCACTGCTTTAAGTCGATTCCATAATAAATTACGAAAACGGACGGATTTCTCGGGTTTTTACTACATATGAACACTTTTCGCATCCTCCCGTGCAACTCGGCTGCTAGTCCTCCTTTCATGCAGAATCTTAAGGTCCTAGCTCATGTCCAAGGCGCCAAAGCCAGCTAAAAAGTCAATATTCGATACCTAAAACTTGAATTGTACTACTCCTTACTGGCTATTACATCAACTTAGAAGCTTCATCTGTGTTCTACTATGGTGCTTTTAGTGTCTCCGCATACCGCAGCACGCGACATAGCTTTGCAGACGATAAGTACAACCGTTTCAGAGAGAAGAGCGGCCAATGTGACGCACTGCTTTAAGTCGATTCGATAATAAATTACGAAAACGGACGGATTTCTCAGGTTTTTACTACATATGAACACATTTCGCATCCTCCCGTGCAAATCGGCTGCTAGTCCTCCTTTCATGCAGAATCTTAAGGTCCTAGCTCATGTCCAAGGCGCCAAAGCCAGCTAAAAAGTCAATATTCGATACCTAAAACTTGAATTGTACTACTCCTTACTGGCTATTACATCAACTTAGAAGCTTCATCTGTGTTCTACTATGGTGCTTTTAGTGTCTCCGCATACCGCAGCACGCGACATAGCGTTGCAGACGATAAGTACAACCGTTTCAGAGAGAAGAGGGGCCAATGTGACGAACTGGCCTCAAGTCGATTAGATAACAAATGACGAAAATGGACGGATTTCTCAGGTTTTTACTACATATGAACACTTTTCACATACTCCCGTGCAACTCGGCTGCTAGTCCTCCTTTCATGCAGAATCGTAAGGTCCTAGCTCATGTCCAAGGCACCAAAGCCAGCAAAAAAGTCAATAATCGATACCTAAATCTTGAATTGTACTACTTCTTACTGGCTATTACATCAACTTTGAAGCTTCATCTGTATTCTACTATGGTGCTTTTAGTGTCTCCGCATACCGCAGCACGCGACATAGCTTTGCAGACGATAAGTACAACCGTTTCAGATAGAAGAGCGGCCAATGTGACAATCTGGCTTTCAGTCGATTCGATAACACATGACGAAAACGGACGCATTTTTCAGGTTTTTACTACATATGAACACTTTTCACATTCTCCCAAGCAACTCGGCTGCTAGTCCTCCTTCCGTGCGGAATCATACGGTCCTAGCTCATGTCCAAGGCACAAAAGCCAGCTAAAAGGTCAATAATCGATACCTAAAACTTGAATTGTACTACTTCTTACTTGCTATTACATCAACTTAGAAGCTTAATCTGTGTTCTGCTATGGTGCTTTTAGTGTCTCCGCATACCGCAGCACGCGACATAGCTTTGCAGACGATAAGTACAACCGTTTCAGAGAGAAGAGAGGCCAATGTGACGATCTGGCTTCAAGTCGGTTCGATAACAAATGACGAAAATGGACGGATTTCTCAGGTTTTTACTACATATGAACACTTGTCACATAGTCCCGTGCAACGCGGCTGCTAGTCCTCCTTTCATGTAGAATCTTAAGGTCCTAGCTCATGTCCAAGGCACCAAAGCCAGCAAAAAAGACAATAATCGATACCTAAATCTTGAATTGTACTACTTCTTACTGGCTATTACATCAACTTTGAAACTTCATCTGTGTTCTACTATGGTGCTTTTAGTGTCTCCGCATACCGCAGCACGCGACATAGCTTTGCAGACGATAAGTACAACCGTTTCAGAGAGAAGTGCGGCCAATGTGACGATCTGGCTTTAAGTCGATTCGATAACAAATGACGAAAAGGGACGGATTTCTCAGGTTTTTACTACATATGAACACTTTTCACATTCTCCCATGCAACTCGGCTGCTAGTCCTCCTTTCATGCAGAATCATAAGGTCCAAGCTCATGTCCAAAGCACAAAAGCCAGCTAAAAAGTCAATAATCGATACCTAAATCTTGAATTGTACTACTTCTTACTGGCTATTACATCAACTTAGAAGCTTAATCTGTGTTCTACTATGGTGCTTTTAGTGTCTCCGCATACCGCAGCACGCGACATAGCTTTGCAGACGATAAGTACAACCGTTTCAGAGAGAAGAGCGGCCAATGTGACGCACTGCTTTAAGTCGATTCCATAATAAATTACGAAAACGGACGGATTTCTCAGGTTTTTACTACATATGAACACTTTTCGCATCCTCCCGTGCAACTCGGCTGCTAGTCCTCCTTTCATGCAGAATCTTAAGGTCCTAGCTCATGTCCAAGGCGCCAAAGCCAACTAAAAAGTCAATATTCGATACCTAAAACTTGAATTGTACTACTCCTTACTGGCTATTACATCAACTTAGAAGCTTCATCTGTGTTCTACTATGGTGCTTTTAGTGTCTCCGCATACTGCAGCATGCGACATAGCTTTGCAGACGATAAGTACAACCGTTTCAGATAGAAGAGCGGCCAATGTGACGATCTGCTTTAAGTCGATTCGATAACAAATGTCGAAAACGGACGGATTTCTCATTTTTTTACTACAGATGAACACTATTCACATTCTCCCATGCATCTCGGCTGCTAGTCCTCCTTTCATGCAGAATCATAAGGTCCTAGCTCATGTCCAAGGCACCAAAGCCAGCTAAAAAGTCAATAATCGGTACCTAAAACTTGAATTGTACTACTTCTTACTGGCTATTACATCAACTTAGAAGCTTCATCTGTGTTCTACTATGGTGCTTTTAGTGACTCCGCATAATGCAGCACGCGACATAGCTTTGCAGACGATAAGTACAACCGTTTCAGAGAGAAGAGCGGGCAATATGACGATCTGGCTTCAAGTTGATTCGATAACAACTGACGAAAAAGGATGGATTTCTCAGGTTTTTACTACATATGAACACTTTTCACATTCCCCCATTCAACTCGGCTGCTAGTCCTCCTTTCATGCAGAATCTTAAGGACATAGCTCATGTCCAAGGCACCAAAGCCAGCTAAAAAGTCAATAATCGATACCTAAAACTTGAATTGTACAACTTCTTACTGGCCATTACATCAACTTTGAAGCTTCATCTGAGTTCGACTATGGTGCTTTTAGTGTCTCCCCATACCGCAGCACGCGGCATAGCTTTGCAGACGATAAGTACAACGGTTTCAGAGAGAAAAGCGGGCAATGTGACGATCTGGCTTCAAGTTGATTCGATAACAAATGACTAAAACGGACGGATTTCTCAGGTTTTTACTACATATGAACACTTTCCACATTCTCCAATGCAACTCGGCTGCTAGTCCTCCTTTCATGCAGAATCTTAAGGACATAGCTCATGTCCAAGGCACCAAAGCCAGCTAAAAAGTCAATAATCGATACCTAAATGGACTACATCTTACTAGCTATTACATCAACTTAGAAGCTTCATCTATGTTCCACTATGGTGATTTTAGTGTCTCCGCAAACCGCAGCACGCGACATAGCTTTGCAGACGATAAGTACAACCGTTTCAGAGAGAAGAGAGGCCAATGTGACGATCTGGCTTTAAGTCGATTCGATAACAAATGACGAAAATGGACGGATTTCTCAGGTTTTTACTACATATGAACACTTGTCACATAGTCCTGTGCAACGCGGCTGCTAGTCCTCCTTTCATGCAGAATCTTAAGGTCCTAGCTCATGTCCAAGGCGCCAAAGCCAGCTAAAAAGTCAATATTCGATACCTAAAACTTGAATTGTACTACTCCTTACTGGCTATTACATCAACGTAGAAGCTTCATCTGTGTTCTACTATGGTGCTTTTAGTGTCTCCGCATACCGCAGCACGCGACATAGCGTTGCAGACGATAAGTACAACCGTTTCAGAGAGAAGAGGGGCCAATGTGACGAACTGGCCTCAAGTCGATTAGATAACAAATGACGAAAATGGACGGATTTCTCAGGTTTTTACTACATATGAACACTTTTCACATACTCCCGTGCAACGCGTCTGATAGTCCTCCTTTCATGCAGAATCTTAAGGTCCTAGCTCATGTCCAAGGCGCCAAAGCCAGCTAAAAAGTCAATATTCGATACCTAAAACTTGAATTGTACTACTCCTTACTGGCTATTACATCAACGTAGAAGCTTCATCTGTGTTCTACTATGGTGCTTTTAGTGTCTCCGCATACCGCAGCACGCGACATAGCGTTGCAGACGATAAGTACAACCGTTTCAGAGAGAAGAGGGGCCAATGTGACGAACTGGCCTCAAGTCGATTAGATAACAAATGACGAAAATGGACGGATTTCTCAGGTTTTTACTACATATGAACACTTTTCACATACTCCCGTGCAACGCGTCTGATAGTCCTCCTTTCATGCAGAATCTTAAGGTCCTAGCTCATGTCCAAGGCACCAAAGCCAGCTAAAAAGTCAAAATTCGATGCCTAAAACTTGAATTGTACCACTCCTTACTGGCTATTACATCAACTTAGAAGCTTCATCTGTGTTCTACTATGGTGCTTTTAGTGTCTCCGCGTACCGCAGCACGCGACATAGCTTTGCAGACGATAACTACAACCGTTTCAGAGAGAAGAGGGGCCAATGTGACGAACTGGCTTTAAGTCGATTCGATAACAAATGATGAAAATGGACGGATTTCTCAGGTTTTTACTACATATGAACACTTTTCACATACTCCCGTGCAACGCGGCTGCTAGTCCTCCTTTCATGCAGAATCTTAAGGTCCTAGCTCATGTTAAGGCACCTAAGCCAGCTAAAAAGTCAATAATCGATACCTAAAACTTGAATTGTACTACTTCTCACTGGCTATCACATCAACTTAGAACCTTCATCTGTGTTCTACTATGGTGCTTTTAGTGTCTCCGCATACCGCAGCACGCGACATAGCTTTGCAGACGATAAGTACAACCGTTTCAGAGAGAAGAGGGGCCAATGTGACGATCTGGCTTTAAGTCGATTCGATAACAAGTGACGAAAACGGAGTGATTTCTCAGGTTTATACTACATATGAACACTTTTTACATTCTCCCGTGCAACTCGGCTGCTAGTCCTCCTTTCATGCAGAATCGTAAGGTCCTAGCTCATGTCCAAGGCACCAAAGCCAGCAAAAAAGTCAATAATCGATACCTAAATCTTGAATTGTACTACTTCTTACTGGCTATTACATCAACTTTGAAGCTTCATCTGTGTTCTACTATGGTGCTTTCAGTGTCACCGCATACTGTAGCACGCGACATAGCTTTGCAGACGATAAGTACAACCGTTTCAGAGAGAAGAGCGGCCAATGTGACGCACTGCTTTAAGTCGATTCGATAATATATTCCGAAAACGGACGGATTTCTCAGGTTTTTACTACATATGAACACTTTTCGCATCCTCCCGTGCCACTCGGCTGCTAGTAATCCTTACATGCACAATCATAAGGTCCTACCTCATGTCCAAGGCACCAAAGCCAGCTAAAAAGTCAATTTTCGATACCTAAAACTTGAATTGTATTACACCTTACTGGCTATTACATCAACTTAGGAGCTCCATCTGTGTTCTACTATGGTGCTTTTAGTGACTCCGCATACCGCAGCACGCGACATAGCTTTGCAGACGATAAGTACAACCGTTTCGGAGAGAAGAGCGGGCAATATGACGATCTGGCTTCAAGTTGATTCGATAACAACTGACGAAAACGGACGGATTTCTCATTTTTTTACCTCAGATGAACACTATTCACATTCTCCCATGCATCTCGGCTGCTAGTCCTCCTTTCATGCAGAATCTTAAGGACATAGCTCATGTCCAAGGCACCAAAGCCAGCTAAAAAGTCAATAATCGATACCTAAAACTTGAATTGTACTACTTCTTACTGGCTATTACATCAACTTTGAAGCTTCATCTGAGTTCTACTATGGTGCTTTTAGTGTCTCCGCATACCGCAGCACGCGGCATAGCTTTGCAGACGATAAGTACAACGGTTTCAGAGAGAAAAGCGGGCAATGTGACGATCTGGCTTCAAGTCGATTCGATAACAAATGACGAAAACGGACGGATTTCTCAGGTTTTTACTACATATGAACACTTTTTACATCCTCCCGTGCAACGCGGCTGCTAGTCCTCCTTTCATGCAGAATCTTTAGGTCCTAGCTCATGTCCAAGGCACCAAAGCCAGCTAAAAAGACAATAATCGATACCTAAAACTTGAATTGTACTACGTCTCACTGGCTATCACATCAACTTAGAAGCTTCATCTGTGTTCTACTATGGTGCTTTTAGTGTCTCCGCATACTGCAGCACGCGACATAGCTTTGCAGACGATAAGTACAACCGTTTCAGAGAGAAGAGGGGCCCATGTGACGATCTGGCTTTAAGTCGATTCGATAACAAATGACGAAAACGGACGGATTTCTCAGGTTTTTACTACATATGAACACTTTTCACATTCTCCCATGTAACTCGGCTGCTAGTCCACCTTTCATGCAGAATCATAAGGTCCTAGCTCATGTCCAAGGCACAAAAGCCAGCTAAAAAGTCAATAATCGATACCTAAAACTTTAATTGTACTACTTCTCACTGGCTATCACATCAAATTAGAAGCTTCATCTGCGTTCTACTATGGTGCTTTCAGTGTCTCCGCATACTGCAGCACGCGACATAGCGTTGCAGACGATAAGTACAACCGTTTCAGAGAGAAGAGCGGCCAATGTGACGCACTGCTTTAAGTCGATTCGATAATATATTCCGAAAACGGACGGATTTCTCAGGTTTTTACTACATATGAATACTTTTCGCATCCTCCCGTGCCACTCGGCTGCTAGTAATCCTTTCATGCACAATCATAAGGTCCTACCTCATGGCCAAGGCACCAAAGCCAGCTAAAAAGTCAATTTTCGATACCTAAAACTTGAATTGTACTACTCCTTACTGCCTATTACATCAACTTTGAAGCTTCATCTGTGTTCTACTATGGTGCTTTTAGTGACTCCGCATACCGCAGCACGCGACATAGCTTTGCAGACGATAAGTACAACCGTTTCAGAGAGAAGAGGGGCCCATGTGACGATCTGGCTTTAAGTCGATTCGATAACAAATTACGAAAACGGACGGATTTCTCAGGTTTTTACTACATATGAACACTTTTCGCATCCTCCCGTGCAACTCGGCTGCTAGTCCTCCTTTCATGCAGAATCTTAAGGTCCTAGCTCATGTCCAAGGCGCCAAAGCCAACTAAAAAGTCAATATTCGATACCTAAAACTTGAATTGTACTACTCCTTACTGGCTATTACATCAACTTAGAAGCTTCATCTGTGTTCTACTATGGTGCTTTTAGTGTCTCCGCATACAGCAGCATGCGACATAGCTTTGCAGACGATAAGTACAACCGTTTCAGATAGAAGAGCGGCCAATGTGACGATCTGCTTTAAATCGATTCGATAACAAATGACGAAAACGGACGGATTTCTCATTTTTTTACTACAGATGAACACTATTCACATTCTCCCATGCATCTCGGCTGCTAGTCCTCCTTTCATGCAGAATCATAAGGTCCTAGCTCATGTCCAAGGCACCAAAGCCAGCTAAAAAGTCAATAATCGGTACCTAAAACTTGAATTGTACTACTTCTTACTGGCTATTACATCAACTTAGAAGCTTCATCTGTGTTCTACTATGGTGCTTTTAGTGACTCCGCATAATGCAGCACGCGACATAGCTTTGCAGACGATAAGTACAACCGTTTCAGAGAGAAGAGCGGGCAATATGACGATCTGGCTTCAAGTTGATTCGATAACAACTGACGAAAAAGGATGGATTTCTCAGGTTTTTACTACATATGAACACTTTTCACATTCTCCCATTCAACTCGGCTGCTAGTCCTCCTTTCATGCAGAATCTTAAGGACATAGCTCATGTCCAAGGCACCAAAGCCAGCTAAAAAGTCAATAATCGATACCTAAAACTTGAATTGTACTACTTCTTACTGGCTATTACATCAACTTTGAAGCTTCATCTGAGTTCGACTATGGTGCTTTTAGTGTCTCCCCATACCGCAGCACGCGGCATAGCTTTGCAGACGATAAGTACAACGGTTTCAGAGAGAAAAGCGGGCAATGTGACGATCTGGCTTCAAGTTGATTCGATAACAAATGACTAAAACGGACGGATTTCTCAGGTTTTTACTACATATGAACACTTTCCACATTCTCCAATGCAACTCGGCTGCTAGTCATCCTTTCATGCAGAATCTTAAGGACATAGCTCATGTCCAAGGCACCAAAGCCAGCTAAAAAGTCAATAATCGATACCTAAATGGACTACATCTTACTAGCTATTACATCAACTTAGAAGCTTCATCTATGTTCCACTATGGTGATTTTAGTGTCTCCGCAAACCGCAGCACGCGACATAGCTTTGCAGACGATAAGTACAACCGTTTCAGAGAGAAGAGAGGCCAATGTGACGATCTGGCTTTAAGTCGATTCGATAACAAATGACGAAAATGGACGGATTTCTCAGGTTTTTACTACATATGAACACTTGTCACATAGTCCTGTGCAACGCGGCTGCTAGTCCTCCTTTCATGCAGAATCTTAAGGTCCTAGCTCATGTCCAAGGCGCCAAAGCCAGCTAAAAAGTCAATATTCGATACCTAAAACTTGAATTGTACTACTCCTTACTGGCTATTACATCAACGTAGAAGCTTCATCTGTGTTCTACTATGGTGCTTTTAGTGTCTCCGCATACCGCAGCACGCGACATAGCGTTGCAGACGATAAGTACAACCGTTTCAGAGAGAAGAGGGGCCAATGTGACGAACTGGCCTCAAGTCGATTAGATAACAAATGACGAAAATGGACGGATTTCTCAGGTTTTTACTACATATGAACACTTTTCACATACTCCCGTGCAACGCGTCTGATAGTCCTCCTTTCATGCAGAATCTTAAGGTCCTAGCTCATGTCCAAGGCACCAAAGCCAGCTAAAAAGTCAAAATTCGATGCCTAAAACTTGAATTGTACCACTCCTTACTGGCTATTACATCAACTTAGAAGCTTCATCTGTGTTCTACTATGGTGCTTTTAGTGTCTCCGCGTACCGCAGCACGCGACATAGCTTTGCAGACGATAACTACAACCGTTTCAGAGAGAAGAGGGGCCAATGTGACGAACTGGCTTTAAGTCGATTCGATAACAAATGACGAAAATGGACGGATTTCTCAGGTTTTTACTACATATGAACACTTTTCACATACTCCCGTGCAACGCGGCTGCTAGTCCTCCTTTCATGCAGAATCTTAAGGTCCTAGCTCATGTTAAGGCACCTAAGCCAGCTAAAAAGTCAATAATCGATACCTAAAACTTGAATTGTACTACTTCTCACTGGCTATCACATCAACTTAGAACCTTCATCTGTGTTCTACTATGGTGCTTTTAGTGTCTCCGCATACCGCAGCACGCGACATAGCTTTGCAGGCGATAAGTACAACCGTTTCAGAGAGAAGAGGGGCCAATGTGACGATTTGGCTTTAAGTCGATTCGATAACAAGTGACGAAAACGGACGGATTTCTCAGGTTTATACTACATATGAACACTTTTTACATTCTCCCAAGCAACTCGGCTGCTAGTCCTCCTTCCGTGCGGAATCATAAGGTCCTAGCTCATGTCCAAGGCACAAAAGCCAGCTAAAAGGTCAATAATCGATACCTAAAACTTGAATTGTACTACTTCTTACTTGCTATAACATCAACTTAGAAGCTTAATCTGTGTTCTGCTATGGTGCTTTTAGTGTCTCCGCATACCGCAGCACGCGACATACCTTTGCAGACGATAAGTAGAACCGTTTCAGAGAGAAGAGGGGCCCATGTGACGATCTGGCTTTAAGTCGATTCGATAACAAATGACGAAAACGGACGGATTTCTCAGGTTTTTACTACATATGAACACTTTTTACATCCTCCCGTGCAACTCGGCTGCTAGTCCTCCTTTCATGCAGAATCTTTAGGTCCTAGCTCATGTCCAAGGCACCAAAGCCAGCCAAAAAGTCAATAATCGATACCTAAATCTTGAATTGTACTACTTCTTACTGGCTATTACATCAACTTTGAAGCTTCATCTGTGTTCTACTATGGTGCTTTTAGTGTCTCCGCATACCGCAGCACGCGACATAGCTTTGCAGACGATAACTACAACCGTTTCAGAGAGAAGAGCGGTCAATGTGACGATCTGGCTTTAAGTCGATTCGATAACAAATGACGAAAACGGACGGATTTCTCAGGTTTTTAGTACATATGAACACTTTTCACATTCTCCCATGTAACTCGGCTGCTAGTCCTCCTTTCATGCAGAATCATAAGGTCCTAGCTCATGTCCAAGGCACAAAAGCCAGCTAAAAAGTCAATAATCGGTACCTAATACTTGAATTGTATTACTTCTCACTGGCTATCACATCAACTTAGAACCTTCATCTGTGTTCTACTATGGTGGTTTTAGTGTCTCCGCATACCGCAGCACGCGACATAGCTTTGCAGACGATAAGTACAACCGTTTCAGAGAGAAGAGGGGCCAATGTGACGATCTGGCTTTAAGTCGATTCGATAACAAGTGACGAAAACGGACGGATTTCTCAGGTTTATACTACATATGAACACTTTTTACATTCTCCCGTGCAACTCGGCTGCTAGTCCTCCTTTCATGCAGAATCTTAAGGTCCTAGCTCATGTCCAAGGCACCAAAGCCAGCAAAAAAGTCAATAATCGATACCTAAATCTTCAATTGTACTACTTCTTACTGGCTATTACATCAACTTTGAAGCTTCATCTGTATTCTACTATGGTGCTTTTAGTGTCTCCGCATACCGCAGCACGCGACATAGCTTTGCAGACGATAAGTACAACCGTTTCAGATAGAAGAGCGGCCAATGTGACAATCTGGCTTTAAGTCGATTCGATAACACATGACGAAAACGGACGCATTTTTCAGGTTTTTACTACATATGAACACTTTTCACATTCTCCCAAGCAACTCGTCTGCTAGTCCTCCTTCCGTGCGGAATCATAAGGTCCTAGCTCATGTCCAAGGCACAAAAGCCAGCTAAAAAGTCAATAATCGATACCTAAAACTTTAATTGTACTACTTCTCACTGGCTATCACATCAACTTAGAAGCTTCACCTGCGTTCTACTATGGTGCTGTCAGTGTCACCGCATACTGTAGCACGCGACATAGCTTTGCAGACGATAAGTACAACCGTTTCAGAGAGAAGAGCGGCCAATGTGACGCACTGCTTTAAGTCGATTCGATAATATATTCCGAAAACGGACGGATTTCTCAGGTTTTTACTACATATGAACACTTTTCGCATCCTCCCGTGCCACTCGGCTGCTAGTCCTCCTTTCATGCAGAATCTTAAGGTCCTAGCTCATGTCCAAGGCGCCAAAGCCAACTAAAAAGTCAATATTCGATACCTAAAACTTGAATTGTACTACTCCTTACTGGCTATTACATCAACTTAGAAGCTTCATCTGTGTTCTACTATGGTGCTTTTAGTGTCTCCGCATACAGCAGCATGCGACATAGCTTTGCAGACGATAAGTACAACCGTTTCAGATAGAAGAGCGGCCAATGTGACGATCTGCTTTAAATCGATTCGATAACAAATGACGAAAACGGACGGATTTCTCATTTTTTTACCTCAGATGAACACTATTCACATTCTCCCATGCATCTCGGCTGCTAGTCCTCCTTTCATGCAGAATCTTAAGGACATAGCTCATGTCCAAGGCACCAAAGCCAGCTAAAAAGTCAATAATCGATACCTAAATTGACTACACCTTACTACCTATTACATCAACTTAGAAGCTTGATCTGTGTTCCACTATGGTGATTTTAGTGTCTCCGCAAACCGCAGCACGCGACATAGCTTTGCAGACGATAAGTACAACCGTTTCAGAGAGAAGAGGGGCCAATGTGACGAACTGGCCTCAAGTCGATTAGATAACAAATGACGAAAATGGACGGATTTCTCAGGTTTTTACTACATATGAACACTTTTCACATACTCCCGTGCAACGCGGCTGCTAGTCCTCCTTTCATGCAGAATCTTAAGGTCCTAGCTCATGTTAAGGCACCTAAGCCAGCTAAAAAGTCAATAATCGATACCTAAAACTTGAATTGTACTACTTCTCACTGGCTATCACATCAACTTAGAACCTTCATCTGTGTTCTACTATGGTGCTTTTAGTGTCTCCGCATACCGCAGCACGCGACATAGCTTTGCAGGCGATAAGTACAACCGTTTCAGAGAGAAGAGGGGCCAATGTGACGATTTGGCTTTAAGTCGATTCGATAACAAGTGACGAAAACGGACGGATTTCTCAGGTTTATACTACATATGAACACTTTTTACATTCTCCCGTGCAACTCGGCTGCTAGTCTTCCTTTCATGCAGAATCTTAAGGTCCTAGCTCATGTCCAAGGCACCAAAGCCAGCAAAAAAGTCAATAATCGATACCTAAATCTTGAATTGTACTACTTCTTACTGGCTATTACATCAACTTTGAAGCTTCATCTGTATTCTACTATGGTTCTTTTAGTGTCTCCGCATACCGCAGCACGCGACATAGCTTTGCAGACGATAAGTACAACCGTTTCAGATAGAAGAGCGGCCAATGTGACAATCTGGCTTTAAGTCGATTCGATAACACATGACGAAAACGGACGCATTTTTCAGGTTTTTACTACATATGAACACTTTTCACATTCTCCCAAGCAACTCGGCTGCTAGTCCTCCTTCCGTGCGGAATCATAAGGTCCTAGCTCATGTCCAAGGCACAAAAGCCAGCTAAAAGGTCAATAATCGATACCTAAAACTTGAATTGTACTACTTCTTACTTGCTATAACATCAACTTAGAAGCTTAATCTGTGTTCTGCTATGGTGCTTTTAGTGTCTCCGCATACCGCAGCACGCGACATACCTTTGCAGACGATAAGTAGAACCGTTTCAGAGAGAAGAGGGGCCCATGTGACGATCTGGCTTTAAGTCGATTCGATAACAAATGACGAAAACGGACGGATTTCTCAGGTTTTTACTACATATGAACACTTTTTACATCCTCCCGTGCAACTCGGCTGCTAGTCCTCCTTTCATGCAGAATCTTTAGGGCCTAGCTCATGTCCAAGGCACCAAAGCCAGCCAAAAAGTCAATAATCGATACCTAAATCTTGAATTGTACTACTTCTTACTGGCTATTACATCAACTTTGAAGCTTCATCTGTGTTCTACTATGGTGCTTTTAGTGTCTCCGCATACCGCAGCACGCGACATAGCTTTGCAGACGATAACTACAACCGTTTCAGAGAGAAGAGCGGTCAATGTGACGATCTGGCTTTAAGTCGATTCGATAACAAATGACGAAAACGGACGGATTTCTCAGGTTTTTAGTACATATGAACACTTTTCACATTCTCCCATGTAACTCGGCTGCTAGTCCTCCTTTCATGCAGAATCATAAGGTCCTAGCTCATGTCCAAGGCACAAAAGCCAGCTAAAAAGTCAATAATCGGTACCTAATACTTGAATTGTATTACTTCTCACTGGCTATCACATCAACTTAGAACCTTCATCTGTGTTCTACTATGGTGGTTTTAGTGTCTTCGCATACCGCAGCACGCGACATAGCTTTGCAGACGATAAGTACAACCGTTTCAGAGAGAAGAGGGGCCAATGTGACGATCTGGCTTTAAGTCGATTCGATAACAAGTGACGAAAACGGACGGATTTCTCAGGTTTATACTACATATGAACACTTTTTACATTCTCCCGTGCAACTCGGCTGCTAGTCCTCCTTTCATGCAGAATCTTAAGGTCCTAGCTCATGTCCAAGGCACCAAAGCCAGCAAAAAAGTCAATAATCGATACCTAAATCTTCAATTGTACTACTTCTTACTGGCTATTACATCAACTTTGAAGCTTCATCTGTATTCTACTATGGTGCTTTTAGTGTCTCCGCATACCGCAGCACGCGACATAGCTTTGCAGACGATAAGTACAACCGTTTCAGATAGAAGAGCGGCCAATGTGACAATCTGGCTTTAAGTCGATTCGATAACACATGACGAAAACGGACGCATTTTTCAGGTTTTTACTACATATGAACACTTTTCACATTCTCCCAAGCAACTCGTCTGCTAGTCCTCCTTCCGTGCGGAATCATAAGGTCCTAGCTCATGTCCAAGGCACAAAAGCCAGCTAAAAAGTCAATAATCGATACCTAAAACTTTAATTGTACTACTTCTCACTGGCTATCACATCAACTTAGAAGCTTCACCTGCGTTCTACTATGGTGCTGTCAGTGTCACCGCATACTGTAGCACGCGACATAGCTTTGCAGACGATAAGTACAACCGTTTCAGAGAGAAGAGCGGCCAATGTGACGCACTGCTTTAAGTCGATTCGATAATATATTCCGAAAACGGACGGATTTCTCAGGTTTTTACTACATATGAACACTTTTCGCATCCTCCCGTGCCACTCGGCTGCTAGTCCTCCTTTCATGCAGAATCTTAAGGTCCTAGCTCATGTCCAAGGCGCCAAAGCCAACTAAAAAGTCAATATTCGATACCTAAAACTTGAATTGTACTACTCCTTACTGGCTATTACATCAACTTAGAAGCTTCATCTGTGTTCTACTATGGTGCTTTTAGTGTCTCCGCATACAGCAGCATGCGACATAGCTTTGCAGACGATAAGTACAACCGTTTCAGATAGAAGAGCGGCCAATGTGACGATCTGCTTTAAATCGATTCGATAACAAATGACGAAAACGGACGGATTTCTCATTTTTTTACCTCAGATGAACACTATTCACATTCTCCCATGCATCTCGGCTGCTAGTCCTCCTTTCATGCAGAATCTTAAGGACATAGCTCATGTCCAAGGCACCAAAGCCAGCTAAAAAGTCAATAATCGATACCTAAATTGACTACACCTTACTACCTATTACATCAACTTAGAAGCTTGATCTGTGTTCCACTATGGTGATTTTAGTGTCTCCGCAAACCGCAGCACGCGACATAGCTTTGCAGACGATAAGTACAACCGTTTCAGAGAGAAGAGAGGCCAATGTGACGATCTGGCTTTAAGTCGATTCGATAACAAATGACGAAAATGGACGGATTTCTCAGGTTTTTACTACATATGAACACTTGTCACATAGTCCCGTGCAACGCGGCTGCTAGTCCTCCTTTCATGCAGAATCTTAAGGTCCTAGCTCATGTCCAAGGCGCCAAAGCCAGCTAAAAAGTCAATATTCGATACCTAAAACTTGAATTGTACTACTCCTTACTGGCTATTACATCAACTTAGTAGCTTCATCTGTGTTCTACTATGGTGCTTTTAGTGTCTCCGCATACCGCAGCACGCGACATAGCATTGCAGACGATAAGTACAACCGTTACAGAGAGAAGAGCGGCCAATGTGACGCACTGCTTTAAGTCGATTCGATAATAAATTACGAAAACGGACGGATTTCTCAGGTTTTTACTTCATATGAACACTTTTCGCATCCTCCCGTGCAACTCGGCTGTTAGTCCTCCTTCATGCAGAATCTTAAGGTCCTAGCTCATGTCCAAGGCGCCAAAGCCAGCTAAAAAGTCAATATTCGATACCTAAAACTTGAATTGTACTACACCTTACTGGCTATTACATCAACTTAGAAGCTTCATCTGTGTTCTAATATGGTGCTTTTAGTGTCTCCGCATACCGCAGCACGCGACATAGCTTTGCAGACGATAAGTACAACCGTTTCAGAGAGAAGAGGGGCCAATGTGACGAACTGGCCTCAAGTCGATTAGATAACAAATGACGAAAATGGACGGATTTCTCAGGTTTTTACTACATATGAACACTTTTCACATACTCCCGTGCAACGCGGCTGATAGTCCTCCTTTCATGCAGAATCTTAAGTTCCTAGCTCATGTCCAAGGCACCAAAGCCAGCTAAAAAGTCAATAATCGACACCTAAAACTTGAATTGTACTACTCCTTACTGGCTATTACATCAACTTAGAAGCTTCATCTGTGTTCTACTATGGTGCTTTTAGTGTCTCCGCATACCGCAGCACGCGACATAGCTTTGCAGACGATAAGTACAACCGTTTCAAAGAGAAGAGGGGCAATGTGACGAACTGGCTTTAAGTCGATTCGATAACAAATGACGAAAATGGACGGATTTCGCAGGTTTTTACTACATATGAACACTTTTCACATACTCCCGTGCAACGCGGCTGCTAGTCCTCCTTTCATGCAGAATCTTAAGGTCCTAGCTCATGTCCAAGGCACCTAAGTCAGCTAAAAAGTTAATAATCGATACCTAAAACTTGAATTGTACTACTTCTCACTGGCTATCACATCAACTTAGAACCTTCATCTGTGTTCTACTATGGTGCTTTTAGTGTCTCCGCATACCGCAGCACGCGACATAGCTTTGCAGACGATAAGTACAACCGTTTCAGAGAGAAGAGGGGCCAATGTGACGATCTGGCTTTAAGTCGATTCGATAACAAGTGACGAAAACGGACGGATTTCTCAGGTTTATACTACATATGAACACTTTTTACATTCTCCCGTGCAACTCGGCTGCTAGTCCTCCTTTCATGCAGAATCGTAAGGTCCTAGCTCATGTCCAAGGCACCAAAGCCAGCAAAAAAGTCAATAATCGATACCTAAATCTTCAATTGTACTACTTCTTACTGGCTATTACATCAACTTTGAAGCTTCATTTGTATTCTACTATGGTCTTTTTAGTGTCTCCGCATACCGCAGCACGCGACATAGCTTTGCAGACGATAAGTACAACCGTTTCAGAGAGAAGAGCGGCCAATGTGACGCACTGCTTTAAGTCGATTCCATAATAAATTACGAAAACACGGATTTCTCAGGTTTTTACTACATATGAACACTTTTCGCATCCTCCCGTGCAACTCGGCTGCTAGTCCTCCTTTCATGCAGAATCTTAAGGTCCTAGCTCATGTCCAAGGCACCAAAGCCAGCTAAAAAGTCAATATTCGATACCTAAAACTTGAATTGTACTACTCCTTACTGGCTATTACATCAACTTAGAAGCTTCATCTGTGTTCTACTATGGTGCTTTTAGTGTCTCCGCATACCGCAGCACGCGACATAGCTTTGCAGACGATAAGTACAACCGTTTCAGAGAGAAGAGCGGCCAATGTGACGATCTGGCTTTAAGTCGATTCGATAACAAATGACGAAAACGGACGGATTTCTCAGGTTTTTACTACATATGAACACTTTTTACATCCTCCCGTGCAACGCGGCTGCTAGTCCTCCTTTCATGCAGAATCTTTAGGTCCTAGCTCATGTCCAAGGCACCAAAGCCAGCTAAAAAGTCAATAATCGATACCTAAAACTTGAATTGTACTACTTCTCACTGGCTATCACATCAACGTAGAAGCTTCATCTGTGTTCTACTATGGTGCTTTTAGTGTCTCCGGATACTGCAGCACGCGACATAGCTTTGCAGACGATAAGTACAACCGTTTCAGAGAGAAGAGGGGCCCATGTGACGATCTGGCTTTAAGTCGATTCGATAACAAATGACGAAAACGGACGGATTTCTCAGGTTTTTACTACATATGAACACTTTTTACATTCTCCCTTTCAATTCGGCTCCTAGTCCTCCTTTCATGCAGAATCTTAAGGTCCTAGGTCATGTCCAAGGCACCAAAGCCAGCAAAAAAGTCAATAATCGATACCTAAATCTTGAATTGTACTACTTCTTACTGGCTATTACATCAACTTTGAAGCTTCATCTGTGTTCTACTATGGTGCTTTCAGTGTCACCGCATACTGTAGCACGCGACATAGCTTTGCAGACGATAAGTACAACCGTTTCAGAGAGAAGAGCGGCCAATGTGACGCACTGCTTTAAGTCGATTCGATAATATATTCCGAAAACGGACGGATTTCTCAGGTTTTTACTACATATGAACACTTTTCGCATCCTCCCGTGCCACTCGGCTGCTAGTAATCCTTACATGCACAATCATAAGGTCCTACCTCATGTCCAAGGCACCAAAGCCAGCTAAAAAGTCAATTTTCGATACCTAAAACTTGAATTGTATTACACCTTACTGGCTATTACATCAACTTAGGAGCTCCATCTGTGTTCTACTATGGTGCTTTTAGTGACTCCGCATACCGCAGCACGCGACATAGCTTTGCAGACGATAAGTACAACCGTTTCGGAGAGAAGAGCGGGCAATATGACGATCTGGCTTCAAGTTGATTCGATAACAACTGACGAAAACGGACGGATTTCTCATTTTTTTACCTCAGATGAACACTATTCACATTCTCCCATGCATCTCGGCTGCTAGTCCTCCTTTCATGCAGAATCTTAAGGACATAGCTCATGTCCAAGGCACCAAAGCCAGCTAAAAAGTCAATAATCGATACCTAAAACTTGAATTGTACTACTTCTTACTGGCTATTACATCAACTTTGAAGCTTCATCTGAGTTCTACTATGGTGCTTTTAGTGTCTCCGCATACCGCAGCACGCGGCATAGCTTTGCAGACGATAAGTACAACGGTTTCAGAGAGAAAAGCGGGCAATGTGACGATCTGGCTTCAAGTCGATTCGATAACAAATGACGAAAACGGACGGATTTCTCAGGTTTTTACTACATATGAACACTTTTTACATCCTCCCGTGCAACGCGGCTGCTAGTCCTCCTTTCATGCAGAATCTTTAGGTCCTAGCTCATGTCCAAGGCACCAAAGCCAGCTAAAAAGACAATAATCGATACCTAAAACTTGAATTGTACTACGTCTCACTGGCTATCACATCAACTTAGAAGCTTCATCTGTGTTCTACTATGGTGCTTTTAGTGTCTCCGCATACTGCAGCACGCGACATAGCTTTGCGGACGATAAGTACAACCGTTTCAGAGAGAAGAGGGGCCCATGTGACGATCTGGCTTTAAGTCGATTCGATAACAAATGACGAAAACGGACGGATTTCTCAGGTTTTTACTACATATGAACACTTTTCACATTCTCCCATGTAACTCGGCTGCTAGTCCACCTTTCATGCAGAATCATAAGGTCCTAGCTCATGTCCAAGGCACAAAAGCCAGCTAAAAAGTCAATAATCGATACCTAAAACTTTAATTGTACTACTTCTCACTGGCTATCACATCAAATTAGAAGCTTCATCTGCGTTCTACTATGGTGCTTTCAGTGTCTCCGCATACTGCAGCACGCGACATAGCGTTGCAGACGATAAGTACAACCGTTTCAGAGAGAAGAGCGGCCAATGTGACGCACTGCTTTAAGTCGATTCGATAATATATTCCGAAAACGGACGGATTTCTCAGGTTTTTACTACATATGAATACTTTTCGCATCCTCCCGTGCCACTCGGCTGCTAGTAATCCTTTCATGCACAATCATAAGGTCCTACCTCATGGCCAAGGCACCAAAGCCAGCTAAAAAGTCAATTTTCGATACCTAAAACTTGAATTGTACTACTCCTTACTGCCTATTACATCAACTTAGAAGCTTCATCTGTGTTCTACTATGGTGCTTTTAGTGACTCCGCATACCGCAGCACGCGACATAGCTTTGCAGACGATAAGTACAACCGTTTCAGAGAGAAGAGGGGCCCATGTGACGATCTGGCTTTAAGTCGATTCGATAACAAATTACGAAAACGGACGGATTTCTCAGGTTTTTACTACATATGAACACTTTTCGCATCCTCCCGTGCAACTCGGCTGCTAGTCCTCCTTTCATGCAGAATCTTAAGGTCCTAGCTCATGTCCAAGGCGCCAAAGCCAACTAAAAAGTCAATATTCGATACCTAAAACTTGAATTGTACTACTCCTTACTGGCTATTACATCAACTTAGAAGCTTCATCTGTGTTCTACTATGGTGCTTTTAGTGTCTCCGCATACAGCAGCATGCGACATAGCTTTGCAGACGATAAGTACAACCGTTTCAGATAGAAGAGCGGCCAATGTGACGATCTGCTTTAAATCGATTCGATAACAAATGACGAAAACGGACGGATTTCTCATTTTTTTACTACAGATGAACACTATTCACATTCTCCCATGCATCTCGGCTGCTAGTCCTCCTTTCATGCAGAATCATAAGGTCCTAGCTCATGTCCAAGGCACCAAAGCCAGCTAAAAAGTCAATAATCGGTACCTAAAACTTGAATTGTACTACTTCTTACTGGCTATTACATCAACTTAGAAGCTTCATCTGTGTTCTACTATGGTGCTTTTAGTGACTCCGCATAATGCAGCACGCGACATAGCTTTGCAGACGATAAGTACAACCGTTTCAGAGAGAAGAGCGGGCAATATGACGATCTGGCTTCAAGTTGATTCGATAACAACTGACGAAAAAGGATGGATTTCTCAGGTTTTTACTACATATGAACACTTTTTACATTCTCCCATTCAACTCGGCTGCTAGTCCTCCTTTCATGCAGAATCTTAAGGACATAGCTCATGTCCAAGGCACCAAAGCCAGCTAAAAAGTCAATAATCGATACCTAAAACTTGAATTGTACTACTTCTTACTGGCTATTACATCAACTTTGAAGCTTCATCTGAGTTCGACTATGGTGCTTTTAGTGTCTCCCCATACCGCAGCACGCGGCATAGCTTTGCAGACGATAAGTACAACGGTTTCAGAGAGAAAAGCGGGCAATGTGACGATCTGGCTTCAAGTTGATTCGATAACAAATGACTAAAACGGACGGATTTCTCAGGTTTTTACTACATATGAACACTTTCCACATTCTCCAATGCAACTCGGCTGCTAGTCATCCTTTCATGCAGAATCTTAAGGACATAGCTCATGTCCAAGGCACCAAAGCCAGCTAAAAAGTCAATAATCGATACCTAAATGGACTACATCTTACTAGCTATTACATCAACTTAGAAGCTTCATCTATGTTCCACTATGGTGATTTTAGTGTCTCCGCAAACCGCAGCACGCGACATAGCTTTGCAGACGATAAGTACAACCGTTTCAGAGAGAAGAGAGGCCAATGTGACGATCTGGCTTTAAGTCGATTCGATAACAAATGACGAAAATGGACGGATTTCTCAGGTTTTTACTACATATGAACACTTGTCACATAGTCCTGTGCAACGCGGCTGCTAGTCCTCCTTTCATGCAGAATCTTAAGGTCCTAGCTCATGTCCAAGGCGCCAAAGCCAGCTAAAAAGTCAATATTCGATACCTAAAACTTGAATTGTACTACTCCTTACTGGCTATTACATCAACGTAGAAGCTTCATCTGTGTTCTACTATGGTGCTTTTAGTGTCTCCGCATACCGCAGCACGCGACATAGCGTTGCAGACGATAAGTACAACCGTTTCAGAGAGAAGAGGGGCCAATGTGACGAACTGGCCTCAAGTCGATTAGATAACAAATGACGAAAATGGACGGATTTCTCAGGTTTTTACTACATATGAACACTTTTCACATACTCCCGTGCAACGCGTCTGATAGTCCTCCTTTCATGCAGAATCTTAAGGTCCTAGCTCATGTCCAAGGCACCAAAGCCAGCTAAAAAGTCAAAATTCGATGCCTAAAACTTGAATTGTACCACTCCTTACTGGCTATTACATCAACTTAGAAGCTTCATCTGTGTTCTACTATGGTGCTTTTAGTGTCTCCGCGTACCGCAGCACGCGACATAGCTTTGCAGACGATAACTACAACCGTTTCAGAGAGAAGAGGGGCCAATGTGACGAACTGGCTTTAAGTCGATTCGATAACAAATGACGAAAATGGACGGATTTCTCAGGTTTTTACTACATATGAACACTTTTCACATACTCCCGTGCAACGCGGCTGCTAGTCCTCCTTTCATGCAGAATCTTAAGGTCCTAGCTCATGTTAAGGCACCTAAGCCAGCTAAAAAGTCAATAATCGATACCTAAAACTTGAATTGTACTACTTCTCACTGGCTATCACATCAACTTAGAACCTTCATCTGTGTTCTACTATGGTGCTTTTAGTGTCTCCGCATACCGCAGCACGCGACATAGCTTTGCAGGCGATAAGTACAACCGTTTCAGAGAGAAGAGGGGCCAATGTGACGATTTGGCTTTAAGTCGATTCGATAACAAGTGACGAAAACGGACGGATTTCTCAGGTTTATACTACATATGAACACTTTTTACATTCTCCCGTGCAACTCGGCTGCTAGTCTTCCTTTCATGCAGAATCTTAAGGTCCTAGCTCATGTCCAAGGCACCAAAGCCAGCAAAAAAGTCAATAATCGATACCTAAATCTTGAATTGTACTACTTCTTACTGGCTATTACATCAACTTTGAAGCTTCATCTGTATTCTACTATGGTTCTTTTAGTGTCTCCGCATACCGCAGCACGCGACATAGCTTTGCAGACGATAAGTACAACCGTTTCAGATAGAAGAGCGGCCAATGTGACAATCTGGCTTTAAGTCGATTCGATAACACATGACGAAAACGGACGCATTTTTCAGGTTTTTACTACATATGAACACTTTTCACATTCTCCCAAGCAACTCGGCTGCTAGTCCTCCTTCCGTGCGGAATCATAAGGTCCTAGCTCATGTCCAAGGCACAAAAGCCAGCTAAAAGGTCAATAATCGATACCTAAAACTTGAATTGTACTACTTCTTACTTGCTATAACATCAACTTAGAAGCTTAATCTGTGTTCTGCTATGGTGCTTTTAGTGTCTCCGCATACCGCAGCACGCGACATACCTTTGCAGACGATAAGTAGAACCGTTTCAGAGAGAAGAGGGGCCCATGTGACGATCTGGCTTTAAGTCGATTCGATAACAAATGACGAAAACGGACGGATTTCTCAGGTTTTTACTACATATGAACACTTTTTACATCCTCCCGTGCAACTCGGCTGCTAGTCCTCCTTTCATGCAGAATCTTTAGGTCCTAGCTCATGTCCAAGGCACCAAAGCCAGCCAAAAAGTCAATAATCGATACCTAAATCTTGAATTGTACTACTTCTTACTGGCTATTACATCAACTTTGAAGCTTCATCTGTGTTCTACTATGGTGCTTTTAGTGTCTCCGCATACCGCAGCACGCGACATAGCTTTGCAGACGATAACTACAACCGTTTCAGAGAGAAGAGCGGTCAATGTGACGATCTGGCTTTAAGTCGATTCGATAACAAATGACGAAAACGGACGGATTTCTCAGGTTTTTAGTACATATGAACACTTTTCACATTCTCCCATGTAACTCGGCTGCTAGTCCTCCTTTCATGCAGAATCATAAGGTCCTAGCTCATGTCCAAGGCACAAAAGCCAGCTAAAAAGTCAATAATCGGTACCTAATACTTGAATTGTATTACTTCTCACTGGCTATCACATCAACTTAGAACCTTCATCTGTGTTCTACTATGGTGGTTTTAGTGTCTCCGCATACCGCAGCACGCGACATAGCTTTGCAGACGATAAGTACAACCGTTTCAGAGAGAAGAGGGGCCAATGTGACGATCTGGCTTTAAGTCGATTCGATAACAAGTGACGAAAACGGACGGATTTCTCAGGTTTATACTACATATGAACACTTTTTACATTCTCCCGTGCAACTCGGCTGCTAGTCCTCCTTTCATGCAGAATCTTAAGGTCCTAGCTCATGTCCAAGGCACCAAAGCCAGCAAAAAAGTCAATAATCGATACCTAAATCTTCAATTGTACTACTTCTTACTGGCTATTACATCAACTTTGAAGCTTCATCTGTATTCTACTATGGTGCTTTTAGTGTCTCCGCATACCGCAGCACGCGACATAGCTTTGCAGACGATAAGTACAACCGTTTCAGATAGAAGAGCGGCCAATGTGACAATCTGGCTTTAAGTCGATTCGATAACACATGACGAAAACGGACGCATTTTTCAGGTTTTTACTACATATGAACACTTTTCACATTCTCCCAAGCAACTCGTCTGCTAGTCCTCCTTCCGTGCGGAATCATAAGGTCCTAGCTCATGTCCAAGGCACAAAAGCCAGCTAAAAAGTCAATAATCGATACCTAAAACTTTAATTGTACTACTTCTCACTGGCTATCACATCAACTTAGAAGCTTCACCTGCGTTCTACTATGGTGCTGTCAGTGTCACCGCATACTGTAGCACGCGACATAGCTTTGCAGACGATAAGTACAACCGTTTCAGAGAGAAGAGCGGCCAATGTGACGCACTGCTTTAAGTCGATTCGATAATATATTCCGAAAACGGACGGATTTCTCAGGTTTTTACTACATATGAACACTTTTCGCATCCTCCCGTGCCACTCGGCTGCTAGTAATCCTTTCATGCACAATCATAAGGTCCTACCTCATGTCCAAGGCACCAAAGCCAGCTAAAAAGTCAATTTTCGATACCTAAAACTTGAATTGTACTACACCTTACTGGCTATTACATCAACTTAGGAGCTCCATCTGTGTTCTACTATGGTGCTTTTAGTGACTCCGCATACCGCAGCACGCGACATAGCTTTGCAGACGATAAGTACAACCGTTTCGGAGAGAAGAGCGGGCAATATGACGATCTGGCTTCAAGTTGATTCGATAACAACTGACGAAAACGGACGGATTTCTCATTTTTTTACCTCAGATGAACACTATTCACATTCTCCCATGCATCTCGGCTGCTAGTCCTCCTTTCATGCAGAATCTTAAGGACATAGCTCATGTCCAAGGCACCAAAGCCAGCTAAAAAGTCAATAATCGATACCTAAATTGACTACACCTTACTACCTATTACATCAACTTAGAAGCTTGATCTGTGTTCCACTATGGTGATTTTAGTGTCTCCGCAAACCGCAGCACGCGACATAGCTTTGCAGACGATAAGTACAACCGTTTCAGAGAGAAGAGAGGCCAATGTGACGATCTGGCTTTAAGTCGATTCGATAACAAATGACGAAAATGGACGGATTTCTCAGGTTTTTACTACATATGAACACTTGTCACATAGTCCCGTGCAACGCGGCTGCTAGTCCTCCTTTCATGCAGAATCTTAAGGTCCTAGCTCATGTCCAAGGCGCCAAAGCCAGCTAAAAAGTCAATATTCGATACCTAAAACTTGAATTGTACTACTCCTTACTGGCTATTACATCAACTTAGTAGCTTCATCTGTGTTCTACTATGGTGCTTTTAGTGTCTCCGCATACCGCAGCACGCGACATAGCTTTGCAGACGATAAGTACAACCGTTACAGAGAGAAGAGCGGCCAATGTGACGCACTGCTTTAAGTCGATTCGATAATAAATTACGAAAACGGACGGATTTCTCAGGTTTTTACTTCATATGAACACTTTTCGCATCCTCCCGTGCAACTCGGCTGTTAGTCCTCCTTCATGCAGAATCTTAAGGTCCTAGCTCATGTCCAAGGCGCCAAAGCCAGCTAAAAAGTCAATATTCGATACCTAAAACTTGAATTGTACTACACCTTACTGGCTATTACATCAACTTAGAAGCTTCATCTGTGTTCTAATATGGTGCTTTTAGTGTCTCCGCATACCGCAGCACGCGACATAGCTTTGCAGACGATAAGTACAACCGTTTCAGAGAGAAGAGGGGCCAATGTGACGAACTGGCCTCAAGTCGATTAGATAACAAATGACGAAAATGGACGGATTTCTCAGGTTTTTACTACATATGAACACTTTTCACATACTCCCGTGCAACGCGGCTGATAGTCCTCCTTTCATGCAGAATCTTAAGTTCCTAGCTCATGTCCAAGGCACCAAAGCCAGCTAAAAAGTCAATAATCGATACCTAAAACTTGAATTGTACTACTCCTTACTGGCTATTACATCAACTTAGAAGCTTCATCTGTGTTCTACTATGGTGCTTTTAGTGTCTCCGCATACCGCAGCACGCGACATAGCTTTGCAGACGATAAGTACAACCGTTTCAAAGAGAAGAGGGGCAATGTGACGAACTGGCTTTAAGTCGATTCGATAACAAATGACGAAAATGGACGGATTTCGCAGGTTTTTACTACATATGAACACTTTTCACATACTCCCGTGCAACGCGGCTGCTAGTCCTCCTTTCATGCAGAATCTTAAGGTCCTAGCTCATGTCCAAGGCACCTAAGTCAGCTAAAAAGTTAATAATCGATACCTAAAACTTGAATTGTACTACTTCTCACTGGCTATCACATCAACTTAGAACCTTCATCTGTGTTCTACTATGGTGCTTTTAGTGTCTCCGCATACCGCAGCACGCGACATAGCTTTGCAGACGATAAGTACAACCGTTTCAGAGAGAAGAGGGGCCAATGTGACGATCTGGCTTTAAGTCGATTCGATAACAAGTGACGAAAACGGACGGATTTCTCAGGTTTATACTACATATGAACACTTTTTACATTCTCCCGTGCAACTCGGCTGCTAGTCCTCCTTTCATGCAGAATCGTAAGGTCCTAGCTCATGTCCAAGGCACCAAAGCCAGCAAAAAAGTCAATAATCGATACCTAAATCTTCAATTGTACTACTTCTTACTGGCTATTACATCAACTTTGAAGCTTCATTTGTATTCTACTATGGTCTTTTTAGTGTCTCCGCATACCGCAGCACGCGACATAGCTTTGCAGACGATAAGTACAACCGTTTCAGAGAGAAGAGCGGCCAATGTGACGCACTGCTTTAAGTCGATTCCATAATAAATTACGAAAACACGGATTTCTCAGGTTTTTACTACATATGAACACTTTTCGCATCCTCCCGTGCAACTCGGCTGCTAGTCCTCCTTTCATGCAGAATCTTAAGGTCCTAGCTCATGTCCAAGGCACCAAAGCCAGCTAAAAAGTCAATATTCGATACCTAAAACTTGAATTGTACTACTCCTTACTGGCTATTACATCAACTTAGAAGCTTCATCTGTGTTCTACTATGGTGCTTTTAGTGTCTCCGCATACCGCAGCACGCGACATAGCTTTGCAGACGATAAGTACAACCGTTTCAGAGAGAAGAGCGGCCAATGTGACGATCTGGCTTTAAGTCGATTCGATAACAAATGACGAAAACGGACGGATTTCTCAGGTTTTTACTACATATGAACACTTTTTACATCCTCCCGTGCAACGCGGCTGCTAGTCCTCCTTTCATGCAGAATCTTTAGGTCCTAGCTCATGTCCAAGGCACCAAAGCCAGCTAAAAAGTCAATAATCGATACCTAAAACTTGAATTGTACTACTTCTCACTGGCTATCACATCAACGTAGAAGCTTCATCTGTGTTCTACTATGGTGCTTTTAGTGTCTCCGGATACTGCAGCACGCGACATAGCTTTGCAGACGATAAGTACAACCGTTTCAGAGAGAAGAGGGGCCCATGTGACGATCTGGCTTTAAGTCGATTCGATAACAAATGACGAAAACGGACGGATTTCTCAGGTTTTTACTACATATGAACACTTTTTACATTCTCCCTTTCAATTCGGCTCCTAGTCCTCCTTTCATGCAGAATCTTAAGGTCCTAGGTCATGTCCAAGGCACCAAAGCCAGCAAAAAAGTCAATAATCGATACCTAAATCTTTTATTGTACTACTTCTTACTGGCTATTACATCAACTTTGAAGCTTCATCTGTGTTCTACTATGGTGCTTTTAGTGTCTCCGCATACCGCAGCACGCGACATAGCTTTGCAGACGATAAGTACAACCGTTTCAGAGAGAAGAGCGGCCAATGTGACGATCTGGCTTTAAGTCGATTCGATAACAAATGACGAAAACGGATGGATTTCTCAGGTTTTTACTACATATGAACACTCTTTACATACTCCCTTGCAACGCGGCTGCTAGTCCTCCTTTCTTGCACAATCTTAAGGTCCTAGCTCATGTCCAAGGCACCAAAGCCAGCTAAAAAGTCAATATTCGATACCTAAAACTTGAATTGTACTACTCCTTACTGGCTATTACATCAACTTAGAAGCTTCATCTGTGTTCTACAATTGTGCTTTTAGTGTCTCCGCATACCGCAGCACGAGACATAGCTTTGCAGACGATAAGTACAACCGTTTCAGAGAGAAGAGGGGCTAATGTGCCGATCTGGCTATAAGCCGATTGGATAACAAATGACGAAAATGGACGGATTTCTCAGGTTTTTACTACATATGAACACTTTTCACATACTCCCGTGCAACGCGGCTGCTGGTCCTCCTTTCATGCAGAATCTTAAGGTCCTAGCTCATGTACAAGGCACCAAAGCCAGCTAAAAAATCAATATTCGATACCTAAAACTTGAATTGTACTACTCCTTACTGGCTATTACATCAACTTAGAAGCTTCATCTGTGTTCTACTATGGTGCTTTTAGTGTCCCCGCATACCGCAGCACGCGACATAGCTTTGCAGACGATAAGTACAACCTTTTCAGAGAGAAGAGGGGCCAATGTGACGCACTGCTTTAAGTCGATTCGATAATAAATTACGAAAATGGACGGATTTCTCAGGTTTTTACTACATATGAACACTTTTCGCATCCTCCCGTGCAACTCGGCTGCTAGTCCTCCTTTCATGCAGAATCTTAAGGTCCTTGCTCATGTCCAAGGCACCAAAGCCAGCTAAAAAGTCAATATTCGATACCTAAAACTTGAATTGTACTACTCCTTACTGGCTATTACATCAACTTAGAAGCTTCATCTGTGTTCTACTATGGTGCGTTTAGTGTCTCCGCATACCGCAGAAGGCGACATAGCTTTGCAGACGATAAGTACAATCGTTTCAGAGAGAAGAGCGGGCAATGTGACGATCTGGCTTCAAGTTGATTCGATAACAAATGACGAAAACGGACGGATTTCTCAGGTTTTTACTACATATGAACACTTTTCACATTCTCCCTTTCAATTCGGCTCCTAGTCCTCCTTTCATGCAGAATCTTAAGGACATAGCTCATGTCCAAGGCACCAAAGCCAGCTAAAAAGTCAATAATCGAAACCTAAAACTTGAATTGCACTACTTCTTACTGGCTATTACATCAACTTAGAAGCTTCATCTGTGTTCCACTATGGTGATTTTAGTGTCTCCGCATACCGCAGCACGCGACATAGCTTTGCAGACGATAAGTACAACCGTTTCAGAGAGAAGAGGGGCCAATGTGACGATCTGGCTATAAGTCGATTCGATAACAAATGACGAAAATGGACGGATTTCTCAGGTATTTACTACATATGAACACTTTTCACATACTCCCATGCAACGCGGCTGCTAGTCTTCCTTTCATGCAGAATCTTAAGGTCCTAGCTCATGTCCAAGGCACCAAAGCCAGCTAAAAAGTCAATAATCGATACCTAATACTTGAATTGTACTACTTCTTACTGGCTATTACATCAACTTTGAAATTTCATCTGTGTTCTACTATGGTGCTTTTAGTGTCTCCGCATACCGCAGCACACGACATAGCTTTGCAGACGATAAGTACAACCGTTTCAGAGAGAAGAGCGGCCAATGTGACGATCTGGCTTTAAGTCGATTCGATAACAAATGACGAAAATGGACGGATTTCTCAGGTTTTTACTACATATGAACACTTTTCACATTCTCCCATGCAACTCGGCTGCTAGTCCACCCTTTCATGCAGAATCTTAAGGTCCTAGCTCATTTCCAAGGCACCAAAGCCAGCTAAAACGTCAATTATCGATACCTAAAACTTGAATTGTACTACTTCGTACTGGCTATTACATCAACTTAGAAGCTTCATCTGTGTTCTACTATGGTGCTTTTAGTGTCTCCGCATACCGCAGCACGCGACATAGCTTTGCTGACGATAAGTACAACTGTTTCAGAGAGAAGAGCGGCCAATGTGACGATCTGGCTTCAAGTCGATTCGATAACAAATGACGAAAACGGACGGATTTCTCAGGTTTTTACTACATATGAACACTTTTCACATTGTCCCATACAACTCGGCTGCTAGTCCTCCTTTCATGCAGAATCATAAGGTCCTAGCTCATGTCCAAGGCACCAAAGCCAGCAAAAAAGTCAATAATCGATACGTAAATCTTGAATTGTACTACTTCTTACTGGCTATTACATCAACTTAGAAGCTTCATCTGTGTTCTACTATGGTGCTTTTAGTGTCTACGCATACCGCAGCACGCGACATAGCTTTGCAGACGATAAGTACAACCGTTTCAGAGAGAAGACCGGCCAATGTGACGATCTGGCTTAAAGTCGATTCCATAACAAATTACGAAAACGGACGGATTTCTCAGGTTTTTACTACACATGAACACTTTTCACATCCTCCCATGCAACTCGGCTGGTAGTCCTCCTTTCATGCAGAATCTTAAGATCCTAGCTCATGTCCAAGTCACCAAAGCCAGCTAAAAAGTCAATAATCGATACCTAAAACTTGAATTGTACTACTTCTTACTGGCTATTACATCAACTTAGAAGCTTCGTCTGTGTTCTAGTATGGTGCTTTTAGTGTCTCTGCATACCGCAGCACGCGACATAGCTTTGCAGACGTTAAGTACAACCGTTTCAGAGAGAAGAGCGGCCAATGTGACGATCTGGCTTTAAGTCTATTCGATAACAAATGACGAAAACGGACGGATTTCTCAGGTTTTTACTACATATGAACATTTGTCACATACTCCCATGAAACGCGGCTCCTAGTCCTCCTTTCATGCAGAATCTTAATGTCCTATCTCATTTCCAAGGCACCAAAGATAGCTAAAAAGTCAATAATCGATACCTAAAACTTGAATTGTACTACTTCTTACTTGCTATAACATCAACTCAGAAGCTTCATCTGTGTGTCCACTATGGTGCTTTTCGTGTCTCCGCGTACCGCAGCACGCGACATAGCTTTGCAAACGATAAGTACAACCGTTTCAGAGAGAAGAGCGGCCAATGTGACGATCTGGCTTCAAGTCCATTCGATAACAAATGACGAAAACGGACGGATTTTTCAGGTTTTTACTACATATGAACACTTTTCACATTCTCCCATGCAACTCGGCTGCTAGTCCTCCTTTCATGCAGAATCTTAAGGTCCTAGCTCATGTCCAAGGCACCAAAGCCAGCTAAAAATTCAATATTCGATACCTAACACTTGAATTGTACTACTCCTTACTGGCTATTACATCAACTTAGAAGCTTCATCTGTGTTCTACTATGGTGCTTTTAGTGTCTCCGCATACCGCAGCACGCGACATAGCTTTGCAGACGATAAGTACAAACGTTTCAGAGAGAAGAGCGGGCAATGTGACGATCTGGCTTTAAGTCGATTCGATAACAAATGACGAAAATGGACGGATTTCTCAGGTTTTTACTACATATGAACACTTTTCACATACTCCCGTGCAACTCGGCTGCTAGTCCTCCTTTCATGCAGAATCTTAAGGTCCTTGCTCATGTCCAAGGCACCAAAGCCAGCTAAAAGTCAATATTCGATACCTAAAACTTGAATTGTACTACTCCTTACTGGCTATTACATCAACTTAGAAGCTTCATCTGTGTTCTACTATGGTGCGTTTAGTGTCTCCGCATACCGCAGAAGGCGACATAGCTTTGTAGACGATAAGTACAACCGTTTCAGAGAGAAGAGCGGGCAATGTGACGATCTGGCCTCAAGTTGATTCGATAACAAATGACGAAAACGGACGGATTTCTCAGGTTTTTACTACATATGAACACTTTTCACATTCTCCCTTTCAACTCGGCTGCTAGTCCTCCTTTCATGCAGAATCTTAAGGACATAGCGCATGTCCAAGGCACCAAAGCCAGCTAAAAAGTCAATAATCGAAACCTAAGACTTGAATTGTACTACTTCTTACTGGCTATTACATCAACTTAGAAGCTTCATCTGTGTTCCACTATGGTGATTTATAGTCTCTGCATACCGCAGCACGCGACATAGCTTTGCAGACGATAAGTACAACCGTTTCAGAGAGAAGAGCGGCCAATGTGACGATCTGGCTTTAAGTCCATTCGATAACAATGGCGAAAACGGGCGGATTTCTCAGGTTTTTACTACATATGAACACTTTTCACATTCTCCAATTCAACTCGGCTGCTAGTCCTCCTTTCATGCAGAATCTTAAGGTCCTAGCTCATGTCCAAGGCATCAAAGCCAGCTAAAAAGTCAATATTCGATACCTAAAACTTGAATAGTACTACTCCTTACTGGCTATTACATCAACTTAGAAGCTTCATCTGTGTTCTACTATGGTGATTTTAGTGTCTCCGCATACCGCAGCACGCGACATAGCTTTCAGGCGATAAGTACAACCGTTTCAGAGAGAAGAGCGGCCAATGTGACGATCTGGCTTTAAGTCGATTCGATAACAAATGACGGAAAGGGACGGATTTCTCAGGTTTTTACAACATATGAACACTTTTCACATTCTCCCATGCTACTCGGCTGCTAGTCCTCCTTTCATGCAGAAACTTAAGGTCCTAGCTCATGTCCAAAGAACCAAAGCCAGCTAAAAAGTCAATAATCGATACCTAAAACTTGAATTGTACTACTTCTCACTGGCTATCACATCAACTTAGAAGCTTCATCTCTGTTCTACTATGGTGCTTTTAGTGTCTCCGCATACTGCAGCACGCGACATAGCTTTGCAGACGATAAGTACAACCGTTTCAGAGAGAAGAGCGGCCAATGTGACGATCTGGCTTTAAGGCGATTCGATAACAAATGACGAAAACGGACGGATTTCTCATTTTTTTACTACATATGACCACTATTCACATTCTCCCATGCATCTCGGCTGCTAGTCCTCTTTTCATGCAGAATCATAAGGTCCTAGCTCATGTCCAAGGCACAAGAGCCAGCTAAAAAGTCAATAATCGATACCTAAAACTTGAATTGTACTGCTTCTTACTGGCTATTACATCAACTTAGAAGCTTAATCTGTGTTCTACTATGGTGCTTTTAGTGTCTCCGCATACCGCAGCACGCGACATAGCTTTGCAGACGATAAGTACAACCGTTTCAGAGAGAAGAGCGGCCAATGTGACGCACTGCTTTAAGTCGATTCGATAATAAATTACGAAAACGGACGGATTTCTCAGGTTTTTACTACATATGAACACTTTTCGCCTCCTAACGTGCAACTCGGCTGCTAGTCCTCCTTTCATGCAGAATCTTAAGGTCCTAGCCCATGTCCAAGGCACCAAAGCCTGCTAAAAAATCAATATTCGATACCTAAAACTTGAATTGTACTACTCCTTACTGGCTATTACATCAACTTAGAAGCTTCATCTGTGTGTCCACTATGGTGCTTTTTGTGTCTCGGAATACCGCAGCACGCGACATAGCTTTGCAAACGATAAGTACAACCGTTTCATAGAGAAGAGCGGCCAATGTGACGCTCTGGCTTTAAGTCGATTCGGTAACAAATGACGAAAACGAACGAATTTCTCAGGTATTTACTACAGATGAACACTTTTCACATTCTCCCATGCAACTCGGCTGCTAGTCCTCCTTTCATGCAGAATCTTAAGGACCTATCTCATGTCCAAGGCAATAAAGCCAGCTAAAAAGTCAATAATCGATACCTAAACCTTGAATTGTACTACTTCTTACTGGCTATTACGTCAACTTAGAAGCTTCATCTGTGTTCCACTATGGTGATTTTTGTATATCCGCATACCGCAGCATGCGACATAGCTTTGCAAACGATAAGTACAACCGTTTCAGAGAGAAGAGCGGCCAATGTGACGATCTGGCTTTAAGTCGATTCTATAACAAATGACGAAAATGGACGGATTTCTCAGGTTTTTACTACATATGAACACTTTTCACAAACTCCCGTGCAACGCGGCTGCTAGTCCTCCTTTCATGCAGAATCTTAAGGTCCTAGCTCATGTCCAAGGCACAAAAGCCAGCTAGGAAGTCAATAATCGATACCTAAAACTTGAATTGTACTACTTCTCACTGGCTATCACATCAACTTAGAAGCTTCATCTGTGTTCTACTATGGTGCTTTTAGTGTCTCCGCATACTGAAGCACGCGACATAGCTTTACAGACGATAAGTACAACCGTTTCAGAGAGAAGAGCGGCCAATGTGACGATCTGGCTTCAAGTTGATTCGATAACAAATGACGAAAACGGACGGATTTCTGAGGTTTTTACTACATATGAACACTTTTCACATTCTCCCATTCAACTCGGCTGCTAGTCCTCCTTTCGTGCAGAATCTTAAGGACATAGCTCATGACCAAGGCACCAAAGCCAACTAAAAAGTCAATAATCGATAGCTAAAACTTGAATTGTACTACTTCTTACTGGCTATTACATCAACTTAGAAGGTTCATCTGTGTTCCACTATGGTGATTTTAGTGTCTTCGCATACCGCAGCACGCGACATAGCTTTGCAGACGATAAGTACAACCGTTTCAGAGAGAAGATCGGCCAATGTGACGATCTGGCTTTAAGTCGATTCGATAACAAATGACGAAAATGGACGGGTTCCTCAGGTTTTTACTACGTGTGAACACTTTTCACATTCTCCCGTGCAACTCGGCTGCTAGTCCTGCTTTCATGCAGAATCTTAAGGTTCTAGCTCATGTCCAAGGCACCAAAGCCAGCTAAAAAGTCAATAATCGATACTTAAAACTTGAATTGTACTACTTCTTACTGGCTATTACATCAACGTAGATGCTTCATCTGTGATCCACTATGGTGCTTTTAGTGTCTCCGCATACCGCAGCATGCGACATAGCTTTGCAGACGATAAATGTAACCGTTTCAGACAGAAGTGCGGGCAATGTGACGATCTGGCTTAAAGTCGATTCCATAACAAATGACGAAAACGGACGGATTTCTCAGGTTTTTACTACGTATGAACACTTTTCACATTCTCCCGCGCATCGCGGCTACTAGTCCTCCTTTCATGCAAAATCTCAAGTACCTAACTCATGTCCAAGGCACCAAAGAAGGGTAAAAAGTCAATAATCGATACCTAAAACTTGAATTGTACTACTTCTTACTGGCTATTACATCAACGTAGATGCTTCATCTGTGATCCACTATGGTGCTTTTAGTGTCTCCGCATACCGCAGCACGCGACATAGCTTTGCAGACGATAAGTACAACCGTTTCAGAGAGAAGAGCGGCCAATGTGACGATCTTGCTTCAAGTCGATTCGATAACAAATGACGAAAACGGACGGATTTCTCAGGTTTTTACTAGATATGAACACTTTTCACGTTGTCCCATACAACTCGGCTGCTAGTCCTCCTTTCATGCAGAATCTTAAGGTCCTAGCTCATGTCCAAGGCACCAAAGCCAGCAAAAAAGTCAATAATCGATACGTAAATCTTGAATTGTACTACTTCTTACTGGGTATTACATCAACTTAGAAGCTTAATCTGTGTTCTACTATGGTGCTTTTAGTGTCTCTGCATACCGCAGCACGCGACATAGCTTTGCAGACGATAAGTACAACCGTTTCAGAGAGAAGCGCGGCCAATGTGACGATCTGGCTTTAAGTCGATTCCATAACTAATTAGGAAAACGGACGGATTTCTCAGGTTTTTACTACATATGAACACTTTTCACATTCTCCCATGCAACGCGGCTGCTAGTCCTCCTTTCATGCAAAATCTTAAGATCCTAGCTCATGTCCAAGGCACCATAGATAGCTAAAAAGTCAATAATCCATACCTAAAACTTGAATTGTACTACTTCTTACTGGCTATTACATCAACTTAGAAGCTTCATCTGTGTGTCCACTATGGTGCCTTTTGTGTTTCCGCATACCGCAGCACGCGACATAGCTTTGCAAACGATAAGTACAACCGTTTCAGAGAGAAGAGCGGCCAATGTGACGATCTAGCTTTAAGTCGATTCGATAACAAATGACGAAAACGGACTAATTTCTCAGGTATTTACTACATATGAACAATTTTCACATTCTCCCATGCAACTCGGCTGCTTGTCCTCCTTTCATGCAGAATCTTAAGGTCCTAGCTCATGTCCAAATCACCAAAGCCAGCTAAAAAGTCAATAATCGATACCTAAATTTGAATTGTACTACTTCTTACTGGCTATTACATCATCTTAGAAGCTTCATCTGTGTTCTACTATGGTGCTTTTAGTGTCTCCAAATACCGCAGCACGCGACATAGCTTTGCAGACGATAAATGTAACCGTTTCAGAGAGAAGAGCGGCCAATGTGACGATCTGGCTTTAAGTCGATTCGATAATAAATTACGAAAACGGACGGATTTCTCAGGTTTCTACTACGTATAAACACTTTTCACATTCTCCCGTGCAACGCGGCTGCTAGTCCTCCTTAAATGCAGAATCTTAAGGTCCTAGCTCATGTCCAAGGCGCCAAAGCCAGCAAATAAGTCAATAATCGATACCTAAAACTTGAATTGTACTACTTCTTACTGGCTATTACATCAACTTAGATGCTTCATCTGTGATCCACTATGGTGCTTTTAGTGTCTCCGCATACCGCACCATGCGACATAGCTTTGCAGATGATAAATGTAACCGTTTCAGACAGAAGGGCGGCCAATGTGACGATCTGGCTTTAAGTCGATTCGATAACAAATGACGAAAAGTAACTGATTTCTCACGTTTTTACTACATATGAACACTTTTCACATTCTCCCGTGCAACTCGGCTGCTAGTCCTCCTTTCATGCAGAATCTTAAGGTTCTACCTCATATCCAAGGCACCAAAGCCAGCTAAAAAGTCAATAATCGTTAACTAAAACTTGAATTGTACTACTTCTTACTGGCTATTACATCAATTAGGAAGCTTCATCTGTGTTCTACTATGGTGCTTTTAGTGTCTCCGTATACCGCAGCACGCGACATAGCTTTGCAGACGATAAGTACAACCGTTTCAGAGAGAAGATCGGCCAATGTACTGATCTGGCTTTAAGTCGATTCGATAACAAATGACGAAAATGGACGGGTTCCTCAGGTTTTTACTACGTGTGAACACTTTTCACATTCTCCCGTGCAACTCGGCTGCTAGTCCTCCTTTCATGCAGAATCTTAAGGTCCTAGCTCATGTCCAAGGCACCAAAGCCAGCTAAAAAGTCAATAATCGATACCTAAAACTTGAATTGTACTACTTCTTACTGGCTATTACATCAACGTAGATGCTTCATCTGTGATCCACTATGGTGCTTTTAGTGTCTCCGCATACCGCAGAATGCGACATAGCTTTGCAGACGATAAATGTAACCGTTTCAGACAGATGAGCGGCCAATGTGACGATCTGACTTTAAGTCGATTCGATAACAAATGACGAAAACGGACGTATTTCTCAGGTTTTTACTACATATGAACACTTTTCACAGTCTCCATCGCATCGCGGCTGCTAGTCCTCCTTTCATGCAAAATCTTAAGTTCCTAGCTCATGTCCAAAGCACCAAAGAAGGGTAAAAAGTCAATAATCGAAACCTAAAACTTGAATTGTAATACTTCTCTCTGGCTATTACATCAACTTAGAAGCTTCATCTGTGTTCTACTATTGTGCTTTTAGTGTCTCCACATACCGCAGCACGCGACATAGCTTTGCAGGCGATAAATGTAACCGTTTCAGACAGAAGGGCGGCCAATGTGACGATCTGGCTTTAAGTCGATTCGATAAGAAATGACGAAAAGTAACGGATTTCTCAGGCTTTTACTACATATGATCACTTTTCACATTCTCCCTTTCAACTCGACTGCTAGTCCTCCTATCGTGCAAAATGTTAAGGTCCTAGCTCATGTCCAAGGCACCAAAGCCAGTTAAAAAGTCAATAATCGATAACTAAAACTTGAATTGTACTACTTATTACTGGCTATTACATCAATTTAGAAGCTACATCTGTTTTCTACAGTGGTGCTTTTAGTGTCTCCGCATACCGCAGCACGCGACATAGCTTTGCAGACGATCAGTACAACCGTTTCAGAGAGAAGAGCGGCCAATGTGACGATCTGGCTTTAAGTCGATTTGATAACAAATGACGAAAACAGACGGATTTCTCAGGTTATTACTACATATGAACACTTTTCACATTCTGCCGTGCAATTCGGCTGCTAGTCCTCGTTTCATGCAGAATCTTAAGGTCCTAGCTCCTGTTCAAAGCACCAAAGAAGGGTAAAAAGTTAATAATCGATACCTAAAACTTGAATTGTGCTACTTCATACTGGCTTTTACATCAACTTAGGAGCTTCATCTGTGTTCTACTATGGTGCTTTTAGTGTCTCGGCATACCGCAGCACGCGACATAGCTTTGCAGACGATAAATGTAGCCGTTTCAGAGAGAAAAGTGGCCAATGTGACGATCTGGATTTAAGTCGATTCGATAACAAATGACGAAAACGGACGCATTTCTCAGGTTTTTACTACAAATGAACACTTTTCACATTCTCCCATGCTACTCGGCTGCTAGTCCTCCTTTCATGCAAAATGTTACGGTCCTAGCTCATGTCCACGGCACCAGAGGCAGTTAAAAAGTCATTAATCGATAACTAAAACTTGAATTGTACTACTTCTTACTGGCTATTACACCAACTTAGAAGCTTTATCTGTGTTTTACTATGGTGCTTTTAGTGTCTCCGCATACCGCAGCACGCGACATAGCTTTGCAGACAATAAGTACATCCGTTTCAGAGAGAAGAGCGGCCGATGTGACGATCTGGCTTTAAGTCGATTCAATAACAAATGACGAATACGGACGGATTTCTCAGGTTTTACTACATACGAACACTTTTCACATTCTCCCGCGCATCGCGGCTGCTAGTCCTAGTTTAATCCCCAATCTTAAGGTCCTAGCTCATGTCCAAGTCCTCCTTTCATACAAAATCTTAAGTTCCTAGCTCCTGTTCAAAGCACCAAAGATGGGTAAAAAGTTAATAATCGATACCTAAAAATAGAATTGTACTACTCCTTACTGGCTTTTACATCAGCTTAGAAGCTTCATCTGTGTTCTACTATGGTGCGTTTTTTGTCTCCGCATACCGCAGCACGCGACATAGCTTTGCAGACGATAAGTACAACCGTTTCAGAGAGAAGAGCGGCCTATGTGACGATATGGCTTTATGTCGATTCGATAACAAATGACGAAAACCGACGGATTTCTCAGGTTTTTACTACAGATGAACACTTTTCACATTCTCCCGTGCTACTCGGCTGCTAGCCACCCTTTCATGCAAAATGTTACGGTCCTAGCTCATGTCCAAATCACCAAAGGCAGTTAAAAAGTCAATAATCGGTAACTAAAACTTGAATTGTACTACTTCTTACTGGCTATTACATCAACTCAGAAGCTTCATCTGTGTTCTACTATGGTGCTTTTAATGTCTCCACATACCGCAGCACGTGACATAGCTTTGCAGACGATAAATGTAACCGTTTCAGAGCGAAAAGCGGCCAATGTGTCGATCTGGCTTTAAGTCGATTCGATAACAAATGACGAAAAAGTTCGGATTTCTCAGGTTTTTACTACATATGAACACTTTTAACATTCTCCCGTGCAACTCGGCTGCAAGTCCACCCTTCTTGCAGAATCTTAAGGTCCTAGCTCATGTCCAATGCACCAAAGCCAGCTAAAAAGTAAATAATCGATACCTAAAACTTGAATTGTACTACTTCTTACTGGCTATTACAACAACTTAGAAGCATCATCTGTGTTCTACTATGGAGCTTTTAGTGTCTCCGCATACCGCAGAACGCGACATAGCTTTGCAGACGATAAGTACATCCGTTTCAGAGAGAAGAGCGGCCAATGTGACGATCTGGCTTTAAGTCGATTCGATAACAAATGACGAATACTGAAGGATTTCCCAGGTATCACTACATATGAACACTTTTCACATTATCCCGTGCATCGCGGCTGCTAGTCCTCCTTTCATGCAATATCTTAAGTTCCTAGGTCATGTCCAAGACACCAAAGATGGGTAAAAAGTCAATAATCTATAACAAAAACTTGAATTGTACTACTTCTTACTGGCTATTACATAAACTTAGAAGCTTCATCTGTGTTCTACTATGGTGCTTTTGGTGTCTCCGCATACCGCAGCACGCGACATAGCTTTGCAGACGATAAGTACAACCGTCACAGAGAGATGAGCGGCCAATGTGACGATCTGGCTTTAAGTCGATTCGATAACAAATGACGCAAACGGACGGATTTCTCAGGTTTTTACTACATATGAACACTTTTCACATTCTCCCGTGCAACTCGGCTGCTAGTCCTCCTTTCATGCAAAATGTTAAGTTCCTAGCTCATGTCCAAGGCACCAAAGCCAGTTAAAAAGTCAATAATCGATAACTAAGACTTGAATTGTACTACTTCTTACTGGCTATTACATCAACTTAGAAGCTTCATCTGTGTTCTACTGTGGTGCTTTTTGTGTCTCCGCATACCGCAGCACGCGACATAGCTTTGCAGACGATAAGTACAACCGTTTCAGAGAGAAGAGCGGCCAATGTGACGATCTGGCTTTAAGTCGATTCGATAACAAATGACGAAAACGGAAGGATTTCTCAGGTTTTTACTACATACGAACACTTTTCACATTCTCACATACAACGCGGCTGCTAGTCCTCCTTTCATGCAAAATCTTAAGTTCCTAGCTCATGTCCTAGGCACCAAAGAAGGGTAAAAAGTCAATAATCGATACCTAAAACTTGAATTGTACTACTTCATACTGGCTATTACATAAATTTAGAAGCTTCATCTGTGTTCTACAATGGTGCTTTTAGTGTCTCCGCATACCGCAGCACGCGACATGGCTTTGCAGACGATAAATGTAACCGTTTAAGACAGAACTGCGGCCAATGTGACGATCTGGCTGTAAGTCGATTCGATAACAAATGACGAAAACGGACGGATTTCTCAGGTTTTATCTACATATGAACACTTTTCACTTTCTCCCGTGCAACTCGGCTGCTAATCCTCCTTTCATGCAAAATGTTAAGTTCCTAGCTCATGTCCAAGGCACCAAAGCCAGTTAAAAAGTCAATAATCGATAACTAAAACTTGAATTGTACTACGTCTTACTCGCTATTACATCAACTTGGAAGCTTCATCTGTGTTCTACTGTGGTGCTTTTTGTGTCTCCGCATGCCGCAGCACGCGACATAGCTTTACAGACGATAAGTACAGCCGTTTCAGAGAGAAGAGCGGCCTATGTGACGATCTGGCTTTAAGTCGATTCGATAACAAATGACTAAAACGGACGGATTTCCCAGGTTTTTACTACATATGAACACTTTTCAGAGTCTCCAGTGCAACGCTACTGCTAGTCCTCCTTTCATACAAAATCTTAAGTTCCTAGCTCCTGTTCAAAGCACCAAAGAAGGGTAAAAAGTTAATAATCGATACCTAAAACTAGAATTGTACTACTCCTTACTGGCTTTTACATCAGCTTAGAAGCTTCATCTGTGTTCTACTATGGTGCTTTTAGTGTCTCCGCATACCGCAGCACGTGACATAGCTTTGCAGACGATAAGTACAACCGTTTCTGAGGGAAGAGCGGCCTATGTGACGATCTGGCTTTAAGTCGATTCGATAACAAATGACGAATACGGACAGATTTCTCAGGTTTTACTACATACGAACACTTTTCACATTCTCCCGTGCAACGCGGCTGCTAGTCCTCCTTTCATGCAAAATCTTAAGTTCCTAGCTCATGTCCAAGGCACCAAAGAAGGGTAAAAAGTCAATAATCGATACCTAGCACTTGAATTGTACTACTACTTACAAGCTATTACATCAACTTAGGAGCTTCATCTGTGTTCTACTATGGTGCTTTTAGTGTCTCTGCATACCGCAGAACGCCTCATAGTTTTGCAGACGATAAGTACAACCATTTCAGAGAAAGAGCGGCCAATGTGACGATCTGGCTTTAAGTCGATTCGATAAGAAATGACGAAACGGACAGATTTCTCAGGTTTTTACTACATATGAACACCTTTCACATTCTCCCGTGCAACTCGGCTGCTAGTCCTCCTTTCATGCAAAATGTTAAGGTCCTAGCTCATGTCCAAGGCACCAAAGCCAGTTAAAAAGCCAATAATCGAGAACTAAAAGTTGAATTGTACTACTTCTTACTGGCTATTACATCAACTTAGAAGCTTCATCTGTGTTCTACTATGGTGCTTTTTGTGTCTCCGCATACCGCAGCACGCGACATAGCTTTACAGACGATAAGTACAACCCTTTCAGACAGAAGAGCGGCCAATATGACGATCTGGCTTTAAGTCGATTCGATAACAAATGACGAAAACGAACGGATTTCTCAGGTTTTTACTACATATGAACACTTTTCACAGTCTCCAGTGCAACGATACTGCTAGTCCTCCTTTCATACAAAATCTTAAGTTCCTATCTCCTGTTCAAAACACCAAAGAAGGGTAAAAAGTTAATAATCGATACCTAATACTAGAATTGTACTACTCCTTACTGGCATGTACATCAGCTTAGATGCTTCATCTGTGTTCTACTATGGTGCTTTTAGTGTCTCCGCATACCGCAGCACGCGACATAGCTTTGCAGACGATAAGTACAACCGTTTCAGAGGGAAGAGCGGCCTATGTGACGATCTGGCTTTAAGTCGATTCGATAACAAATGACGAAAACGGACGGATTTCTCAGGTTTGTACTACAGATGTACACTTTTCACATTCTCCCGTGCTACTCGGCTGCTAGTCCTCCTTTCATGCAAAATGTTACGGTCCTAGCTCATGTCCAAGGCACCAAAGGCAGTTAAAAAGTCAATAATCGATAACTAAAACTTGAATTGTACTACTTCTTACTGGCTATTACATCAACTTAGAAGCTTCATCTGTGTTCTACTATGGTTTTTTTAGTGTCTCCACATACCGCAGCACGTGACATAGCTTTGCAGACGATAAATGTAACCGTTTCAGAGAGAAGAGCGGCCAATGTGACGATCTGGCTTTAAGTCGATTCGATAACAAATGACGAATACGGAAGGATTTCTCAGGTATCACTACATATGAACACTTTTCACATTATCCCGTGCATCGCGGCTGCTAGTCCTCCTTTCGTGCAATATCTTAAGTTCCTAGGTAATGTCCAAGGCACCAAAGTTGGGTAAAAAGTCAATAACCGATAACAAAAACTTGAATTGTACTACTTCTTACTGGCTATTACATAAACTTAGAAGTTTCATCTGTGTTCTACTATGGTGCTTTTAGTGTCTCTGCATACCGCAGCACGCGACATAGCTTTGCAGAAGATAAGTACAACCGTTTTAGAGAGATGAGCGTACAATGTGACGATCTGGCTTTAAGTCGATTCGATAAGAAATGACGAAAACGGACGGATTTCTCAGGTTTTACTACATACGAACACTTTTCACATTCTCCCGTGCAACGCGGCTGCTAGTCCTCCTTTCATGCAAAATCTTAAGTTCCTAGCTCATGTTCATGGCACCAAAGAAGGGTAAAAAGTCAATAATCGGTACCTAAAACTTGAATTGTACTACTACTTACAAGCTATTACATCAACTTAGGAGCTTCATCTGTGTTCTACTCATGTGCTTTTAGTGTATCCGCATACCGCAGCACGTGACATAGCTTTGTACACGATAAGTACAACCGTATCAGAGAGAAGAGCGGCCAATGTGACGATCTGGCTTTAATCGATTTGATAACAAATGACGAATACGGAAGGATTTCTCAGGTATTACTACATATGAACACTTTGCACATTATCCCGTGCATCGCGCCTGCTAGTCCTCCTTTCATGCAATATCATAAGTTCATAGGTCATGTTCAAGGCACCAAAGATGGGTAAAAAGTCAATAATCGATAGTAAAAACTTGAATTGTACTACTTCATACTAGCTATTACATTAACTTAGAAGCTTCATCTGTGTTCAACTATGGTGTTATTAGTGTCTCCACATACCGCAGCATGCGACATAGCTTTGCGGACGATAAGTACAACCGTTTCAGAGAGAAGAGCGGCCAATGTGACGATCTGGCTTTAAGTCGATTCGGTAACAAATGACGAAAACCTACGGATTTCTCAAGTTTTTACTACGTATGAACACTTTTCACATTCTCCCATGCAACTCGGCTGCTAGTCCTCATTTCATGCAGAATCCTCAGGTCCTAGTTCATGTCCAAGGCACCAAAGCCAGCTAAAATTCAAAAATCGATACCAAAACTTGAATTGTACTACTTCTTACTGTCTATTACATCAACTTAGATGCTTCATCTGTGTTCTACTATGGTGCTTTTAGTGTCTCCGCATACCGCAACAAGCGACATACCTTTGCAGACGATAAGTACAACCGTTTCAGAGAGAAGAGCGGCCAATTTGACGATCTTTCTTTAAGTCGAATCGATAAAAAATGACGTAAATGGACGTATTTCTCAGGTTTTTACTACATATGAACACTTTTCACATTCTCCCGCGCATCGCGGCTGCTAGTCCTCCTTTCATGCAAAATCTTAAGTTCCTAGCTCATCTCATAGGCACCAAAGCCAGTTAAAAAGTCAATAATCGATAAATAAACTTGAATTGTACTACTTCTTAATGGCTATTACATCAACTTAGAAGCTTCATCTGTGTTCTAATGTGGTGCTTTTAGTGTCTCCACATACCGCAGCACGTGAAATAGCTTTGCAGACGATAAATGTAACCGTTTCAGAGAGAAAAGCGGCCAATGTGACGATCTGGCTTTAAGTCGATTCGATAACAAATGACGAAAACGGACGGATTTCTCAGGCTTTTACTACATATGAACACTTTTCACATTCTCCCGCGCATCGCGGCTGCTAGTCCTCCTTTCATGCAAAATCTTAAGTTCCTAGCTCATGTCCAAGGCACCAAAGACAGTTAAAAAGTCAATAATCGATAACTAAAACTTGAATTGCACTACTTCTTACTGGCTATTACATCAACTTAGAAGCTTCATCTGTGTTCTACTGTGGTGCTTTTAGTGTCTCCGCATACCGCAGCACGCGACATAGCTTTGCAGACGATAAGTACAACCGTTTCAGAGAGAAGAGCGGCCAATGTGACGACCTTGCTTTAAGTCGATTCGATATCAAATGACGAATACGGACGGTTTTCTCAGCTTTATCCCACATATGAACACTTTTCACATTCTCCCGTGCAACGTGGCTGCTAGTCATCCTTTCATGCAAAATGTTAATGTCCTAGCTCATGTCCAAGGCGCCAAAGCCAGCTAAAAAGTCAATATTCGATAACTAAAACTTGAATTGTACTACTCCTTACTGGCTATTACATCAACTTAGTAGCTTCATCTGTGTTCTACTATGGTGCTTTTAGTGTCTCCGCATACCGCAGCACGCGACATAGCTTTGCAGACGATAAGTACAACCGTTACAGAGAGAAGAGCGGCCAATGTGACGCACTGCTTTAAGTCGATTCGATAATAAATTACGAAAACGGACGGATTTCTCAGGTTTTTACTACATATGAACACTTTTCGCATCCTCCCGTGCAACTCGGCTGCTAGTCCTCCTTCATGCAGAATCTTAAGGTCCTAGCTCATGTCCAAGGTACCAAAGAAGGGTAAAAAGTCAATAATCGATAACAAAAACTTGAATTGTACTACTTCATACTAGCTATTACATCAACATAGAAGCTTCATCTATGTTCTACTATGGTGCTTTTAGTGTCACTGCATACCGCAGCACGCGACATAGCTTTGCAGACGATAAATGTAACCGTTTCAGACTGAACTGCGGCTAATGTGACGATCTGGCTTTAAGTCGATTCGATAACAAATGACGAAAACGGACGGATTTCCCAGGTTTTTACTACAGATGAACACTTTTCACATTCTCCCGTGCTACTCGGCTGATAGTCCTCCTTTCATGCAAAATGTTACGGTCCTAGCTCTTGTCCAAGGCACCAAAGGCAGTTAAAAAGTCAATAATCGATAACTGAAACATGAATTGTACTACTTCTTACTGGCTATTACATCAACTTAGAAGCTTCATCTATGTTCTACTATGGTGCTTTTAGTGTCTCCGCATACCGCAGCACGCGACATAGCTTTGCAGACGATAAGTACAACCGTTTCAGAGAGAAGAGCGGCCTATGTGACGATCTGGCTTTAAGTCGATTCGATAACAAATGACGAATACGGACGGATTTCTCAGGTTTTACTACATACGAACACTTTTCCCATTCTCCCGTGCAACGCGGCTGCTAGGCCTCCTTTCATGGAAAATCTTAAGTTCCTAGCTCATGTCCAAGGCACCAAAGAAGGGTAAAAAGTCAATAATCGATACCAAAGACTTGAATTGTACTAGTACTTACAAGCTATTACATCAACTTAGGAGCTTCATCTGTGTTCTACTATGGTGCTTTTAGTGTCTCTGCATACCGCAGCACGCGACATAGCTTTGCAGACGATAAGTACAACCGTTTCAGAGAGAAGAGCGGCCAATGTGACGAACTGGCTTTAAGTCGATTCGATATCAAATGACAATTACGGACGGATTTCTCAGCTTTATACCACATATGAACACTTTTCACATTCTCCCGTGCAACGCGGCTGCTAGTCATCCTTTCATGCAAAATGTTATGGTCCTAGCTCATGTCCAAGGCACCAGAACCAGCTAAGAAGTCAATAATCGATAACTAAAACTTGAATTGTACTATTTCTTAATGGCTATTACATCAACTTAGAAGCTCATCTGTGTTCCACTATGGTGCTTTTAGTGTCTCCACATACCGCAGCACGCGACACAGCCATGCAGACGATAAATGTAAACGTTTCAGAGAGAAGAGCGGCCAATGTGACGATCTGGCTTTAAGTCGATTCGATAACAAATGACGAAAACGGTCGGATTTCTCAGGCTTTTACTACATATGAACACTTTTCACATTCTCCCGCGCATCGCGGCTGCTAGTGCTCCTTTCATGCAAAATCTTAAGTTCCTAGGTCATGTCCAAGGCACCAAAGAAGGGTAAAAAGTCAATAATCGATACCAAAAACTTGAATTGTAATACTTCTTACTGGCTATTACATCAACTTAGAAGCTTCATCTGTGTTCTACTGTGGTGCTTTTAGTGTCTCCGCATACCGCAGCACGCGACATAGCTTTGCAGACGATAAGTACAACCGTTTCAGAGAGAAGAGCGGCCAATGTGACGACCTTGCTTTAAGTCGATTCGTTATCAAATGACGAATACGGACGGATTTCTCAGCTTTATCCCACATATGAACACTTTTCACATTCTCCCGTGCAACGTGGCTGCTAGTCATCCTTTCATGCAAAATGTTAATGTCCTAGCTCATGTCCAAGACACCAGAACCAGCTAAGAAGTCAATAATCTATAACTAAAACTTGAATTGTACTATTTCTTACTGGCTATTACATCAACTTAGAAACTCATCTGTGTTCTACTATGGTGCTTTTAGTGTCTCCACATACCGCAGCACGCGACACAGCCATGCAGACGATAAATGTAACCGTTTCAGAGAGAAGAGCGGCCAATGTGACGATCTGGCATTAAGTCGATTCGATAACAAATGACGAAAATGGACGGATTTCTCAGGTTTTTACTACGTATGAACACTTTTCACACTCTCCCGTGCAACTCGGCTGCTAGTCCTCCTTTCATGCAGAATCTTAAGGTCCTAGCTCATGTCCAAGGCACCAAAGCCAGCTAAAATGTCAATAATCGATACCTAAAATTTGAATTGTACTACTTCTTACTGGCTATTACATCAACATAGAAGCTTCATCTGTGTTCTACTATGGTGCTTTTAGTGTCTCCGGATACCGCAGCACGCGACATAGCTTTGCAGACGATAAGTACAACCGTTTCAGAGAGAAGAGCGGCCAATGTGACGATCTGGCTTTAAGTCGATTCGATAACAAATGACGAAAACGGACGGATTTCACAGGCTTTTACTACATATGAACACTTTTCACATTCTCCCGCGCATCGCGGCTGCTAGTCCTCCTTTCATGCAAAATCTTAAGTTCCTAGGTCATGTCCAAGGCACCAAAGAAGGGTAAAAAGTCAATAATCGATACCAAGAACTTGAATTGTAATACTTCTTACTGGCTATTACATCAACTTAGAAGCTTCATCTGTGTTCTACTATGGTGCTTTTAGTGTCTCTGCATACCGCAGAGCGCGACATAGCTTTGCAGACGATAAGTACAACCGTTTCAGAGAGAAGAGCGGCCAATGTGACGATCTGGCTTTAAGTCGATTCGATAACAAATGACGAATACGGACTTATTTCTCAGCTTTATACCAAATATGAACACTTCATATTCTCCTGTGCAACGCGGCTGCTAGTCATCCTTTCATGCAAAATCTTAAGTTCCTAGCTCATGTCCAAGGTACCAAAGAAGGGTAAAAAGTTAATAATCGATACCAAAAACTTGAATTGTAATACTTCTTACTGGCTATTACATCAACTTAGAAGCTTCATCTGTGTTCTACTATTGTGCTTTTAGTGTCTCCACATACCGCAGCACGCGACATAGCTTTGCAGACGATAAGTACAACCGTTTCAGAGAGAAGAGCGGCCAATGTGACGATCTGGCTTTAAGTCGATTCGATAACAAATGACGAATACGGACGGATTTCTCAGCTTTATCCCACATATGAACACTTTTCACATACTCCCGTGCAACGCGGCTGCTAGTCATCCTTTCATGCAAAATCTTAAGTTCCTAGTTGATATCCAAGGTACCAAAGAATGGTAAAAAGTCAATAATTGATAACAAAAACTTGAATTGTACTACTTCATACTAGCTATTACATCAACTTAGAAGCTTCATCTGTGTTCTACTATGGTGCTTTTAGTGTCTCTGCATACCGCAGAACGCGACATAGCTTTGCATACGATAAGTACAACCGTTTCAGGGAGAAGAGCGGCCAATGTGACGATCTGGCTTTAAGTTGATTCGATAACAAATGACGAATACGGACTTATTCCTCAGCTTTATACCACATATGAACACTTTTCACATTCTCGCGTGCAACGCGGCTGCTAGTCATCCTTTCATGCAAAATCTTAAGTTCCTAGCTCATGTCCAAGGCACCAAAGAAGGGTAAAAAGTCAATAATCGATACCTAAGACTTGAATTGTACTAGTACTTACAAGCTATTACATCAACTTAGGAGCTTCATCTGTGTTCTACTATGGTGCTTTTAGTGTCTCTGCATACCGCAGCACGCGACATAGCTTTGCAGACGATAAGTACAACCGTTTCAGAGAGAAGAGCGGCCAATGTGACGATCTGGCTTTAAGTCGATTCGATATCAAATGACAATTACGGACGGATTTCTCAGCTTTATACCACATATGAACACTTTTCACATTCTCCCGTGCAACGCGGCTGCTAGTCATCCTTTCATGCAAAATGTTATGGTCCTAGCTCATGTCCAAGGCACCAGAACCAGCTAAGAAGTCAATAATCGATAACAAAAACTTGAATTGTACTATTTCTTACTGGCTATTACATCAACTTAGAAGCTCATCTGTGTTCCACTATGGTGCTTTTAGTGTCTCCACATACCGCAGCACGCGACACAGCCATGCAGACGATAAATGTAACCGTTTCAGAGAGAAGAGCGGCCAATGTGACGATCTGGCTTTAAGTCGATTCGATAACAAATGACGAAAACGGTCGGATTTCTCAGGCTTTTACTACATATGAACACTTTTCACATTCTCCCACGCATCGCGGCTGCTAGTGCTCCTTTCATGCAAAATCTTAAGTTCCTAGGTCATGTCCAAGGCACCAAAGAAGGGTAAAAAGTCAATAATCGATACCAAAAACTTGAATTGTAATACTTCTTACTGGCTATTACATCAACTTAGAAGCTTCATCTGTGTTCTACTATTGTGCTTTTAGTGTCTCCACATACCGCAGCACGCGACATAGCTTTGCAGACGATAAGTACAACCGTTTCAGAGAGAAGAGCGGCCAATGTGACGATCTGGCTTTAAGTCGATTCGATAACAAATGACGAATACGGACGGATTTCTCAGCTTTATCTCACATATGAACACGTTTCACATTCTCCCGTGCAACGCGGCTGCTAGTCATCCTTTCATGCAAAATCTTAAGTTCCTAGTTGATATCCAAGGTACCAAGAATGGTAAAAAGTCAATAATTGATAACAAAAACTTGAATTGTACTACTTCATACTAGCTATTACATCAACTTAGAAGCTTCATCTGTGTTCTACTATGGTGCTTTTAGTGTCTCTGCATACCGCAGAACGCGACATAGCTTTGCATACGATAAGTACAACCGTTTCAGAGAGAAGAGCGGCCAATGTGACGATCTGGCTTTAAGTTGATTCGATAACAAATGACGAATACGGACTTATTCCTCAGCTTTATACCACATATGAACACTTTTCACATTCTCGCGTGCAACGCGGCTGCTAGTCATCCTTTCATGCAAAATCTTAAGTTCGTAGCTCATGTCCAAGGTACCAAAGAAGGGTAAAAAGTCAATAATCGATAACAAAAACTTGAATTGTACTACTTCATACTAGCTATTACATCAACTTAGAAGCTTCATCTGTGTTCTACTATGGTGCTTTTAGTGTCTCTGCATACCGCAGCACTAGACATAGCTTTGCAGACGATAAATGTAACCGTTTCAGACAGAACTGCGGCTAATGTGACGATCTGGCTTTAAGTCGATTCGATAACGAATGACGAAAACGGACGGATTTCTCAGGTTTTTACTTCAGATGAACACTTTTCACATTCTCAAGTGCTACTCGGCTGCTAGTCCTCCTTTCATGCAAAATGTTACGGTCCTAGCTCATGTCCAAGGCACCAAAGGCAGTTAAAAAGTCAATAATCGATACATAAAACATGAATTGTACTACCTCTTACTGGCTATTACATCAACTTAGAAGCTTCATCTGTGTTCTACTATGGTGCTTTTAGTGTCTCCGCATACCGCAGCACGCGACATAGCTTTGCAGACGATTAGTACAGCCGTTTCAGAGAGAAGAGCGGCCTATGTGACGATCTGGCTTTAAGTCGATTCGATAACAAATGACTAAAACGAACAGATTTCTCAGGTTTTACTACATACGAACACTTTTCACATTCTCCCGAGCAACGCGGCTGCTAGGCCTCCTTTCATGCAAAATCTTAAGTTCCTAGCTCATGTCCAAGGCACCAATTCCAGTTAAAAAGTCAATAATCGATAACTAAAACTTGAATTGTACTACTTCTTACGGGCTATTACATCAACTTAGGAGCTTCATCTGTGTTCTACTATGGTGCTTTTAGTGTCTCTGCATACCGCAGCACGCGACATAGCTTAGCAGACGATAAATGTAACCGTTTAAGACAGAACTGCGTCCAATGTGACGATCTGGATTTAAGTCTATTCGATAACAAATGACGAAAACGGACGGATTTCTCCGGTTTTTAATACGTATGAACACTTTTCACTTTCTCCCGTGCAACTCGGCTGCTAGTCTTCCTTTCATGCAGAATCTTAAGGTCCTAGCTCATGTCCAAGGCACCAAAGAAGGGTAAAAGTTCAATAATCGATAACTAAAACTTGAATTGTACTGTTACTTAATGGCTGTTATATCAACTTAGATGCTTCTTCTGTGTTCCACTATGGTGCTTTTAGTGTCTCCGCATACCGCAGAACGCGACATAGCTTTGCAGAAGATAAATGTAACCCTTTCAGATAGATGAGCGGCCAATGTAACCACCTTGCTTTAAGTCGATTCGATAACAAATAAAGAAAACGGACGGATTTCTCAGGTTTTTGCTATATATGAACACTTTTCACATTCTCCCGCGCAACGCGGCTGCTAGTCTTCCTTTCATGCAAATCGTAAGGTCCTAGCTCATGTCCAAGGCATCAAAGAAGGGTAAAAGGTCAAAAATCGATAACTAAAACTTGAATTGTACTGTTTCTTACTGGCTATTACATCAACTTAGAAGTTTCTTCTGTGTCCTACTATGTTGCTTTTAGTGTCTCCGCATACCGCAGCACGCGACATAGCTTTGCAGGCGATAAATGTAACCGTTTCAGAGAGAAGCGCGACCAAAGTGATGATCTGGCTTAAAGTCGATTTGACAACAAATGACGAAAACTAGCGAATTTCTCATGTTTTATTTACATATGAACACTTTTCACATTTTCTCGTGCAACGCAGCTGCTAGTTCACCTTTCATGCAAAATCTTAAGGTTCTAGCTCATGTCCCAGGTACCAAAGCCGGCTAAAAAGTCAATAATCGATCACTAAAACTTGATTTGTACTGCTTCTTACTGGCTATTACATCAACTTGGAAGCTTCGTCTGTGTTCTACTATTGTGCTTTTAGTGTCTCCTCATACCGCAGAACGCGACATAGCTTTGCAGACGATATATGTCACCGTTTAAGAATGATGCGCGGCCAGTGAGACGATCTGACATTAAGTCGATTCAATAACAAATGACGAAAGCGGACTGATTTTTCATGTTTTTGCTACATATGAACACTCTTCATATTCTCCCGTGCAATGCGGCTGCTAGTCTTCCTTTCAAGCAAAATCTTAACGTCCTAGCTCATGTCCAAGGCACCAAAGTAGGGTAAACGTTCAATAATCAATTACAAAACTTGAATTGTACTGTTTCTTACTGGCTATTACATCAACTTAGAAGCTTCTTCTACGTTCTACCATGGTGCTTTTAGTGTCTCCGCATACTGCAGCACGCGCCATAGCTTAGCAGTCGATAAATGTAACCATTTCAGAGAGAAGAGCGGCCAATGTAACAAACTTGCTTTAAGTCGATTCGATAACAAATAAAGAAAACGGACGGATTTCTCAGGTTTTTGCTATATATGAACACTTTTCACTTTCTCCCGTGCAACGCGGCTTCTAGCCTTGCTTTCATGCAAAATCTTAAGGTCCTAGCTCATGTCCAAGGCACCAAAGTAGGGTAAAAGTTCAATAATCGATAACAAAACTTGAATTTTACTGTTTCTTACTGGCTATTACGTCAACTTAGAAGCTTCTTCTATGTTCCACTATGGTGCTTTTAGTGTCTCCGCATACCGCAGCACGCGACATAGCTTTGCAGACGATATATGTCACCGTTTAAGAGTGATGAGCGGCCAATGAGACGATCTGACATTAAGTCGAAAGGATAACAAAAGACGAAAATGGACTGATTTCTCATGTTCTTGCTACATATGAACCATATCCAGAGTCTCCCGTGCAACGCGGCTGCTAGTCTTCCTTTCAAGCCAAATCTTAAGGTCCTAGCCCATGTCCAAGGCAACAAAGTTGGGTAAAAGGTCAATAATCGATAACAAAACTTGAATTGTACTGTTTCTTACTTTCTATTATATTAACTTAGAAGTTTCTTCTGTGTTCTACTATGGTGCTTTTAGTGTCTCCGCATACCGCAGCACGCGACATAGCTTTGCAGAAGATAAATGTAACCGTTTCAGAGAGAAGAGGGACCAATGTAACAACCTTGCTTTAAGTCGATTCGATAACAAATGACGAAAACGGACGGATTTCTCAGGTTTTTACTACATATGAACACTTTTCACATTCTCCCGTGCAACGCGGCTGCTAGTCCTCTTTTCATGCAGAATCTTAAAGTCCTAGCTCATGTCCAAGGCACCAAAGCCAGCTAAAAAGTCAATAATCAATACCTAAAACTTGACTTGTACTACTTCTTCCTTGGTATTACATTAACTTAGAAGCTTCATCTGTGTTCCACTATGGTGCTTTTAGTGTCTCTGTGTACCGCAGCACGCGACATAGCTTTGCAGACGATAAGTACAACCGTTTCAGAGAGAAGAGCGGCCAATGTGACGATCTGGCTTTAAGTCGATTCGATAACAAATGACGAATACGGACGGATTTCTCAGCTTTATCCCACATATGAACACTTTTCACATTCTCCCGTGAAAACGCGGCTGCTAGTCATCCTTTCATGCAAAATCTTAAGTTCCTAGTTCATATCCAAGGTACCAAAGAATGGTAAAAAGTCAATAATTGATAACAAAAACTTGAATTGTACTACTTCATACTAGCTATTACATCAACTCAGAAGCTTCATCTGTGTTCTACTATGGTGCTTTTAGTGTCTCTGCATACCGCAGCACGCGACATAGCTTTGCAGACGATAAATGTAACCGTTTCAGACAGAACTGCGGCTAATGTGACGATCTGGCTTTAAGTCGATTCGATAACAAATGACGAAAACGTACGGATTTCTCAGGTTTTTACTACAGATAAACACTTTTCACATTCTCCCGTGCTACTCGGCTGCTAGTCCTCCTTTCATGCAAAATGTTAAGTTCCTAGCTCATGTCCAAGGCACCAATGCCAGTTAAAAAGTCAATAATCGATAACTAAAACATGAATTGTACTACTTCTTACTGGCTATTACATCAAGTTAGAAGCTTCATCTGTCTTCTACTGTGGTGCTTTTTGTGTCTCCGCATACCGCAGCACGCGACATAGCTTTGCAGACGATAAGTACAACCGTTTCAGAGAGAAGAGCGGCCAATGTGACGATCTGGCTTTAAGTCGATTCGATAAGAAATGACGAAAACGGACGGATTTCTCAGGTTTTTAATACATATGAACACTTTTCACATTCTCCCGTGCAACTCGGATGCTAGTCCTCCTTTCATGCAAAATGTTAAGTTCCTAGCTCATGTCCAAGGCACCAATGCCAGTTAAAAAGTCAATAATCGATAACTAAAACTTGAATTGTACTACTTCTTACGGGCTATTACATCAACTTAGAAGCTTCATCTGTGTTCTACTGTGGTGCTTTTTGTGTCTCCGCATACCGCAGCACGCGACATAGCTTTGCAGACGATAAGTACAACCGTTTCAGAGAGAAGAGCGGCCAATGTGACGATCTGGCTTTAAGTCGATTCGATAACAAATGACGAAAACGGACGGATATCTCAGGTTTTTACTACGTATGAATACGTTTCACATTGTCCCGAACAACGCGGCTGCTGGTCCTACTTTTATGCAAAATCTTAAGGTACTAACTCATGTCCAAGTCACCAAAGCCGGCTATAAAGGCAATAATTGATAACAGAAACTTGATTGTTACTGCTTCTTACTGGCTATTACATCAACTTGGAAGCTTCGTCTGTGTTCTACTATGGTGCTTTTAGTGTCTCCGCATACCGCAGAACGCGACATAGCTTTGCAGACGATATACGTCACCGTTTAAGAGTGATTAGCGGCCAATGAGACGATCTGACATTAAGTCGATTGGATAACAAATAACGAAAACGGACTGATTTCTCATGTTTTTGCTACATATGAACACTTTTCACATTCTCCCGTGCTACGCGGCTGATAGTCTTCCTTTCAAGCAAAATCTAAAGGTCCTAGCTCATGTCCAAGGCACCAAAGTAGGGTAAAAGTTCAATAATCGATAACAAAACTTAAATTGTACTGTTTCTTTCTGGCTATTACATCAACTTAGAAGTTTCTTCTGTGTCCTACTATGTTGCTTTTAGTGTCTCCGCATTCCGCAGCACGTGATATAGCTTTGCAGACGATAAATGTAACCGTTTCAGAGAGAAGCGCGACCAAAGTGATGATCTGGCTTAAAGTCGATTTGATAACAAATGACGAAAACTAGCGAATTTCTCATGTTTTATTTACATATGAGCACTTTTCACATTTTCTCGTGCAACGCAGCTGCTAGTCCTCATTTCATGCAAAATCTTAAGGTCCTAGCTCATGTCCAAGGCACCAAAGCCAGCTACAAAGTCAATAATCGATAACTAAAACGTGAATTGTACTACTTCTTACTGGCTATTACATCAACTTAGATGTTTCTTCTGTGTTCTACTATGGTGCTTTTCGTGTCTCCGCATACCGCAGCACGCGACATACCTTTGCAGAAGATGAATGTAACCGTTTCAGAGAGAAGAGCGGCCAATGTAACAACCTTGCTTTAAGTCGATTCGAATACAAATGACGAAAACGGACGGATTTCTCAGGTTTTTTCTACATATGAACACTTTTCACATTTTCCCGTGCAACGCGGCTGCTAGTCCTCCTTTCATGCAAAATCATAAGGTCCTAGCTCATGTCCAAGGCACCAAAGCCGGCTCAAAAGGCAATAATCGATAGTTAAAACGTGTATTGTACTACTTCTTACTGTCTATTACATCAACCTAGAAGCTTCTTCTGTGTTCTACTACGGTGCTTTTAGTGTCTCCGCTTACTGCAGCACGCGTCCTAGTTTTGCAGACGACAAATGTATCGTTTCAGAGAGAAGAGCGGCCGATGTGACGATGTGGCTTTAAGTCGATTCGATAACAAATAACGAAAACGGACGGATTTCTCAGGTTGTTACTACATATGATCATTTTTCCCATTCTGCCGAGCAACGCGGCTGCTAGTCCTCCTTTAATGAAAAGCTTAAGGTCCTAGATCATGTATAAGGCAGGAAAGCCGGCTAAAATGTGAATAATCAATACCTAAAACTTGAATTGTACTTTATCTTACTGGCTATTACATCAACTTAGAAGCTTCTTCTGTGTTCTACTATGGTGCTTTCAGTGTCTCCGCATACTGCAGCATGCGACATCTCTTTGCAGACTATAAATGTAACCGTTTCAGAGAGAAGAGCGGCCAATGTGACGATCTGGCTTTAAGTCGATTCCATAAAAAATAACGAAAACGGACGGGCTTTTCAGGTTTTACTACATATGAACACTTTTCAAATTCTTCCGTGCAACGCGGCTGCTACACCTTCCATAATGCAAAATCGTAAGGTCCTAGCAAATGTCCAAGGCACCAAAGCCGGCTAAAAAGTCAATAATCGATAACTTAAACTTGAATTGTACTACTTCTTACTGGCTATTAAATCAACTTAGAAGCTTCTTTTGTGTTCTACAATGGTGCTTTTAGTGTCTCCGCATACCGCACCCAGCGACAGTGCTTTGCAGAAGCTGAATTTAACCGTTTCAGAGAGAAGAGCGGCCAATATGACGATCTGGCTTAAAGTGGATTTGATGACAAATGACGAAAACGGGCGAATTTCTCACTTTATAACTACATATGGACACTTTTCACATTCTCCCGTTCAACGCAGCTGCTAGTACTCCTTTCATGCAAAATCGTAAGGTCCCAGCTCATGTCCAAGGCACCAAAGCCAGCTAAAAAGTCAATAATCGATAACTGAAACGTGAATTGTACTACTTCTTACTGGCTATTACATCAATTTAGTAGTTTCTTCTGTGTTCTACTACGGTGCTTTTAGTGTCTCCGAATACCGCAGCACGCGACATACCTTTGCAGAAGATGAATGTAACCGTTTCAGAGAGAAGAGCGGCCAATGTAACAACCTTGCTTTAAGTCGATTCGATTACAAATGACGAAAACGGACGGATTTCTCAGGTTTTTGATACATATGAACACTTTTCATTTTCTCCCGTGCAACGCGGCTGCTAGTCTTCCTTTCATGCAAAATCTTAAGGTCCTAGCTCATGTCCAAAGCACCAAAGAAGTGTAAAAGGTCAATAATCGATAACTAAAACTTGATTGTTCTGTTTCTTACTGGCTCCTACATCAACTTAGAAGCTTCTTCTGTATTCTACTATGGCGCTTTTAGTGTTTTCGCATACCACAGCACGCGACATAGCTTTGCAGACGGTAAATATAACCGTTTCAGAGAGAAGAGCGGCCAATGTACAAATTAACAAATTACGAAAACGGACGGATTTCTCAGGTTTTTACTACATATGAACACTTTTCACATTCTCCCGCGCAATGCGGCTAGTAGTCCTCCTTTCATGCTAAATCTTAATGTCCCAGCTGCTGTACAAGGCACCAAAGCCGGGTGAAAATTGAATAATCGATAACGAATACTTGAATTGCACTTTTTCTTACTGGCTATAACATCAACTTAGAAGCTTCGTCTGTGTTCTAGTATAGTGCTTTTAGTGTCTCCGCATTACGTAGCTCGCGACATATCTTTGGAGACTATAAATGTAACGGTTTCAGAGGGAAGAGCGGCCAATGTATCGATCTAGCTTTAAGTCGATTCGATAACAATTGACGAAAACATACGGATTTCTCAGGATTTCACTACATATGAACCCTTTTCACATTTTCCCGTGGAACGCAGCTGCTAGTCCTCCTTTCATGCAAAATCTTATGGTTCCACCTCATATCCAAGGAACTAAAGCCGGCTAAAAATCATTAATCGATAACCAATATTTGAATTGCACTGCTTCTTACTGGCTATTACTTCAACTTAGAAGCTTTTTCTGTGTTCTATTATGTTTGCTTTTAGCGTCACTGCATACCGCAATACGTGACATAGCTTTGCAGACGATAAATGTAACCGTTACAGAGAGAAGAGCGGCCAATATGACGATGTGGCTTTAAGTCGATTCGATAACAAATGACGAAAATGGACGGATTTCTCAGGTTTTTAAAACATATGAACACTTTTTACATTTACCCGTGCAACGCGGCTAATACTCCTCCTTTCATGTAAAATCTTAAGGTCCCAGCTCATGTACAAGGCTCCAAAGCCGGGTAAAAAGTGAATAATCGATAACGAAAACTTTGAATTGTACTACTTCGTGCGGGCTATTACATTAACTTAGAAGCTTCTCCTGTGTTGTACTATGGTGCTTTAAGTGTCTATGCATACTGCACCCAACGACATGCTTTGCAGACGATAAATAAACCGTTTCAGTGAGAGGAGCGGACAAAGTGACGATCTGGCTCTAAGTCGCTTCGATAACAAATGACGAACACGGACGGATTTCTCAGGTGTTTACTACACATGAACACTTTTCACATTCTCCCGTGCAACGCGGCTAATAGTCCTCCTTTCATGCAAAATCTTAAGGTCCTAGCTGCTGTACAAGTCACCAAAGCCGGGTGAAAAGTGGATAATCGATAACGAAAACTTAAATTGCACTACTTCTTACTGGCTATAACATCAACTTAGAAACTTCATCTGTGTTCTAGTATAGTGCTTTGAGTGTCTCCGCATACCTTAGTCGCGACATATCTTTGGAGACGATAAATGTAACCGTTTCTGAGGGAAGAGCGGCCAATGTAACGATGTGGATTTAATTCGATTCGATAACAATTGACGATAAAGGCCGGATTTCTCAGGTTTTTACTACATATGAACCCTTTTCACATTCTCCCGTGCAACGCGGCTGCTAGTCCTCCTTTCATGCAAAATCTTAACGTCAAAGCTCATGCCCAAGGCACAAAAAATTCTAAAAAGTCAATAATCGATAACTAAAATTTGAATTTTAGTGTTTCTTACTGGCTGTTACATCAAATTAGAAGATTCATCTGTGTTCTACTATGGTGCTTTTAGTGTCTCCGCATACCGCAGCACGCGACATAGCTTTGCAGACGATAAATGTAACCGTTTCAGAGAGACGAGCGGACAATGTTACGTCCTGGCTTTAAGTCGATTAGATAACAAATGACGAAAACAGACAGATTTCTCAGGTTTTTACTAGATATAACACATTAATACATTTTCCCGTGCAACGCGGCTGCTAGTCATCATTTCATGCAATCCCTTAAGGTCTTAGCTCATGTTCAGGGCACCAAAGCCGGCCAAAAAGTCAATAATCGATACCTAAAACTTGAATTGTACTACTTCTTACTGGCTATTACAACAACTCAGAAGCTTCTTCTGTGTTCAACTATGGTGCTTGTAGTGTCTCCGCATAACGCAGCACGCGACATAGCTTTGCAGACGATAAAAGTAACCGTTTCAGAGAGAAGAACGGCCAATGTGACGATCTGGCTTTAAGTCGATTCGATAACATATGACGAAAACGGAGGGATTTCATAGGTTTTACTATATATGAACATTTTTCACATTCTCCCGTGCAAAGCGGCTGCTACACTTCCCTTCATGCAAAATCGTAAAGCCCTAGCTCATTTCCAAGGGACCAAAGAAAAGTAAAAGTCAACAATCGATAACTAAAATTTGAATTTTAGTGTTTCTTACTGGCTGTTACATCAAATTAGAAGATTCATCTGTGTTCTACTATGGTGCTTTTAGTGTCTCCGCATACCGCAGCACGCGACATAGCTTTGCAGACGACAAATGTAACCGTTTCAGAGAGAAGAGCGGCGAATGTACGTCCTGGCTTTAACTCGATTCGATAACAAATGACGAAAACGGCCGAAATTCTCAGGTTTTTACGACATATGAACACTTTTCACATTTTCCCGTGCAACGCGGCTGCTAGTCCTCCTTTCATGCAAAATCGTAAGGTCCTAGCTCATGCCCAAAGCATCTAAATTGGCTAAAAAGTCAATAATCGATAACTAAAACGTGAATTTTACTACTTTTTACTCGGTATTACATCAACTTAGAAGCTACTTCTGTGTTCTACTATGGTGATTTTAGTGACTCCGCATACAGCAACACGCGACATAGCTTTGCAGACGATAAATGTAACCGTTTCAGATAGAAGAGCGGCCAAGGTGGCGATCTGGCTTAAAGTCCATTTGATAACAAATGACGAACACGGACGGATTTTTGAGGTTTTTACTACATATGAACACTTTTCACATTGTCCCGTGCAATGCGGCTGCTAGTCGTCCTTACATGCAAAATCTTAAGGTCCTAGCTCATGCCCAAGGCACCAAAGCCGGCTAAAAAGTCAATAATCGAAAACTAAAACTTGAATTGTACTACTTCTTACTACATATTACATCAACTTAGAAGCTTCTACTGTGTTCTACTATGGTGCTTTTAGTGTCTCCGCATACCGCACCCAGCGACATAGGTTTGCAGTGGGTAAATGTAACCGTTTCAGAGGGAAGAGCGGCCACTGTGACGATCTGGCTTTAAGTCGATTCGATTACAATTGACGAACACGGACGGATTTCTCAGGTTTTTACTACATATGAACCCTTTTTACATTGTCCCGTACAACGCGGTTAAAAGTCCTCCTTTCATGCAAAAGCTTAAGGTCCTAGCTCATGTACAAGGCACCAAAGCAGGCTAAAAAGTGAATAATCGATAACGAAAACTTGAATTGTACTACTTCTTACTGGCTATTACATTAACTTAAAGCTTCTTCTGTGTTGTACTATGGTGCTTTAAGTGTCTATGCATACTGCACCCAGCGACATAGCATTGCAGACGATAAATAAAACCGTTTCAGAGGGAAGATGCGGCGAATGTGACAATCTGGCTTTAAGTCGATTCGATAAGAATTGACGAACACGGTCGGATTTCTCAGGGTTTCACTACATATGAACACTTTTCACATTCACCCGTGTAACGCGGCTGCTAGTCCTCCTTTCACACAAAATCTTAAGGTCCTAGCTCATGCCCAAGGCACCAAAGCCGGCTAAAAAGTCAATAATCGATAGCTAAAACGTGAATTGTACTACTTCTTACTGGCTATTACAAAAACTTAGAAGTTTTTTCAGTGTTCTACTATGGTGCTTTTAGTGTCTCCGCATACCGCAGCACGCGACGTAGCTTTGCAGACGGTAAATATAACCGTTTCAGAGAGAAGAGCGGCCAATGTACGTTTTGGCTTTAAGTCGATTCGATAACAAATTACGAAAGCGGACGGATTTCTCAGGTTTTTTCTACATATGAACACTTTTCACATTCTCCCGTGCAACGCGGCTGCTAGTCCTCCTTTCATGCAAAATCTTAACGTTCCACCTCATGTCCATAGAACCAAAGCCGGTTAAAAAGTCAATAATCGAGAACTAAAACTTGAATTGTACTACTTCTTACTGGCTATTACATCAACTTAGAAGCTTCATCCTTGTTCTACTATGGTGCTTTTAGTGTCTCCGCATACCGCACCCAGCGACATAGCTTTGCAGACGGTAAATGCAACCGTTTCATAAAAAAGAGCGGCCAATGTGACGATCTGGCTTTAAGTCGATTCGATAACAAATGACGAACACGGACGGATTTCAGAGGTTTATACTACATATGAACACTTTTCACATTGTCAGGTGCAATGCGGCTGCTAGTCGTCCTTTCATGCAAAATCTTAAGGTCCTAGCTCATGCCCAAGGCGCCAAAGCCGGCTAAAAAGTCAATAATCGAAAACTAAAACTTGAATTGTACTACTTCTTACTACATATTACATCAACTTAGAAGCTTCTACTGTGTTCTACTATGGTGCTTTTAGTGTCTCCGCATACCGCACCCAGCGACATAGGTTTGCAGTGGGTAAATGTAACCGTTTCAGAGGGAAGAGCGGCCACTGTGACGATCTGGCTTTAAGTCGATTCGTTAACAATTGACGAACACGGACGGATTTGTCAGGTTTTTAGTACATATGAACCCTTTTCACATTCTCCCGTGCAACGCGGCTCCTAGTCCTCCTTTCATGCAAAATCTTAAGGTTCCACCTCATGTCCAAGGCACCAAAGCCGGCTAAAAAGTCAATAATCGATACCTAAAACTTGAATTGTACTACTTCTTACTGGGTATTACATCAACTTAGAAGCTACTTCTCTGTTCTACTACGGTGATTTTAGTGACTCCGCATACCGCATCCAGCGACATAGCTTAGCAGCCGATAAATGTAACCCTTTCAGAGGGAAGAGCGGCCAATGTGACGATCTGGCTTTAAGTCGATTGGATAACAAATGACGAAAACGGACGGATTTCTCAGGTTTTTACTACATATGAACACTTTTCACAATCGCCCGTGCAACGCGGCTGCTAGTCCTCCATTCATGCAAAATGGTATAGACGTAGCCCATATCCAAGGCACCAAAGCCCGCAAAAAAGTCAGTAATCGATAACTAAAACTTGCATTGTATAACTTCTTACTGGCTATTACATCATCTTAGAAGCTTCATCTGTGTTCTACTATGGTGCTTTTAGTGTCGCCGCATACCCCAGGACGCAACATAGCTTCCCAGAACACAAATGTAACCGTTTCAGAGAGAAGAGCGGCCAATGTGTCGATCTGGATTTAAGTTGATTCGTTAACAAATGACGAAAACGGACGGATTTCTCAGGTTTTTACTACATATAAACTCTTTTCACATCCTCCCGTGCAACACAGTTGCTAGTCCTAATCTCATGCAAAATCGTAGGGTCCTACCTCATGTCCAAGGCACCAAAGCCGGCTAAAAAGTCAATAATTAATAACTAAAACTTGAATTGTACTGCTTCTTACTGGCTATTACATTAACTTAGAAGCTTCGTCTGTGTTCTACTATGGTGCATTTAGTGTCTCCGCATACCGCAACACGAGACATATCTTTGCAGACGATAAATGTAACCGTTTCAGAGAGAAGACCGGCCAATGTGACGATCTCGATTTAAGTCGATTCGATAACAAATGACGATAACGGACGGATTTCTCAGGTTTTTACTACATATGAACACTTTTCACATTGTCCCTTGCAACGTGGCTGCTAGTCTTCCTTTCATGCAAAATCTTAAGGTCCTAACTCATGTCCAAGGCACCAAAGCCGGCTAAAAAGTCAATAATCAATAACTAAGACTTGAATTGTACTACTTCTTACTGGCTATTACATCAACTTAGAAGCTTCTTCTGTGTTCTACTATGGTGCTTTCAGTATCTCCGCATACCGCAGCACGCGACATAGCTTTGCAGACGATAAATGTAAGCGTTTCCGAGAGAAAAGCGGCCAATGTGACGATCTGGGTTTAAGTCGATTCGATAACAAATGACGAAAACGGACGGATTTCTCAGGTTTTTTCTACATATGACACTTTTCACATTCGCCCGTGCAGCGCGGCTGCTAGTCCTCCTTTCATGCAAAATCTTAAAGTCCTAGCTCATGTCCAGTGCACCAAAGCCGGCTAAAAAGTCAATAATCGATAAATGAACTTGAATTGTACTACCTCTTACTGGCATTACATCAACTTAAATGATTCATCTGTGTTCTACTATGGTGCTTTCAGTATCTCCGCATACCGCAGCAGTCGACAGAGCTTTGCCGACGATAAATGTAACCGTTTCAGAGAGAAGAGCGGTGAATATGACGATCTGGATTTAAGTCGATTCGATAACAAATGACGAAAACGGACGGATTTCTCAGGTTTTTACTACATATGAACACTTTTCACATTGTCCCTTGCAACGTGGCTGATAGTCTTCCTTTCATGCAAAATCTTAAGGTCCTAACTCATGTCCAAGGCACCAAAACCGGCTAAAAAGTCAATAATCAATAACTAAGACTTGAATTGTACTACTTCTTACTGGCTATTACATCAACTTAGAAGCTTCTTCTGTGTTCTACTATGGTGCTTTCAGTATCTCCGCATACCGCAGCACTCGACGTAGCTTTGCAGACGATAAATGTAACCGTTACAGAGAGAAGAGCGGCCAATGTGTCGATCGGGATTTAAGTCGAATTAATAACAAATGACGAAAACGGACGGATTTCTCAGGTTTTTACTACATAAGAACACTTATCACACTCGCCCGTACAACGCGGTTGCTAGTCCTCCTTTCATGCAAAATCGTAAAGTCTTAGCTCATGTCCAGGACACCAACGCTGGATAAAAACTCAATAATCGATAACTAAAACTTGAAATGTACTTCTTCGTACTGGGTATTACATCAAATTTGCAGCTTCACCTGTGTTCTACTATGGTGCTTTTAGTGTCTCCGGATACCACAGCATGCGACATAGCTTTGCAGACTATAAATGTAACCGTTTCCGAGAGAAGAGCGGCCAATGTGGCGATCTGGCTTTAAGTCGATTCGATAACAAATGACGAAAACGGACGGATTTCTCAGGTTTTTACTACATAAGAACACTTATCACACTCGCCCGTACAACGCGGTTGCTAGTCCTCCTTTCATACAAAATCTTAAGGTCCTAGCTCATGTCAATTGCACCAAAGCCGGCTAAAAAGTATAATCGATAACGAAAACTTGAATTGTACTACTTCTTACTGGCTATTACATCAACTTTGAGGCTTCATCTGTGTACTACTACTATAGTTTTAGTGTCTCCGCATACCGCAGCACGCGACATAGCTTTGCAGACGATAAATGTAATCGTTCCAGAGAGAAGAGCGGCAAATGTGTCGATCTGGATTTAAGTCGATTCGATAACGAATGACGAAAACGGACGAATTTCTCGGATTTTTACTACATATGAACACTTTTCACATCCTCCGTGCATCGTGGCCACTAGCCTTCCCTTCATGAAATATCTTAAGGCCCTAACTCATGTCGAAGCGCCAAAGAAGGGTAAAAAGTCAATAATCGATAGCTAAAACTTGAATTCTACTACTTCTTACTGGCTATTCCATAAACTTAGAAGATTCATCTGTATTCTTCTATGGTGCTTTTAGTGTCGCCGCATACCACAGCACGCGACATATCTTTGCAGACGATAAATGTAGCCGTTTCAGAGAGAAGAGCGGCCAACGTATCGATCTGGCTTTAAGTCGATTCGATAACAAATAACGAAACCGGACGGATTTCTCAGGTTTTTACTACATATGAACACTTTTCACATTCGCCCGTGCAACGCGGCTTCTAGTCCTCCTTTCATGCTAAATCGTATAGACGTAGCCCATACCCAGGCCCCAAAGGCGACTAAAAGTCAAAAATCGATAACTAAAACTTGCATTGTATGACTTCTTACTGTCTATTACATCAACTTAAGAGCTTCATCTGTGTTCTACTATGGTGCTAGTAGTGTCGCCGCATACCCCAGGACGCAACATAGCTTTGCAGAAGACAAATGTAACCGTTTCAGAGAGAAGAGCGGCCAATGTGTCGATCTGGATTTAAGTCGATTCGATAACAAATGACGAAAACGGACGGATTTCTCAGGTTTTTACTACATATGAACACTTTTCACATTGTCCCTTGCAACGTGGTTGCTAGTCTTCTTTTCATGAAAAATCTTAAGGTCCTAGCTAATGTCCAAGGCACCAAAGCTGGCTAAAAAGTCAATAATCAATAACTAAAACTTGAATTGTACTACTTCTTACTGGCTATTACATCAACTTAGAAGCTTCTTCTGTGTTCTACTATGGTGCTTTCAGTATCTCCGCATACCGCAGCACGCGACATATCTTTGCAGACGATAAATGTAAGCGTTTCCGAGAGAAAAGCGGCCAATGTGACGATCTGGATTTAAGTCGATTCGATAACAAATGACGAAAGCGGACGGATTTCTCAGGTTTTATTCTACATATGAACACTTTTCACATTCGCCCGAGGACCGCGGCTGCTAGTTTTCCTTTCATGCAAAATCTTAAGATCCTAGCAAATGTCCAAGGCACACAAAGCCTGCTAAAGAGTCAATAATCGATAACTAAAACCTGAATTCTGCTACTTCTTACTGGCTATTACATTAACTTATAAGTTTCATCTGTGTTCTACTATGGTGCTATTAGTATCTCCGGATACCTAAACACGAGACATTGCTTTGCAGACGATAAATGTAACCGTTTCAGAGAGAAGAGCGCCCAATGTATCGATCTGGCTTTAAGTCGATTCGATAACAAATGACGAAAACGGACGGATTTCTCAGGTTTTTACTACATATGAACACTTTTCACATTCGCCCGTGCAACGCGGTTGCTAGTTCTCCTTTCATGCAAAATCGTATAGTCCTACCTCATGTCAAAGGCACCAAAGCCAGCTAAAAAGTCAATAATCGATAACTAAATCTTGAATTGTACTACTTCTTACTGGCTATTATATCAACTTAGAAGCTTTATCTGTGTTCTACTATGGTGCTTTTAGTGTCTCCGCATACCGCAGCACCGGACATAGCTTTGCAGACGATAAATGTAATAGTTTCAGAGAGAAGAGCGGCAATGTGACGATCTGGCTTTAAGTCGATTCGATAACAAATGACGAAAACGGACGGATTTCTCAGGTTTTTACTACATATGAACACTTTTCACATTGTCCCTTGCAACTTGGCTGCTAGTCTTTCTTTCATGCAAAATCTTAAGGTCCTAGCTCATGTCCAAGGCGCCAAAGACGGCTAAAAAGTCAATAATCAATAACTAAAACTTGAATTGTACTACTTCTTACTGGCTATTGCATCAACTTAGAAGCTTCCTCTGTGTTCTACTATGGTGCTTTCAGTATCTCCGCATACCGCAGCACGCGACATAGCTTTGCAGACGATAAATGTAAGCGTTTCCGAGAGAAAAGCGGCCAATGTGACGATCTGGATTTAAGTCGATTTGATAACAAATGACGAAAACGGACGGATTTCTTAGGTTTTTACTACATATGAATACTTTTCACATTCGCTCGTGCAACGCGGCTGCTAGTCCTCCTTTCATGCAAAATCGTATAGTCCTACCTCATGTGAAAGGCACCAAAGCCGGCTAAAAAGTCAATAATCGATAACTAAATCTTGAATTGTACTACTTCTTACTGGCAATTACATCAACTTAGAATCTTTATCTGTGTTCTACTATGGTGCTTTTAGTGTCTCCGTATACCGCAGCACGCGACACAGCTTTGCAGACGATAAATGTAATCGTTTCAGAGAGAAGAGCGGCCAATGTGACGATCTGGCTTTAAGTCGATTCCATAACAAATGACGAAATCGGACGAATTTCTCAGATTTTTACTACATATGAACACTTTTCACATTCTCCCCTGCAACGCGGCCACTAGACTTCCCTTCATGCAAAATCTTAATTTCGTAGCTCATGTCGAAGCACCAAAGAATGGTAAAAAGTCAATAATCGATAACAAAAACTTGAATAGTACTACTTCTTACTGGCTATTACATCAACTTACGAGGTTCATCTGTGTTTTACTCTGATGCGTTTAGTGTCTCCGGATAACGTAGCACGCGACATAGCTTTGCAGACGATAAATGTAATCCTTTCAGAGAGAAGAGCGGCCAATGTGTCGATCTGGATTTAAGTCGAATCAATAACAAATGACGAAAACGGACGGATTTCTCAGATTCTTACTACATATGAACGCTTATCGTATTCTCCCGTGCAACGCAGTTGCTAGTTATCCTTTCATGCAAAATCCTAAGCTCCAGCAAATGTCCAAGTCTCCAAAGCGTGCTAAAAAGTCAATAACCAATAACTAAAACCTGAATTGTACTACTGCTTACTGGCTATTACATTACTTAGAAGCTTCATCTGTGTACTACTATAATGGTTTTAGTGTCTCCGCATACCGCAGCACGCGACATAGCTTTGCAGACGATAAATGTAATCGTTCCAGATAGCAGAGCGGCAAATGTGTCGATCTGGATTTAGGTAGATTCGATAACAAATGACGAAAACGGACGAATTTCTCAGATTTTTACTACATATGAACACTTTTCACATTCTCCCGTGCATTGTGGCCACTAGCCTTCCCTTCATGAAATATCTTAAGGCCGTAACTCGTGTCCAAGCGCCAATGAAGGGTAAAAAGTCAATAATCGATAGCTAAAACATGAATTCTACTACTTCTTACTGGCTATTACGTAAACTTAGAAGTCTCATCGGTATTCTTCTATGGTGATTTTAGTGTCGCCGCATTCCACAGCACGCGACATAGCTTTGCAGACGATAAATGTAGCCGTTTCAGAGAGAAGAGCGGCCAATAAGACGATCTGGTGTTAAGTCGATTCGATAACAAATGACGAAATTGGACGGATTCTCAGTTTCTTACTACATATGAACACTTTTCACATTCGCCCAAGCACCGCGGCTGCTAGTCCTCCTTTCATGCAAAATCCTAAGGTCCTACCAAATGTCCAAGGCACCAAAGCCTGCTAGAAAGTCAATAATCGAAAACTAAAACCTGAATTGTACTACTTCTTACTGGCTATTACATCAACTTATAAGTTTCATCTGTGTTCCACTATGGTGCTATTAGTATCTCCGGATACCGCAGAACATGACATAGCTTTGCAGACGAAAAATGTAACCGTTTCAGAGAGAAGAGCTGCCAATCTGATGATCTGGATTTAAGTCGATTCGATAACAAATGACGAAAACGGACGGATTCTCAGGTTTTTACTACCTATCAACACTTTTCACATTATCCCGCGCAACGCCGCCGCTAGTCCTCCTTTCATGCAAAGTCTAATGTCCAATCTAATGTCTAAGGCACCAAAGCCGGCAAAAAAAGTCAATAATCGATAACTAAAACTTGAGTTTTACTACTTCTTATTGGCTATAACATCAACTAAGAAGGTTCATCTGTGTTTTACTATGATGCTTTTAGTCTCTCCGGATACCGCACCACGCGACATAGTTTTGCAGAGGATAAATGTAACCGTGTCAGAGAGAAGAGAGGCCAATGTGACGATCTGGCTTTAAGTCGATACGATAAAAATTGGCGAAACCGGACAGATTTCTCAGGTTTTTAATACATATGAACTCTTTTCACATTCGCCCGTGCAACGCAGCTGCTAGTCCTCCTTTGATGCAAAGTGTTAAGGTCGGAGCTCATGTCCAAGGCCCCAAAGCCAGCTAAAAAGTCAATAATCGATATCTAAAACTTTATTGTACTACTTCTTACTGGCTATTACATCAACTTAGAAGTTTCATCTGTGTTCTACTATGGTGCTGTTAGTGTCTCTTCATACCGTAGCACGCGACACAGCTTTGCAGACGATAAATGTAACCGTTTCAGAGAGAAGAGCGACCAATGTGACGATCTGGCTTTAAGTCGATTTGATAAGAAATGACGAAAACGGACGAACTTCCAGGATTTTACTACATATGTACACTTTTCTCATTCTCCCGTGCAACGCAGCTGCTAGTTCTCCTTTGATGCAAAATCTTAAGGTCCTAGCTCATGTCTAAGACCCCAAAGCCAGCTTAAAAGTCAATAATCGGTATCTATAACGTTATTGTACTACTTCTTACTGGCTATTACATCAACTTAGAAGTTTCATCTGTTTTCTACTATGGTGCTGTTAGTGTCTCCGCATACCGCAGCACGCGACATAGCTTTGCAGACGATAAATGTAACCGTTTCAGAGAGGAGCGACCAATGTGACGATCTGGCTTTAAGTCGATTTGATAAGAAGTGACGAAAACGGACGGATTTCTGAGGTTTTTACTACATATGAACAATCTTCACATTCTCCCGTGCAACGCAGCTGCTAGTCCTTTTTTGATGCAATATCTGAAGGTCCTAGGTCATGTCCAAGGCCACAAAGCCAAATAAAATGTCAATAATCGATATATAAAACGTTATTTTACTACTTTTTACTGGCTATCACATGAACATAGAAGTTTCATCTGTGTTCTACTATGGCGCTGTTAGTGTTTCCGCATACCGGAGCACGCGACATAGCTTTGCAGACGATAAATGTAACCGTTTCAGAGAGAAGAGCGGCGAATGTGACGTTCTGCCTCTAAGTCGATTTGATAAGGAATGACGAAAACTGACGGATTTCTCAGGTTTTTACTACATATGAACACCTTTCACATTCTCCCATGCAACGCAGCTGCTAGTCCTCCTTTGATGCAATGTCGTAAGGTCCTAGCTCATGTCCAAGACCCCAAAGCCAGCTAAAAAGTCAATAATCGATATCTAAAACGTTATTGTACTACTTCTTACTGGCTATTACATCAACTTAGAAGTTTCATCAGTGTTCTGCTATGGTGCTGTTAGTGTCTCCGCAAACCGCAGCACAAGACATAGCTTTGCAGACGATAAATGTAACCGTTTCAGAGAGAAGAGCGACCAATGTGACGATCTGGCTTTAAGTCGATTTGATAAGAAATGACGAAAACGGACGGATTTCTCAGGTTCTTAATACATATGAACACTTTTCACTCTCTCCCGTGCAACGCAGTTGCTAGTTCTCCTTTGATGCAAAATCTTAAGGTCCTATCGCATGTCCAAGGCCCCAAAGCCAGCTAAAAAGTCAATAATCGATATCTAAAACGTTATTGTACTACTTCGTACTGGCTATTACATCAACTTGGAAGTTTCATCTGTGTTCTACTATAGTGCTGTTAGTGTCTCTGCATACCGCAGCCCGCGACATAGCTTTGCAGACGATAAATGTGACCGTTTCAGAGAGAAGAGCGACCAATATGAATACCTGGCTTTAAGTCGATTTGATAAGAATTGATGAAAACGGACGGATTTCTCAGGATTTTACTACATATGAACACTTTTCACATTCTCCCGGGCAACGCAGCTGCTAGTCCTCCTTTGATGCAAAATCTTAAGGTCCTACCTCATGTCCAATTCCCCAAAGCCAGCTAAAAAGTCAATAATCGATATCTAAAACGTTATTGCACTACTTCTTACTGGCAATTACATCAACTTGGAAGTTTCATCTGTGTGCTACTATGGTGCTGTTAGTCTCTCCGCATACCGCAGCACGCGACATAGCTTTGCAGACGATAAATGTAACCTTTTCAGAGAGAAGAGCGTCCAATGTGACGTCCTGGCTGTAAGCCGATTTGATAAGAAATTACGAAAACGGACGGATTTCTCAGGTTTTTACTACATATGAACACTTTTCACATTCTCCCGTGCAACGCAGCTGCTAGTCCTCCTTTGATGCAAAATCTTAAGGCCCTAGCTCATGTCCAAGGCCCCAAAGCCAGCTAAAAAGTCAATAATCGATATCTAAAACGTTATTGCACTACTTCTTACTGGCAATTACTACAACTTAGAAGCTTCTTCTGTGTTCTACTATGGTGCTGTTAGTGTCTCGGCATACCGCAGCACGCGACATAGCTTTGTAGGCGATAAATGTTACCGTTTCAGAGAGAAGAGCGGCCAATGTGACGTTCTGGCTTTAAGTCGATTTGATAAGAAATGACAAAAACGGACGGATTTCTCAGGTTTTTACTACATATGAACACTTTTCACATTCTCCCGTGCAACGCAGCTGCTAGTCCTCCTTTGATGCAAAGTCTTAAGGTCCTAGCTCATGTCCAAGACCCCAAAGCCAGCTAAAAAGTCAATAATCGATATCTAAAACTTTATTGTACTACTTCTTACTGGATATTACATCAACTTAGAAGTTTCATCTGTGTTTTACTATGGTGCTGTTAGTGTCTCCGCATACCGTAGCACGCGACATAGCTTTCCAGACGATAAATGTAACCGTTTCAGAGTGAAGAGCGACCAATGTGACGATCTGGCTTTAAGTCGATTTGATAAGAAATGACGAAAACGAACGGATTTCTCAGGTTTTTACTACATATGAACTTTTTTCACATTCTCCCGTGCAACGCAGCTGCTAGTCCTCCTTTGATGCAAAATCTTAAGGCCCTAGCTCATGTCCAAGGCCCTTAAAGCCAGCTAAAAAATCAATAATCGATATCTAAAACGTTATTGTACTACTTTTTACTGGCTATTACATCAACTTAGATGTTTCATCAGTGTTCTACTATGGTGCTGTTAGTGTCTCCGCATACCGCAGCACTGGACATAGCGTTGCAGACGATAAATGTAACCGTTTCAGAGAGAAGAGCGGCCAATGTGACGATCTGGCTTCAAGTCGATTCGATAACAAATGACGAAAACGGACTGATATCTCAGGTTTTTACTACATAAGAAGACTTTTCACATTATCCCGTGCAACGCTTCTGCTAGTCCTCCTTTCATGCAACATCTTAAGGTCCTAGCTCATGTAAAAGGCATCTAAGAAGGGTAAAAAGTCAATAATCGATAACTAAAACTTGAATTGTACTGCTTCTTACTGGGTATTAGATCAACTTAGAAGCATCTTATGTGTTCTGCCATGCTGCTTTTAGTCTCTCCGCATACCGGAGCACGCGACATAGCTTTGCAGACGATAAATGTAACCAATTCAGAGAGAAGAGCGGCCAATTTGACGATCTTACTTTAAGTCGATTCGATAACAAATGACGAAAATAAACGGATTTCTCAGGTTTTTACTACATATGAAACCTTTTCACATTCTCCCGTGCAACGCGGCTGCTAGTCCTCCTGTGTTCATGCTAAATCTTAAGGTACTAGCTCATGTCCAAGGCACCAAAGAAGGGTAAAAATAAAATAATCGATATCTACAACTTGAATTTTACTGCTTCTTATTGGCTATTACATTAACTTAGAAGCTTATTCTGTGTTCTACTATAGTGCTTTTAGTGTCCCCGCATACCGCAGCACGCGACATAGCTTTGCAGACGATAAATGTAACCGTTTCAGAGAGACGGGCGGCCAATGTGACGATCTGGCTTTAAGTCGATTCGATAACAAATGACGAAAACGGACGGATTTCTGAGGTATTTATACATACGAACACTTTTCACATTCTCCCGTCCAACGCGGCTGCTAGTCCTACTGTCATACAAGATCATAAGGTCCTAGCTCATGTCCAAGGCACCAAAGAAGGGTAGAAAGTCATTAATCGATAACTAAAACTTGAATTGTACTGCTTCTTATGGCCGTTACATCAACTTAGAAGCTTCTTCTCTGTTCTACTATAGTGCTTTTAGTGACTCCTTATACCGCAGCACGCGACATAGCTTTGCAGACGATAAATGTAACCGTTTCAGCGAGAAGAGTAGCCAATGTGACGATCTGGCTTTAAGTCGATTCGATAACAAATGTCGAAAATAAACGAATTTCTCAGGTTTTTACTACATACGAACACTATTCACATTCTCCCGTCAAACGCGGCTGCTAGTCCTATTGTCATGCAAAATCTTAAGGCTCTAGCACATGTCCAGGGCACCAACGAAGGGTAAAAAGTCAATAATCGGTAACTAAAATTTGAATTGTACTGCTTCTTACTTGCTATTACTTCAGCTTAGAAGCTTCTTCCGTGTTTTACTATGGTGCTTTTAGTGTCTCCGCATACCGAGTCACGCGACACAGCTTTAGAGACGATAAATGTAGCCGTTTCAGAGAGAAGAGCGGCCAATGTGACGATCTGGCTTTAAGTCGATTCTGTAACAAATGGCGAAAACGGACGGATTTCTCAGGTTTTTACTACATAAAACACTTTTCACATTCTCCCGTGCAATGCAACAGATAGTCCTCTTTTCATGCAATATCTTAAGGTCCTATCTTATGTCCAAGGCACCAAAGAAGGGTAAAAAGTCTTTAATCGATAACTAAAACTGGAATTGTACTGTTTCTTACTGGCTATTACATCAGGTTAGAAGCTTCTTCTAAGTTGTACTATGGTGCTTTCAGTGTCTCCGCATACCGCAGCACGCGACATAGCTTTGCAGACGATAAATGTAACCGTTTAGCGAGAAGGGCGGCAAATGTGACGATCTGGCTTTAAGTCTATTCGATAACAAATGACGAAAACCGACGAATTTCCAAGGTTTTTGCTACATATGAACACATATCATATTCTCCCGTGGAACGCGGCTGCTAGTGATCCTTTCATGCAAAATCTTAAGGTCCTAGCTTATGTCCAAGGCACCAAAGCCAGCTAAAAAGTCAATAATCGATAATTATAACTTGGTTTGTAGCACTTCTTACTGGCTAATACATCAACTTAGAAGCTTCATCTGTGTTCTACTATGGTTCTTTTAGCGTCTCCGCATACCGAGTCTCGCGACACAGCTTTAGAGACGATAAATGTAGCCGTTTCAGAGAGAAGAGCGGCCAATGTGACGATCTGGCTTTAAGTCGATTCCATAACAAATGACGAAAACGGACGGATTTCTCAGGTTTTTACTACATATGAATACTTTTCACATTCTCCTGTGCAACGCGGCTGCTAGTCCTCCTTTCATTCAAAACCTTAAGGTCTTAGCTCATGTCCAAGGCACCAAAGCCGGCTGAAAAGTCAATAATCGATAACTAAAACTTGAATTGTACTGCTTCTTACTGGCTATTACATCAACTTAGGAGCTTCTTCTGTGTTCTACTATGGTGCTTTTAGTGTCTCTGCATACCGCAGCACGCGACATAGATTTGCAGACGATAAATGTAACCGTTTCAGCGAGAAGAGCGGCTAATGTGACGATCAGGTTTTAGTCGATTCGTTATGAAATGCCGGAAACAGACGGATTTCTCAGGTTTTTACTACATATGAAACCTTTTCACATTCTCCCGTGCAACGCGGCTGCTAGTCCTCCTTTCATTCAAAACCTTAAGGTCTTAGCTCATGTCCAAGGCACCAAAGCCGGCTGAAAAGTCAATAATCGATAACTAAAACTTGAATTGTACTGCTTCTTACTGGCTATTACATCAACTTATAAGCTTCTTCTGTTTGCTACTATGGTGCTTTTAGTATCTCCGCATACCACAGCACGCGACATAGCTTTGCAGACGATAAATGTAACCGTTTCAGAGAGAAGAGCGGCCAATGTGGTGATCTGGCTTCAAGTCGATTCGAAAACAAATGACGAAAACGGACGGATTTCTCAGGTTTATGCTACATATGAACACTTTTCACATTATCCCTTGCAACGCGGCTGCCAGTCCTCCTTTCATGCAAAATCTTAAGGTCCTAGCCCATGTCCAAAGCACCAAAGAAGGGTAAAAAGTCAATAATCGGTAAGTGAAACTTGAATTGTACTACTTGTTACTGGCTATTACATCAACTTAGGACCTTCATCTGTGTTCTACCATGGTGCTTTTAGTGTCTCCGCATAACGCAGAGCGTGACATAGCTTTGCAGACAATAAATGTAACCGTTTCAGAGAGAAGGGCGGACAATGTGACGATCTGGCTTTAAGTCCATTCGAAAACTAATGACGAAAACAGACGGATTTCTCAGGTTTATGCTACATATGAACACTTTTCACATTATCCCTTGCAACGCGGCTGCCAGTCCTCCTTTCATGCAAAATCTGAAGGTCCTAGCCCATGTCCAAAGCACCAAAGAAGGGTAAAAAGTCAATAATCGGTAAGTGAAACTTGAATTGTACTACTTGTTACTGGCTATTACATCAACTTAGGACCTTCATCTGTGTTCTACTATGGTGCTTTTAGTGTCTATGCATACCGCAGCACGCGACATAGCTTTGCAGACGATAAATATAACCGTTTCAGATAGAAGAGCGGCCAATGTGACGATCTGGCTTTTAGTCGATTCGATAACAAATGACGAAAACGGACGGATTTCTCAGGTTTTTACTACATATGAACACTTTTCACATTCTCCCGTGCAACGCGGCTACGAGTCCTCCTTTCATGCGAAATCTTAAGATCCTAGCTCATTTCCAAGGCAGCAAAGAAGGGTGAAAAGTCAATAATCGAAAACTAAAACTTGAATTGTGCTGCTTATTACTGGCTATTACATCAACTTAGTAGCCTATTATGTGTTTTGCTATGCTGCTTTTAGTGTCTCCGAATACCGCAGCACGTGACATAGCTCTACAGACGATAAATGTAACCGTTTCAGAGAGAAGAGCGGCCAATGTGACGATCTGGCTTACAGTCGATTCGAAAACAAATGACGAATACGGACGGATTTCTCAGGTTTATGCTTAATATGAACACTTTTCACAGTCACCCATGCAACGCGGCTGCCAGTCCTCCTTTCATGCAAAATCTTAAGGTCCTAGCTCATGCCCAAGGCACACAAGCCGCCTAAAAAGTCAATAATCGATAACTGAAACTTGAATTTTACTGCTTCTTACTGGCTATTACATTAACTTAGAAGCTTCTTCTGTGTTCTACTATGGTGCTTTTAGTCTCTCCGCATACTGCAGCACGCGACATAGATATGCAGACGATAAATGTAACCGTTTCATCGAGAAGAGCGGCTAAAGTGACGACCAGGTTTTAGTCGATTCGTTATGAAATGACGGAAACGGACGGATTTCTCAGGTTTTTACTACATATGAACACTTTTCACATTCCCCCGTACAACGCGGTTCCTAGTCCTCCTTTCATACAAAATCTTAAGGTCTAAGCTCATGTCCAAGGCACCAAAGAAGAGTAAAAAGTCAATAATCGATAACTAAAATCTAAATTGAACTGCTTCGTACTGGCTATTACATCAACTTAGAAGCTTCTTCTGTGTTCTACTATGGTGCTTTCAGTGTCTCCGCATACCGCAGAACGCGACATAGCTTTGCAGACGATAAATGTAACCGTTTCAGAGAGAAGAGCCCCCAATGTGACGATCTGGCTTTAAGTCAATTCGATAAAAAATGACGAAAACGGATGAATTTCTCAGGTTTTTATTACATATGAACACTTTTCACATTCTCCCGTGCAACGCGGCTGCTAGTCCTTCTTTAATGCAAAATCTTAAGGTCCTAGGTCATGCCCAAGGCACACAAGCCGCCTAAAAAGTCAATAATCGAGTACAAAAGCTTGAATTGTACTGCTTCTTTTGGCTATTACATCAAGTTAGATATTTCTTCTGTGTTCTACTATGGTGCTTTTAGTGTCACCGCATTCCGCAGCACGCAACATAGATTTGCAGACGATAAATGTAATCGTTTCAGCGAGAAGAGCGGCCAATGTGAGGATCAAGCTTAAGTCGTTACGTTATCAAACTTGAATTGTACCATTTCTTGCTTTCTATTACATCAATTTGGAAGCTTCATCTGTGTTCTACTATGGTCCTTTTAGTGTCTCCGCATACAGCAGCACGCGACATAGCTTTGCAGACGTTAAATGTAACCGTTTCAGAGAGAAGAGCATCCTACGTGAGGATCTGGCTTTAAGTCGATTCGGGAAAAAAGGATAAAACGGAAGAATTTCTCATGTTTTTACTACATATGAACACTTTTCAGATTCTCACGTGCAACGCGTCAGTTAGTCCTCGTTTCATGCAAAATCTTAAGGCCCTAGCTCCAGTCCAAGGCACGAAAGCCGGGTAAGAGTCAATAATCGATAACTAACACTTGAATTGTTCTACTTCATACTTTCTATTACATCAGCTTCGAAGATTCATCTGTGTTCTACTATGGTGCTTTTAGTGTCTCCGAATACCGCAGCACGCGATATAGCTTTGCAGACGATAAATGTAACCGTTTCAGGGAGAAGAGCGGCCAATGTGACGATCTGGCTTTCAGTCGTTTCGACAACAAATGACGGAAACGGACGGATTTCTCAGGTGTTTACTACATATGATCACTTTTCACATTCTACCGTGCAACGTGGCTGCTAGTCCTCTTTTCATGCAAAATCTTAAGGTCCTAGCCCATGTCCAAGCTACAAAAGTCGGGTAAAAGGTCAATAATCGATAACTAACACTTGAATTGTACTACATCTAACGGGCTATTACATCAACTTCGAAGCTTCGTCTGTGTTCTACTATGGTGCTTTTAGTGTCTCCGCATACTGCAGCACGCGACATAGCTTTGCAGACGATAAATGTAACCGTTTCAGAGAGAAGTGCGGCCAATGTAACGCTCTGGCTTAAATCGATTCGATATCAAATGATGAAAACGAATAAGTTTCTCAGGTTTTTACTACATATGAACTCTATTCACATTCGCCCGTGCAATGCGGCTGCTAGTCCTGTTTTCATGCAAAATCGTAAGGTCCTAGCTCATGTCCAAATCACCAAAGAAGGGTATAAAGTCAATAATCGATAACTAAAACTTGAATTGTACTGATTCTTACTGGCTATTACATCAACATAGTAGCTTCTTCTGTGTTCTACTATGGTGCTTTTAGTGTCTACGCATAGAGCAGAACGCGACATAGCTTTGCAGCCGATAAATGTAACCATTTCAAAGAGAAGAGCGGCCAATATGACGATCTGGCTTTAAGTCGATTCGTTTAAAAATGAAGAAAACGGATGGATTTCTCAGGTTTTTACTTCATATGTAAACTTTTCACATTCTCCCGTGCAACGCGGCTGCTATTCCTCCTTTTATGAAAAATCGTAAGATCATAACTCATGTGCAAGGCACCAAAGAAGGGTAAAAGTCAATAATCGATAACTAAAATTTGAATTGTACTGCTTCTTACTGGCTATTACATCAACTTAGAAGCTTCTTCAGTGTTCTACTATGGCGATTTTTTGTCTCCGCATACCGCAGCACGCAACATAGCTTTGCAGACGATAAATGTAACCGTTTCAGAGGCAAGTGCGGCCAATGTGACGATCTGGCATTCAGTCGTTTCGACAACAAATGACGAAAACGGACGGTTTTCTCAGGTTTTTACTACATATGAACACTTTTCACATTCTCCCCTGCAACGCGACTGCTAGTCCTCCTTTCATGCAAAACCTTAAGGTCCTAGCCCATGTCCAAGGCACAAAAGCCGGGTAAAAAGTCAATAATCGATAACTAACACTTGAATTGTACTACATCTAACTGGCTATTACATCAACTTAGTAGCTTCGTCTCTGTTCTACTATGGTGCTTTTAGTGTCTCCGCATACCGCAGCACGCGACATAGATTTGCAGACGCTAAATGTAACCGTTTCAGAGAGAAGAGCGGCCAATGTGACGTTCTGGCTTTAAGTCGATTCGATAACAAATGACGAAAAGTGCCGGATTTCTCAGGTTTTTACTACATATGAACACTTTTTACATTGTCCCGTGCAACGCGGCTAATAGTCCTCCTTTCATGCAAAAACTTAAGGTCCTAACTCATGTACAAGGCATCAAAGCAGGCTAAATAGTGAATAATCGATAACGAAAACTTGAATTGTACTACTTCTTACGGGCTATTACATTAACTTAGAAGCTTCTTCTGTGTTGTACTATGGTGCTTTAAGTGTCTATGCATACTGCACCCAGCGACATAGCATTGCAGACGATAAATAAAACCGTTTCAGAGGGAAGAGCGGCCAATGTGACAATCTGGCTTTAAGTCGATTCGATAAGAATTGACGAACACGGTCGGATTTCTCAGGTTTTCACTACATATGAACACTTTTCACATTCACCCGTGTAACGCGGGTGCTAGTCCTCCTTTCACACAAAATCTTAAGGTCCTAGCTCATGCCCAAGGCACCAAAGCCGGCTAAAAAGTCAATAATCGATAGCTAAAACGTGAATTGTACTACTTCTTACTGGCTATTACATAAACTTAGGAGATTGTTCAGTGTTCTACTATGGTGCTTTTAGTGTCTCCGCATACCGCAGAACGCGACATAGCTTTGTAGACGGTAAATATAACCGTTTCAGAGAGAAGAGCCCCCAATGTGACTATCTGGCTTTAAGTCGATTCGATAACAAATGACGAAAACGGACGGATATCTCAGGTTTTTACTACGTATGAATACGTTTCACATTGTCCCGAACAACGCGGCTGCTGGTCCTACTTTTATGCAAAATCTTAAGGTCCTAGCTCATGTCCAAGGCACCAAAAAAGTCTAAAAGGTCAATAATCGAAAACTAAAACTTGAAGTGCAGTAGTTCTTACTGGCTATTACATCAACTTAGAAGCTTCATCTGTGTTCTACTATGGTGCTTTTAGTGTCTCCGCATACCGCAGCATGCGACATAGCTTTGCAGATGATAATTGTAATCGTTTCAGGGAGAAAAGCGGCCAATGTGACGATCTGGATTTAAGTCGATACGACTTTCTCAGGTTTTTATTACATATGAACGCTTTTCACATTCTCCCATGCAACGTGACTGCTAATCTTACTTTCATGAAAAATCTTAAGGTCCTAGCTCATGTCCAAGGCACCAAAGCCGGCTAAAAAGTCAATAATCAATAACTAAAACTTGAATTGTACTACTTCTTACTGGCTATTACATCAACTTATAAGTTTCATCTGTTTTCTACTATGGTGCTATTAGTATCTCCGGATACCGAAGCACGCGACATAGCTTTGCAGACGATAAACGTAACCGTTTCAGAGAGAAGAGCGGCCAACGTGTCGTTCTGGATTAAAGTCGATTCGATACCAAATGACGAAAACGGACGGATTTCTCAGGTTTTTACTACATATGAACATTTTTCACAATCGCCCGTGCAACGCGGCTGATAGACTTCCCTTCATGTAAAATCTTAAGGTCCTACATCAAGTCCAAGGCTCCAGAGAAGGGTAAAAAGTCAGTAATCGATAACTAAATCTTGAATTGTACTACTTCTTACTGGCTATTACATCAACTTAGAGGCTTCATCTGTGCTCTACTATGCTGCTTTTAGTGTCTCCGGATACCGCAGCACGCGACATAGCTTTGCAGACGTGAAAACGTAAACGTTTCAGGGAGAAGAGCGGCCAATGTGTCGATCTGGATTTAAGTCGATACGACTTTCTCAGGTTTTTATTACATATGAACACTTTTCACATTCTCCCATGCAACGTGACTGCTAATCATACTTTTATGCAAAATCTTAAGGTCCTAGCTCATGTTCAAGGCACCAAAGCCGGCTAAAAAGTCAATAATCAATAACTAAAATTTGAAATGTACTACTTCTTACTTGCTATTACGTCAACTTATAAGTTTCATCCGTGTTCTACTATGGTGCTATTAGTATCTCCGGATACCGAAACACGAGACATTGCTTTGCAGACGATAAATGTAACCGTTTCAGAGAGAAGAGCCACCAATGTATCGATCTGGCTTTAAGTCGATTCGATAACAAATAACGAAACCGGACGGATTTCTCAGGTTTTTACTACATATGAACACTTTTCACATTCGCTCGAGCAACGCGGCTGCTAGTCCTCCTTTCATACAAAATCTTAAGGTCCTAGCTCATGTCAATTGCACCAAAGCCGGCTAAAAAGTAATAATCGATAACGAAAACTTGAAATGTACTACTTCTTACTGGCTATTACATCAACTTAGAGGCTTCATCTGTGTACTACTATTATGGTTTTAGTGTCTCCGCATACCGCAGCACGCAACATAGCTTTGCAGACGATAAATGTAATCGTTCCAGAGAGAAGAGCGGCAAATGTGTCGATCTGGATTTCAGTCGATTCGATAACAAATGACGAAAACGGACGAATTTCTCAGATTTTTACTGCATATGAACACTTTTCACATTCTCCCGTGCATCGTGGCCACTAGCCTTCCCTTCATGAAATATCTTAAGGCCCTAACTCATGTCCAAGCGCCAAAGAATGGTAAAAAGTCAATAATCGATAGCTAAAACTTCAATTCTACTACTTCTTACTGGCTATTACATAAACTTAGAAGTTTGATCTGTATTCTTCTATGGTGCTTTTAGTGTCGCTGCATACCACAGCACGCGACCTATCTTTGCAGACGATAAATGTAGCCGTTTCAGAGAGAAGAGCGGCCAATGTGACGATCTGGCTTTAAGTCGATTCGATAACAAATGACGAAAACGGACGGATTTCTCAGGTTTTTACTACATATGAACACTTTTCACATTCGCTCGTGCAACGCGGCTGCTAGTCCTCCTTTCATGCAAAATCGTATAGTCCTACCTCATGTGAAAGGCAACAAAGCCGGCTAAAAAGTCAATAATCGATAACTAAATCTTGAATTGTACTACTTCTTACTGGCTATTATATCAACTTAGAAACTTTATCTGTGTTCTTCTATGGTGCTTTTAGTGTCTCCGTATACCGCAGCACGCGACAGAGCTTTGCAGACGATAAATGCAACCGTTTCAGAGAGAAGACCGGCCAATGTGACGATGTGGCTTTAAGTCGATTCGATAACAAATGACGAAAACAGACGGATTTCTCAGGTTTTTACTACATATGAACACTTTTCACATTCGCCCGTGCAACGCGGCTGCTAGTCCTCCTTTCCTGCAAAATCGTATAGACGTAGCCCATATCCAAGGCACCAAAGCCGTCTAAAAAGTCAATAATCGATAACTAAAACTTGCATTGTATGACTTCTTACTGTCTATTACATCAACTTAGAAGCTTCATCTGTGTTCTACTATGGTGCTTGTAGTGTCGCCGCATACCCCAGGACGCAACATAGCTTTGCAGAAGACAAATGTAACCGTTTCAGAGAGAAGAGCGGCCAATGTGTCGATCTTTATTTAAGTCGATTCGATAACAAATGACGAAAACGGACGGATTTCTCAGGTTTTTACTACATATGACACTTTTCACATTCGCCCGTGCAGCGCGTCTGCTAGTCCTCCTTCCATGCAAAATCGTATAGTCCTACCTCATGTGAAAGGCAACAAAGCCGGCTAAAAAGTCAATAATCGATAACTAAATCTTGAATTGTACTACTTCTTACTGGCTATTACATCAACTTAGAAGCTTTATCTGTGTTCTACTATGGTGCTTTTAGTGTCTCCGTATACCGCAAGACGCGACATAGCTTTGCAGACGATAAATGTAACCGTTTATGAGAGAAGTGCGGCTAATTTGACGATATGGCTTTAATTCGATACGATAACAAATGACGAAAACGGACAAATTTTTCAGTTTTTTGCTACATATGAACACTTTTCACATTCTCCCCTGTAACGCGGCCACTAGACTTCCCTTCATGCAAAATCTTGAGGTCCTAGCTAATGTCCAAGCACCAAAGAAGGGTAAAAAGTCAATAATCGGTAACAAAAACTTGAATTGTACTACTTCTTACTGGCTATTACATCAACTTATAAGCTTCATCTGTGTTCTACTATGGTACTTTTAGTGTCTCCGGATAACGTAGCAGGCGACATAGCTTTGCAGACGATAAATGTATTCGTTTCAGAGGGAAGAGCGGCCAATGTGACGATCTGGCTTTAAGTCGATTCTATAACAAATGAAGAAAACGGACGAATTTCTCAGATTTTTACTACATATGAACACTTTTCACATTCTCCCCTGCAACGCTTCCACTAGAATTCCCTTCATGCAAAATCTTAATTTCCTAGCTCATGTCGAAGCACCAAAGAATGGTAAAAAGTCAGTAATCGATAACTAAAACTTGAATTGTACTACTTCTTACTGGCTATTACATCAACTTAGATGCTTCATCTGTGCTCTGCAATGCTGCTTTTAGTGTCTCCGTATACCGCAGCACGCGACAGAGCTTTGCAGACGATAAATGCAACCGTTTATGAGAGAAGAGCGGCTAATATGACGATATGGCTTTAATTCGTTACGATAACAAATGACGAATACGGACTTATTCCTCAGCTTTATACCACATATGAACACTTTTCACATTCTCCCGTGCAACGCGGCTGCTAGTCATCCTTTCATGCAAAATCTTAAGTTCCTAGCTCATGTCCAAGGTACCAAAGAAGGGTAAAAAGTCAATAATCGATAACAAAAACTTGAATTGTACTACTTCATACTGGCTATTACATCAACTTAGAAGCTTCTTCTGTGTTCTACTATGGTGCTTTCAGTATCTCCGCATACCGCAGCACGCGACATAGCTTTGCAGACGATAAATGTAAGCGTTTCCGAGAGAAAAGCGGCCAATGTGACGATCTGGATTTAAGTCGATTCGATAACAAATGACGAAAACGGACGGATTTTCAGGTTTTTACTACATATGAACACTTTTCACATTCGTCCGTGTAGCGCGGCTGCTAGTCCTCCTTTCATGCAAAATCTTAAGGTCCTAGCTCATGTCCAATGCACCAAAACCGGCAAAAAAGTCAATAATCGATACCTAAAACTTGAATTGTACTACTTCTTACTGGCTATTACATGAACTTAGAAGCTTCATCTGGGTTCTACTATAGTGCTTTTACTGTCTCCGCATACCGCAGCACGCGACATAGCTTTGCAGACGATAAGTACAACCGTTTCAGAGAGAAGAGTGACCAATGTGACGATCTGGCTTTAAGTCGATTCGATAACAAATGACGAAAACGGACGGATTTCTCAGGGTTTTACTACATATGAACACTTTTCACATTCTCCCGTGCAACGCGGCTGCTATTCCTCCTTTCATGCAAAATCTTAAAGTCCTAGGTCATGTCCAAGGCAACAAAGAAGGCTAAAAATTCAATAATCGATAATTAAAACTTGAAGTGTACTACATTTTACTGGCTATTACATAACCGACTAAAAAGTCAAAAATCGATAACTAAAACTTGAATTGTACTACTTCTTACTGGCTATTACATCGACTTAGAAGTTTCATCAGTGTTCTACTATGGTGCTGTTAGTGTCTCCGCATATCGCAGCACGCGACATAGCTTTGCAGACGATAAATGTAACCGTTTCAGAGAGAAGAGCGACCAATGTGACGATCTGGCTTTAAGTCGATTTGATCAGAAATGACGAAAACGGACGGATTTCTCAGGTTTTTACTACACATGAACACTTTTCACATTCTCCCGTGCAACGCAGCTTCTAGTCCTCCTTTGATGCAAAGTCTTAAGGTCCTAGCTCATGTCCAATACCCCAATGCCAGCTAAAAAGTCAATAATCGATATCTAAAACGTTATTGTACTACTTTTTACTGGCTATTACATCAACTTAGAAGTTTCATCATTGTTCTACTATGGTGCTGTTAGTGTCTCCGCATACCGCAGCACGCGACATAGCTTTGTAGACTATAAATGTAACCGTTTCAGAGAGAAGAGCGAACAATGTGACGATCTGGCTTTAAGTCGATTTGAAAAGAAATGACGAAAACGGACGGATTTCTCAGGTTTTTACTACACATGAACACTTTTCACATTCTCCCGTGCAACGCAGCTACTAGTTCTCTATTAATGCAAAATCTTAAGGTCCTAGCTCATGTCCACGACACCAAAGCCAGCTAAAAAGTCAATAATCGGTATCTATAACGTTATTGTACTACTTCTTACTGGCTATTACATCAACTTAGAAGTTTCATCTGTTTTCTACTATGGTGCTGTTAGTGTCTCCGCATACCGCAGTACGCGACATAGCTTTGCAGACGATAAATGTAACCGTTTCAGAGAGAAGAGCGACCAATGTGACGATCTGGCTTTAAGTCGATTTGATAAGAAATGACGAAAACGGACGGATGTCTCAGGTTTTTACTACTTATGAACACTTTTCACATTCTCCCGTGCAACGCAGCTGCTAGTTCTCTTTTGATGCAAAATCTTAAGGTCCTAGCTCATGTCCAATACCCAAAAGCCAGCTAAAAAGTCAATAATCGGTATCTATAACGTTATTGTACTACTTCTTACTGGCAATTACATCAACTTAGAAGTTTCATCTGTTTTCTACTATGGTGCTGTTAGTGTCTCCGCATACCGCAGCATGTGACATAGCTTTACAGAAGATAAATGTAACCGTTTCAGAGAGAAGAGTGACCAATGAGACGATCTGGCTTTAAGTCGATTTGATGAGAAATGACGAAAACAGACGGATTTCTCAGGTTTTTACTACATATGAGCACTTTTCACATTCTCCCGTGCAACGCAGCTGCTAGTCCTTTTTTGATGCAATATCTTAAGGTCCTAGGTTATGTCCAAGGCCCCAAAGCCAAATAAAAAGTCAATAATCGATATATAAAACGTTATTGTACTACTTTATTACTGGGTATCACATCAACTTAGAAGTTACATCTGTGTTCTACAATGGTACTGTTAGTGTCTCCGCATACCGCAGGATGTGACATAGCTTTACAGACGATAAATGTAACCGTTTCAGAGAGAAGAGGGACCAATGAGACGATCTGGCTTTAAGTCGATTTGATGAGAAATGACGAAAACGGACGGATTTCTCAGGTTTTTACGACATATGAACACTTTTCACATTCTCCCGTGCAACGCAGCTGCCAGTCCTTTTTTGATGCAATATCTTAAGGTCATATGTCATGTCCAAGGCCCCAAAGCCAAATAAAAAGTCAATAATCGATATATAAAACGTTATTGTACTACTTTTTACTGGCTATCACATCAACATAGAAGTTTCATCTGTGTTCTACTATGGTACTGTTAGTGTCTCCGCATACCGCAGCACGCGACATAGCTTTGCAGACGATAAATGTAACTGTTTCAGAGAGAAGAGCGGCCAATGTGACGTTCTGCCTTGAAGTCGATTTGATAAGAAATGACGAAAACTGACGGATTTCTCAGGTTTTTACTACATATGAACTTTTTTCACATTCTCCCGTGCAACGCAGCTGCTAGTCCTCCTTTGATGCAATGTCTTAAGGTCCTAGCTCATGTCCAAGACAACAAAGCCAGCTAAAAAGTCAATAATCGATATCTAAAACGTTATTGTACTACTTCTTACTGGCAATTACATCAACTTAGAAGTTTCATCTGTGTTCTACTATGGTGCTGTTAGTGTCTCCGCATACCGCAGCACGCGACATAGCTTTGCAGATGATAAATGTAACAGTTTGAGAGAGAAGAGAGACCAATGTGACGATCTGGCTTTAAGTCGATTTGATAAGAAATGACGACACCTGAAGGATTTCTCAGGTTTTTACTACATATGAACACTTTTCACATTCTCCCGTGCAACGCAGCTGCTAGTCCTCCTTTGATGCAAAATCTTAAGGCCCTAGCTCATGTCCAAGGCCCCAAAGCTAGCTAAAAAGTCAATAATCGATATCTAAAACGTTATTGCACTACTTCTTACTGGCAATTACTACAACTTAGAAGCTTCTTCTGTGTTCTACTATGGTGTTGTTAGTGTCTCGGCATACCGCAGCACGCGACATAGCTTTGTAGGCGATAAATGTTACCGTTTCAGAGAGAAGAGCGGCCAATGTGACGTTCTGGCTTTAAGTCGATTTGATAAGAAATGACGAAAACGGACGGATTTCTCAGGTTTTTACTACACATGAACACTTTTCACATTCTCCCGTGCAACGCAGCTGCTAAACCTCCTTTGATGCAATGTCTTAAGGTCCTAGCTCATGTCCAAGACCCCAAAGCCAGCTAAAAAGTCAATAATCGATATCTAAAACGTTATTGTACTACTTCTTACTGGCCATTACATCAACTTAGAAGTTTCATCAGTGTTCTACTATGGTGCTGTTACTGTCTCCGCATACCGCAGCACGCGACATAGCTTTGCAGACGATAAATGTAACCGTTTCAGAGAGAAGAGCGACCAATGTGACGATCTGGCTTTAAGTCGATTTGATAAGAAATGACAAAAACGGACGGATTTCTCATGTTTTTACTACATATGAACACTTTTCACATTCTCCCGTGCAACGCAGCTGCTAGTCCTCCTTTGATGAAAGGTCTTAAGGTCCTAGCTCATGTTCAAGACCCCAATGCGAGCTAAAAAGTCAATAATCGATATCTAAAACGTTATTGTACTAATTCTTACTGCCTATTACATCAACTTAGAAGTTTCATCAGTGTTCTACTATGGTGCTGTTAGTGTCTCCGCATGCCGCAGCACGCGACATAGCTTTGCAGACGATAAATGTAACCGTTTCAGAGAGAAGAGGGACCAATGTGACGATCTGGCTTTAAGTCGATTTGATAAGAAATGACGAAAACGGACGGATTTCTCATGTTTTTACTACATATGAACACTTTTCACATTCTCCCGTGCAACGCAGCTGCTAGTTCTCCATTGATGCAAAATCTTAAGGTACTAGCTCAAGTCCAAGGCCCCAAAGCCAGCTAAAATGTCAATAATCGAAGTCTAAAACCTTATTGTACTACTTCTTACTGGCTATTACATCAACTTAGAAGTTTCATCTGTTTTCTACTATGGTGCTGTTAGTCTCTCCGCATACTGCAGCACGCGACATAGCTTTGCAGACGATAAATGTAACAAATGTAACCGTTTCAGAGAGAAGAGCGACCAATGTGACGATCTGGTTTTAAGTCGATTTTATAAGAAAAGACGAAAACGGACGGATTTCTCAGGTTTTTACTACATATGAACACTTATCACATTCTCCCGTTCAACGCAGCTGCTAGACCTCAATTGATGCAAAGTCTTAAGTTCCTAGCTCATGTCCAAAACCCCAAAGCCAGGTAAAAAGTCTATAGTCGATATCTAAAACGTTATTGTACTACTTCTTACTGGATATTACATCAAGTTAGAAGTTTCATCAGTGTTCTACTACGGTGCTGTTAGTGTCTCCGCATACCGCAGCACGCGACATAGCTTTGCAGACGATAAATGTAACCGTTTCAGAGAAAAGAGCGACCAATGTGACGATCTGGTTTTAAGTCGATTTTATAAGAAAAGACGAAAACGGACGGATTTCTCATGTTTTTACTACATATGAACACTTTTCACATTCTCCCGTGCAACGCAGCTGCTAGTCCTCCTTTGATGCAAAGTCTTAAGGTCCTAGCTCATGTCCAATGCCCCAAAGCCAGCTAAAAAGTCAATAATCGATATCTAAAACGTTATTGCACTACTTCTTACTGGCAATTACTACAACTTAGGAGCTTCTTCTGTGTTCTACTATGGTGCTGTTAGTCTCTCCGCATACCGCAGCACGCGACATAGCTTTGTAGGCGATAAATGTTACCGTTTCAGAGAGAAGAGCGGCCAATGTGACGTTCTGGCTTTAAGTCGATTTGATAAGAAATGACGAAAATGGACGGATTTCTCAGGTTTTTACTACACATGAACACTTTTCACATTCTCCCGTGCAACGCAGCTGCTAAACCTCCTTTGATGCAATGTCTTAAGGTCCTAGCTCATGTCCAAGACCCCAAAGCCAGCTAAAAAGTCAATAATCGATATCTAAAACGTTATTGTACTACTTCTTACTGGCTATTACATCAACTTAGAAGTTTCATCAGTGTTCTACTATGGTGCTGTTACTGTCTCCGCATACCGCAGCACGCGACATAGCTTTGCAGACGATAAATGTAACCGTTTCAGAGAGAAGAGCGACCAATGTGACGATCTGGCTTTAAGTCGATTTGATAAGAAATGACAAAAACGGACGGATTTCTCAGGTTTTTACTACATATGAACAATTTTCACATTCTCCCGTGCAACGCAGCTGCTAGTCCTCCTTTGATGAAAGGTCTTAAGGTCCTAGCTCATGTTCAAGACCCCAATGCGAGCTAAAAAGTCAATAATCGATATCTAAAACGTTATTGTACTACTTCTTACTGGCTATGACATCAACTTAGAAGTTTCATCAGTGTTCTACTATGGTGCTGTTAGTGTCTCCGCATGCCGCAGCACGCGACATAGCTTTGCAGACGATAAATGTAACCGTTTCAGAGAGAAGAGGGACCAATGTGACGATCTGGCTTTAAGTCGATTTGATAAGAAATTACGAAAACGGACGGATTTCTCATGTTTTTACTACATATGAACACTTTCCACATTCTCCCGTGCAACGCAGCTGCTAGTTCTCCATTGATGCAAATTCTTAAGGTACTTGCTCAAGTCCAAGGCCCCAAAGCCAGCTAAAAAGTCAATAATCGAAATCTAAAACCTTATTGTACTACTTCTTACTGGCTATTACATCAACTTAGAAGTTTCATCTGTTTTCTACTATGGTGCTGTTAGTCTCTCCGCATACCGCAGCACGCGACATAGCTTTGCAGACGATAAATGTAACAAATGTAACCGTTTCAGAGAGAAGAGCGACCAATGTGACGATCTGGTTTTAAGTCGATTTTATAAGAAAAAACGAAAACGGACGGATTTCTCAGGTTTTTACTACATATGAACACTTATCACATTCTCCCGTTCAACGCAGCTGCTAGTCCTCAATTGATGCAAAGTCTTAAGTTCCTAGCTCATGTCCAAAACCCCAAAGCCAGGTAAAAAGTCTATAGTCGATATCTAAAACGTTATTGTACTACTTCTTACTGGATATTACATCAAGTTAGAAGTTTCACCAGTGTTCTACTATGGTGCTGTTAGTGTCTCCGCATGCCGCAGCACGCGACATAGCTTTGCAGACGATAAATGTAACCGTTTCAGAGAGAAGAGCGACCAATGTGACGATCTGGCTTTAAGTCGATTTGATAAGAAATGACGAAAACGGACGGATTTCTCATGTTTTTACTACATATGAACACTTTTCACATTCTCCCGTGCAACGCAGCTGCTTGTCCTCCTTTGATGCAAAATCTTAAGGTCCTAGCTCATGTCCAAGTCCCCAAAGCCAGCTAAAAAGTCAATAATCGATATCTAAAACGTTATTGTACTACTTCTTACTGGCAATTACATCAACTTAGTAGCTTCTTCTGTTTTACTATGGTGCTGTTAGTGTCTCGGCATACCGCGGCACGCGACATTGCTTTGCAGGCGATAAATGGTACCGTTTCACAGAGAAGGGCGGCAAATGTAACGTTCTGGCTTTAATTTGATTTGATAAGAAATGACGAAAACGGACGGATTTCTCAGGTTTTTACTTCATATGAACCCTTTTCACATTCTCCCGTGCAACGCAGCTGCTAGTCTTCCTTTGATGCAAAGTCTTAAGGTCCTAGCCCATTTCCAAGACCCCAAAGCCAGCTAAAAAGTCAATAATCGATATCTGAAACGTTATTGCACTACTTCTTACTGCCTATTACATCAACTTAGAAGTTTCATCAGTGTTCTACTATGGTACTGTTAGTGTCTTTGCATACCGCAGCACGCGATATAGCTTTGCAGACGATAAATGTAACCGTTTCAGAGAGAAGAGCGACCAATGTGACGTCCTGGCTTTAAGTCGATTTGATAAGAAATGACGAAAATGGATGGATTTCTCAGGTTTTTACAACATATGAACACTTTTCACATTCTCCCGTGCAACGCAGCTGCTAGTCCTCCTTTGATGCAAAGTCTTAAGGTCCTAGCTCATGTCCAATGCCCCAAAGCCAGCTAAAAAGTCAATAATCGATATCTAAAACGTTATTGCACTACTTCTTACTGGCAATTACTACAACTTAGGACCTTCTTCTGTGTTCTACTATGGTGCTGTTAGTGTCTCGGCATACCGCAGCACGCGACATAGCTTTGTAGGCGATAAATGTTACCGTTTCAGAGAGAAGAGCGGCCAATGTGACGTTCTGGCTTTAAGTCGATTTGATAAGAAATGACGAAAACGAACGGATTTCTCAGGTTTTAACTACATATGAACATTTTTCACATTCTCCCGTGCTACGCAGCTGCTAGTCCTCCTTTGATGCAAAATCTTAAGGCCCTAGCTCATGTCCAAGGACCAAAAGCCAGCTAAAAAGTCAATAATCGATATCTAAAACGTTGTTGAACTATTTCTTACTGGCAATTACATCAACTTAAAAGCTTCTTCCGTGTTCTACTATGGTGTTGTTAGTGTCTCGGCATACCGCAGCACGCGACATAGCTTTGCAAGCGATAAATGTTACCGTTACAGATAGAAGAGCGGCCAATGTGACGATCTGGCTTTAAGTCGATTTGATAAGAAATGACGAAAACGAACGGATTTCTCAGGTTTTTACTACATATGAACACTTTTCACATTCTCCCGTGCAACGCAGCTGCTAGTCCTCCTTTGATGCAAAATCTTAAGGCCGTAGCTCATGTTCAAGGCCCCAAAGCCAGCTAAAAAGTCAATAATCGATATCTAAAACGTTATTGTACTACTTCTTACTGGCAGTTTTATCAACTTAGAAGCTTCTACTGTGTTCTACTATGGTGCTGTTAGTGTCTCGGCATACCGCAGCACGCGACATAGCTTTGCAGGAGATAAATGGTACCGTTTCAGAGAGAAGAGCGGCCAATGTAACGTTCTGGCTTTAAGTCGATTTGATAAGAAATGACGAAAACGGACGGATTTCTCAGGTTTGTACTACATGTGAACACTTTTCACATTCTTTCGTGCAACGCAGCTGCTAGTCCTCCTTTGATGCAAGATCTTAAGGCCCTAGCTCATGTCCAAGACCCCAAAACCAATTAAAAAATCAATAATCGATATCTAAAACGTTATTGCACTACTTCTTACTGGCTATTACATCAACTTAGAAGTTTCATCAGGGTTCTACTATGGTACTGTTAGTGTCTCTGCATACCGCAGCACGCGACATAGCTTTGCAGATGATAAATGTAACAGTTACAGAGAGAAGAGCGACCAATGTGACGATCTTGCTTTAAGTCGATTTGGTAAGAAATGACGAAAACGGACGGATTTCTCAGGTTTTTACTACACATGAACACTTTTCACATTCTCCCGTGCAACGGAGCATCTAGTTCTCCTTTGATGCAAAATCTTAAGGTCCTAGCTCATGTCCAAGGCCCCAAAGCCAGCTAAAAATTCAATAATCGGTATCTAAAACGTTATTGCACTACTTCTTACTGGCTATTACATCAACTTAGGAGTTTCATCTATTTTCTACTATGGTGCTGTTAGTGTCTCCGCATACCGCAGCACGCGACATAGCTTTGCAGGCGATAAATGTAACCGTTTCAGAGAAAAGAGCGACCAATGTTACGATCTGGCTTTAAGTCGATTTGATAAGAAATGACGAAAACGAACGGATTTCTCAGGTTTTTACTACATATGAACACTTTTCACACTCTTCCGTGCAACGCAGCCGCTAGTCCTCCTTTGATGCAAAATCTTAATGCCGTAGCTCATGTTCAAGGCCACAAAGCCAGCTAAAAAGTCAATAATCGATATCTAAAACGTTATCGTGCTACTTCTTACTGGCTATTACATCAACTTAGAAGCTTCTTCTGTATTCTACTATGGTGCCTATATTCTTTCCGCATACCACAGCACGCGACATAGCTTTGCAGACGATAAATGTAACCGTTACAGAGAGAATAGCGGCCAATGTAACGTTCTGGCTTTAAGTCGATATGATAACAGATGAGGAAAACGGACGGATTTCTCAGGTTTTTACTACTTATCAACACTTTTCACATTCTCGCCTGTGCAACGCAGCTGCTAGTCCTCCATTCATGCGCAAATCTTAATGTCACAGCTTATGTCCAAGGCACGAAAGACGGCTAAATAGTCAATAATCGATTACTAAAACTTGAATTGTACTACATCTTACTGGCTATTACATCAACTTAGAAGCATCTTCTGTGTTCTACTATGGTGCTTTTAGTATCTCTGCATACCGCAGCACTCGACATAGCTTTGCAGACGATAAATGTAACCGTTTCAGAGAGAAGAGCCGCCAGTGTGACGATCTGGCTTTAAGTCGATTCGATAACAAATGAAGAAAACGGACGGATATCTCAGGTTTTTACTATATATGAACACTTTTCACATTCTCCCGTGCAACGCAGCTGCTAGTCCTCCTTAGATGCATAATCTGAAGGTCCTACCCCATGTCCAAGGCCCCAAAGCCAGCTAAAAAGTCAATAATCGATATCTAAAACGTTATTGTACTACTTCTTACTGGCAATTACATCAACTTAGAAGCTTCTTCTGTGTTCTACTATGGTGCTGTTAGTGTCTCGGCATACCGCAGCACGCGACATAGCTTTGCAAGCGATAAATGTTACCGTTTCAGATAGAAGAGCGGCCAGTGTGTCGATCTGGCTTTAAGTCGATTTGATAAGAAATGACGAAAACGATCGGATTTCTCAGGTTTTTACTACATATGAACACTTTTCACATTCTCCCGTGCTACGCAGCTGCTAGTCCTCCTTTGATGCAAAGTCTTAAGGTCCTAGCTCATGTCCAAGACCCCAAAGCCAGCTAAAAAGTCAATAATCGATATCTAAAACGTTATTGTACTACTTCTTACTGGCTATTACATCAACTTAGAAATTTCATCTGTGTTCTACTATGGTGCTGTTAGAGTATCCGCATACCGCAGCACGCGACATAGCTTTGCAGATGATAAATGTAACAGTTTCAGAGAGAAGAGCGACCAATGTGACGATGTTGCTTTAAGTCGATTTCGTAAGAAATGACGAAAACGGACGGATTTCTCAGGTCTTTACTACATATGAACACTTTTCACATTCTCCCGTTCAACGCAGCTGATAGTTCTCCTTTGATGCAAAATCTTAAGGTCCTAGCTCATGTCCAAGGCCCCAAAGCCAGCTAAAAAGTCAATAATCGGTATCTAAAACGTTATTGTACTACTTCTTACTGGCTATTACATCAACTTAGAAGTTTCATCTCTTTTCTACTATGGTGCTGTTAGTGTCTCCGCATACCGTAGCACGCGACATAGCTTTGCAGACGATACATGTAACCGTTTCAGAGAGAAGAGCGACCAATGTAACTTTCTGGCTTTAAGTCGATTTGATAAGAAATGACGAAAACGGACGAATTTCTCAGGTTTGTACTACATGTGAACACTTTTCACATTCTAACGTGCAACGCAGTTGCTAGTCCTCCTTTGATGCAAGATCTTAAGGCCCTAGCTCATGTCCAAGGCCCCAAAGCCAGCTAAAAAGTCAATAATCGATATCTAAAACGTTATCGTGCTACTTCTTACTGGCTATTACATCAACTTAGAAGCTTCTTCTGTATTCTACTATGGTGCCTATATTGTCTCCGCATACCACAGCACGCGACATAGCTTTGGAGACGATAAATGTAACAAATGTAACCGTTTCAGAGAGAAGAGCGACCAATGTGACGATCTGGCTTTAAGTCGATTTGATAAGAAATGACGAAAACGGACGGATTTCTCAGGTTTTTACTACACATGAACACTTTCACATTCTCCCTTGCAACGCAGCTGCTAGTCTTCCTTTGATGCAATGTCTTAAGGTCCTAGCTCATGTCCAAGACCCCAAAGCCAGCTAAAAAGTCAATAATCGATATCTAAAACGTAATTGTACTACTTCTTACTGGCTATTACATCAACTTAGAAGTTTCATCAGTGTTCTACTATGGTGCTGTTAGTGTCTCCGCATACCGCAGCACGCGACATAGCTTTGCAGACGATAAATGTAACCGTTTCAGAGAGAAGAGCGACCAATTTGACAATCTGGCTTTAAGTCGATTTGATAAGAAATGACGAAAACGGACGGATTTCTCAGGTTTTTACTACATATGAACACTTTTCACATTCTCCCCTGCAACGCAGCTGCTAGTTCTCTTTTCATGCAAATTCTTAAGGTCCGAGCTCATGTCCAAGACCCCAAAGCCAGCTAAAAAGTCAATAATCGGTATCGATAACGTTATTGTACTACTTCTTACTGGCTATTACATCAACTTAGAAGTTTCATCTGTTTTCTATTATGGGGCTGTTAGTGTCTCCGCATACCGCAGCACGCGACATAGCTTTGCAGACGATAAATGTAACCGTTTCAGAGAGAAGAGCGGCCAATGTGACGATCTGGCTTTAAGTCGATTTGATAAGAAAAATGACGAAAACGGACGGATGTCTTAGGTTTTTACTACATATGAACACTTTTCACATTCTCCCGTGCAACGCAGCTGCTAGTCCTCCTTAGATGCAAAATCTTAATGTCCTAGCTCATGTACAAGACACCAAAGACGGCTAAAGGGACAATAATCGATAACTAATACGTGAATTGTAATACTTCTTACTAGCTATTACATCAGCTTAGAAGCTTCTTCTGTGTTCAGCTATGGTGTTATTTGTTTCTTCGCATATCGCATCACGCGTCATAGCTTTGTAGACGAGAAATGTAACCGTTTCAGAGACTAGAGCGGGCAGTGTGACAATCTGGCTTTAATTCGATTCGATAAGAAAAAACGAAAACGGCCCGATTTCTCAGGTTTTTACTACATATAATCACTTTTCACATTCTCCCGTGCAACGTGGCTGCCAGACATCCCATCAAGCAAGCACCAAAGAAAGGTAAAAGGTAAATAATCAATAACTAAAACTTGAATTGTACTGTTTCTTACTAGCTATTACGTCAACTTAGAAGCTTCTTCCGTGTTCTACTATGGTGCTTTACGTGTCGAGCCCATACCGCAGCACACGACATAGCTTTGCAGACGATAAATGAAACCGTTTCAGAGAGAAGAGCGGCCAATGTGACGAACTGGCTTTAAGTCGAATGGTTAACAAATGACGAAAACGGACGGATTTCTCAGGTTTTTACTATATATATGAACACTTTTTACATACTCCCGTGCAAAGTGGCTGCTAGACATCCCTTTATGCAAAATCTTAAGGTCCTAGCTAATGTCCAAATCACCAAAGAAGGGTATAAGGTCAATAATCGATAACTATAACTTGAATTGTACTATTTCTGACTTGCTATTACATCAACTTTGAAGCTTCTTCTGTGTTCTGCTATGATGCTTTTAGTGTCTCGCGATAACGCAACACGCGACATAGCTTTGCACACTATAAATATAACCGTTTCAGAGAGAAGAGCGGCCAATGTGACGATCTGGCTTTAAGTCGATACGATAACAAATGACGAAAACGGACAGATTTCGCAGGTTTTTACTACTTATGATCACTTTTCAAATTACCCGTGCAAAGCGGCTGCTAGTCCTTCATCATGCAAAAACTTAAGGTCCTAGTTCAAATCCAAGGCGCCAAAGCCGTCTAAAAAGTCAATAATCGATAATTAAAATGTGAATTGTACTACATCTTACTGGCTATTACATCAACTTAGAAGCTACTTCTGTGTTCTACTATGGCGCTTTTAGTGTCTCCGTATACTGCAGCAAGCGACATACCTTTGCAGACAATAAATTTAATGCTTTCTGAGAGAAGAGCGGTGAATGTAACAATCTGGCTTCAAGTCGATTTGATAACAAATGACGAAACCGGACCGATATCTCAGGTTTTTACTCCATAAGAACACTTTTCACATTCTTCCTTGCAACGCGGCTGCTAGTCCTCCTTTCATGCAAACTTTTAAGGTCCTAGCTCATGCCCAAGGCGCCAAAGCCGGCTAAGAAGTCAATTATCGATAACTAAAACTTGAATTATACTTCTTCTTACTGGCTTCTACATCAGCTTAGAAACTTCACGTGTGTTCTACTATGGTGCTTTTAGTGTCTCCGCATACCTCAGCACGCGACATAGCTTTGCAGACTATAAATAAAACCGTTTCAGAGAGAAGAGCGGCCGATGTGACGATCTGGCTTTAAGTCGATTCGATAACAAATGACGAAAACGGACGGATTTCTCATGTTTTTAGTACATATGAACACTTTTCACAATCTCAATAGCAACGCGGCACGCAGCACGCGACATGGCTTTGCAAGCGATAAATGAAACCGTTTCAGAGAGAAGAGCGGCCAATGTAACGATCTGGCTTTAAGTCGATATGATAACAAATGACGAAAACGGACGGATATCTCAGGTTTTTACTACGTATGAACACTTTTCACATTCTCGCGTGCAACGCAGCTGCTAGTCCTCCATTTATGCAAAATCGTAAGGTCCTTGCTCGTGTCCAAGGTACCAAAGAAGGCTAAAATGACAGTAATCGACAACTGAAACTTGAATTGTACTGCTTCTTACTGGCTATTACATAAACTTAGAAACTTCTTCTGTGCTCTATTTTGGTGCTTTTAGTGTCTCCGTATACCGCAGCACGCGACATAGCTTTGCACACGATAAATGTAACCGTTTCAGAGAGAAGAGCTGCCAATATTCGATCTGGCATTAAGTCGATTCGATTGCAAATGACGAAAACGGGCGAATTTCTCAGGTTTTTGCTAGATGTGAACACTTTCCACATTCTCCTGTGCGATGTGGCTGATAGACCTTCCTTCATGCAAAATCATAAGATTCTAGCGCATGTACAAGGCACCAATGCCGGCTAAAAAGTCATTAATCAATAACTATAACTTGAATTTGACTGCTTCTTACTGGTTATTACGTCAACTTAGAAACTTCTTCTGTGTTCTACTATCGTGACTTTAGTGTCTCCGCATTCCGCAGCACGCGACATAGCTTTGCACACGATGAATGTAACCGTTTTAGAGAGAAGACCGGCCAATGTGACGATCTGGCTTTAAGTCGATACGATAAAAAATGACGAAAACGGGCGGATTTCTTAGGTTTTTAGTACATATGAACACGTTTCACATTCTCTCGTGTAACGTGGCTCATCAGACCTTGATTAATGCCAAATTTTACGGTAGTCGGTCATTTCACTGGCACCAAAGCCGGCTAATAGATCAATAATCGATAACTAAAACCTGAATTGTACTGTTTCCTAAGGGCTAATTACATCAACCTAGAAGCGTCTTCTGTGTTCTACTGTGTTGTTTTTAGTGTCTCCGCATTCCTTAGCACGCAACATAAGTTTGCAGACGATAAATGTAACCGTTTCAGAGAGAAGAGCGGCCAATGTAACAATCTGGCTTTAAGTCGATTTGATAACAAATGACGAAAACGGACGGATATCTCAGGATTTAACTACATAAGAACACTTTTCACATTCTCCCGTGCAACGCGGCTGCTAGTCCTCCTTTCATGCAAAATCTTAAGGTCCTAGCTCGTGTCCAAGGCACCAAAGCCGGCTAAAAAGTGAATAATCGATAACAAAAACTTGAATTGTACTACGTGTTACTGGCTACTACATCAACTTGGAAGTTTCCTATGTGTTCTAGTATAGTGCTTTTAGTGTCTCCACATACCGCAGCACGTGACACTGCTTTGGAGACGATAAACGTAACCGTTTCAGAGAGAAGAGCGGCCAATGTAACGATCTGGCTTAAATTCGATTTGATAAAAAATGACGAAAACGGACTGATATCTCATGTTTTTAATACATAAGAAGACTTTTCACATTATCCCGTGCAACGCTTCTGCTAGTCCTCCTTTCATGCAAAATCTTAAGGTCCAAGCTCATGTCCAAGGCACCAAAGCCGGCTAAAAAGTCAATAATCGAAAGCTAATACTTGAATTGTACTGCTTCTTACTGGGTATTACATGAACTTAGAAGCTTCTTCTGTGTTCTACTATGGTGTATTTAGTGTCTCCGCATACCGCAGCACGCGACATAGCTTTGCACACGATAAATGTAACCGTTTCAGAAAAAAGAGCGGAAAATGTGACGATCTGGCATTAAGTCGATTCGATAGCAAATGACTATAACGGTCGGATTTCTCAGGTTTTTACTAGATATGAACACTTTTCACGTTCTCCCGTGCAACGTGGCCGCTAGACCTCCTTTCATACTAAATCTTAAGGTCCTAGCTCATGTACAATGCACTGAAGCCATCTAAAAAGTCTATAACTGACAACTAAAACTTGAATTGTACTGTTTCTTACTTGCTATTACATCAACTTAGAAGCTTCTTCTCTGTTCTACTATGGTGCTTTTAGTGTCTCCGCATACTGCAGCACGCGACATAGCTTTGCACACGATAAATGTAATCGTTTCAGAGAGAAGAGCGGCCAATGTGACGATCTGTAATTAAGTCGATTGGATAGCAAATGACGAAAACGAGCGGATTTCTCAGGTTTTTACTAGATGTGAACACTTTTCACGTTCTCCCGTGCAACGTGGCTGCTAGATCTCCGTTCTTACTAAAACGTAAGGTCCTATCTCATGTCCAATGCATTAAAGCCATCTAAAAAGTCAATACTCGGTAACTAATACTTGAATTGTACAGCTGCTTACTGGCTATTAGATCAACTTAGAAGCTTCTTCTCTGTTCTACTATGGTGCTTTTAGTGTCTCCGACTACCGCAGCAAGCGACATAGCATGGCACACGATAAATGTAACCGTTTCAGAAAGAAGAGCGGAAAATGTGACGATCTGGCATTAATTCGATTCGATAGCAAATGACGATAACGGGCGGATTTCTCAGGTTTTTACTAGATGTGAACACTTTTCACATTCTCCCGTGCGATATGGCTCATAGACCTCCCTTCATACTAAATCGTAAGGTCCTAGCTCATGTCGAATGCACTAAAGCCTTCTAAAAATTCACTAATCGATAACTAATACTTCAATTGTACAGTTGCTTACTGGCTATTACTTCAACTTAGAAGCTTCTTCTGTGTTCTACTATGGTGCTTTTAGTGTCTCCGCATACCGCAGCACGCGACATAAGTTTGCACACGATAAATGTAACCGTTTCAGAGGGAAAACGGCCAATGTGACGATCTGGCATTACGTCGATTCGAAAGCAGATGACGAAAACGGGCGGATTTCTTAGGTTTTTACTGCACATAAAAACTTCTCACTTTCTCCCGTGCAACGTGGCTGCCAGACCTCCCTTCATGCCAAATCTTAAGGTCCTAGCTCATGTCCAAGGCACCAAAGCCGGCTAAAAATTCAATAATCGATAACTAAAACTTGAATTGTACTGCTTCTTACTGGCTATTACACCAAATTAAAAGCTTCTTCTGTGTTTTACTATGGTGCTTTTAGTGTCTCCGCAAACCGCAGCACGCTACATAGCTATGCAAACAATAAATGTAACCGTTTCAGAGAGGAAACGGCCAATGTGACGATCTGGCATTACGTGGATTCGAAAGCAGATGTGAAAACGGGCGGATTTCCTTGGTTTTTAGTACATATGAACACTTTTCACATTCTCTCGTGTAACGTGGCTGCCAGACCTTGTTTAATGCCAAATCTTAAGGTAGTCGGTTATTTCACTGGCACCAAAGCCGTCTAATAAATCATCTACATCTACATCTACATGACTACTCTGCAATTCACATTTAAGTGCTTTTCAGAGGGTTCATCGAACCACAATCATACTATCTCCTACTGTTCCACTCCCGAACAGCGAGCGGGAAAAACGAACAGCTAAACCTTTCTGTTCGAGCTCTGATTTCTCTTATTTTATTTTGATGATCATTCCTACCTGTGTAGGTTGGGCTCAACAAAATATTTTCGCATTCGGAAGAGAAAGTTGGTGACTGAAATTTCGTAAAAAGGTCTCGCCATGACGAAAAACGTCTATGCTGTAATGACTTCCATCCCAACTCGTGTATCATATCTGCCACACTCTCTCCCCTATAACGCGATAATACAAAACGAGCTGCCCGTTTTTGCACCCTTTCGATGTCCTCCGTCAATCCCACCTGGTAAGGATCCCACACCGCGCAGCAATATTCTAACAGAGGACGAACGAGTGTAGTGTAAACTGTCTCTTTAGTGGACTTCTTGCATCTTCTAAGTGTCCTGCCAATGAAACGCAACCTTTGGCTGGCCCTCCCGACAATATTATCTATGTGGTCCTTCCAACTGAAGTTGTTCGTAATTTTAACACCCAGGTACTTAGTTGAATTGACAGCCTTGAGAATTGTACTATTTATCGAGTAATCGAATTCCAACGGATTTCTTTTGGATCTCATGTGGATCATCTCACACTTTCCGTTATTTAGCGTCAGCTGCCACCTGACAAACCATACAGCAATCTTTTCTAAATCGCTTTGCAGCTGATACTGGTCTTCGGATGACCTTACTAGACGGTAAATTACAGCATCATCTGCGAACAGTCTAAGAGAACTGCTCAGATTGTCACCCAGGTCATTTATATAGATCAGGAACAGTAGAGGTCCCAGGACGCTTCCCTGGGGAACACCTGATATCACTTTAGTTTTACTCGATGATTTGCCATCTATTACTACGAACTGCGACCTTCCTGACAGGAAATCACGAATCCAGTCGCACAACTGACACGATACCCCATAGCTCCGCAGCTTGATTAGAAGTCGCTTGTGGGGAACGGTGTCAAAAGCTTTCCGGAAATCTAGAAATACGGAATCAACTTGAGATCCCCTGTCGATAGCGGCCATTACTTCGTGCGAATAAAGAGCTAGCTGCGTTGCACAAGAGCGATGTTTTCTGAAGCCATGCTGATTACGTGTCAATAGATCGTTCCCTTCGAGGTGATTCATAATGTTTGAATACAGTATATGCTCCAAAACCCTACTGCAAACCGACGTCAATGATATAGGTCTGTAGTTAAATGGATTACTCCTAGTACCCTTCTTGAACACTGGTGCGACCTGCGCAATTTTCCAATCTGTAGGTATAGATCTATCGGTGAGCGAGCGGTTGTATATGAGTGCTAAGTAGGGAGCTATAGTATCAGCGTAATCTGAAAGGAACCTAATCGGTATACAATCTGGACCTGAAGACTTGCCCGTATCAAGCGATTTGAGTTGCTTCGCAACCCCTAAGGTATCTACTTCTAAGAAACTCATGCTAGCAGATGTTCGTGTTTCAAATTCTGGAATATTCCATTCGTCTTCCCTGGTGAAGGAATTTCGGAAAACTGCGTTCAATAACTCCGCTTTAGCAGCACAGTCGTCGATAACAGTACCATCGGCACTGCGCAGCGAAGGTATTGACTGCGTCTTGCCGCTTGTCTACTTTACATACGACCAGAATTTCTTCGGATTTTCTACCAAATTTCGAGACGATGTTTCGTTGTGGAACCTATTAAAGGCATCTCGCATCGAAGTACGTGCCAAATTTCGCGCGTCTGTAAATTTTAGCCCATCTTCGGGATTTCGCGTTCTTCTGAACTTCGCATGTTTTTTCCGTTGCCTCTGCAACAGCGTTCGGACTTTTTTTGTGTACCACGGGGGATCCGTTCCATCTCTTACCAATTTATGAGGTATGAATATCTCAATTGCTGTTGCTACTATGTCTTTGAATTTGAGCCACATCTCGTCTACATTCGCATAGTCAGTTCGGAAGGAATGGAAATTGTCTTTTAGGAAGGCTTCTAGTGGCACTTTATCCGCTTTTTTAAATAAAATTATTTTGCGTTTGTTTCTGATGGATTTGGAAGAAATGGTATTGAGCCTAGCTACAATGACCTTGTGATCACTAATCCCTGTATCAGTCATGATGCTCTCTATCAGCTCTGGATTGTTTGTGGTCAAGAGGTCAAGTGTGTTTTCGCAACCATTTACAATTCGCGTGGGTTCGTGGACTAACTGCTCGAAATAATTTTCGGAGAATGCATTTAGGACAATCTCGGAAGACGTTTTCTGCCTACCACCGGTTTTGAACAAGTATTTTTGCCAACATACCGAGGGTAGGTCGAAATCCCCACCAACTATAACCGTATGAGTTGGGTATTTATTTGTTACGAGACTCAAACTTTCTCTGAACTGTTCCGCAACTGTATCATCGGAGTCTGGGGGTCGGTAGAAGGAGCTAATTATTAACTTAATTCGGCTTTTAAGTATAACCTCCACCCACACCAATTCACACGGAGTATCTACTTCGACTTCACTACAAGATAAACCACTACTGACAGACACAAACACTCCACCACCAATTCTGCCTAATCTATCTTTCCTGAACACCGTCTGAGACTTCGTAAAAATTTCTGCAGAACTTATTTCAGGCTTTAGCCAGCTTTCTGTACCTATAACGATATCAGCTTCTGTGCTTTCTATTAGCGCTTGAAGCTCAGGGACTTTTCCAGCGCAACTACAACAATTTACAACTATAATTCCGACTGTTCCTTGATCCAAGCACGTCCTGTAATTGCCAAGCACCCTTTGACATTGCAGCCCATCCCGCACTTTCCCGAGGCCTTCTAACCTAAAAAACCGCCCAGTCCACGCCACACAGCCTCCGCTACCCGTGTAGCCGCCAGCTGAGTGTAGTGAACTCCTGACCTATTCAGCGGAACCCGAAACCCCACCAGCCTATGGCGCAAGTCAATGAATCTGCAGCCAATAAGGTTGCAAAACCGTCTGAGCCTCTGATTCAGACCCTCCATCCGGCTCTGCACCAAAGGTCTGCAGTCGGTTTTCTCAACGATGCTGCAGATGGTCAGCTCTGCCTTCATCTCGTAAGAAAGACCGGCAGCCTTCACCAAATCAGATAGCCCCTGGAATCCAGAGAGAATTTCCTCAGATCCAAAGCGACACACGTCATTAGTGCCGACATGTGCCACCACCTGCAGCTGGCTGCACCCTGTGCTCTTCATGGCATCCGGAAGGACCCTTTCCACATCAGGAATGACTCCTCCCGGAATGCACACGAAGTGCACACTGGATTTCTTCCCCTCCTTAGCCGCCGTATCCCTAAGGGGCCCCATTACGCGCCTAACATTGGAGCTCCCAACTAATCGATAACTAAAACCTGAATTGTACTGTTTCCTACGGGCTAATTACATCAACCTAGAAGCTTCCTCTATGTTCTACTGTGTTGTTTTTAGTGTCTCTGCATTCCTTAGCACGCGACATAAAATTGCAGACGATAAATGTAACCGTTTCAGAGAGAAAAGCTGCCAATGTAACGCTCTGGCAATACGTCGATTTGATAGCAAATGACGAAAACGGGCTTATTTCTTAGGTTTTTACTACATATGAACACTTTTCACATTCTCTCGTGTAACGTGGCTTTTAGGCCTCTCTTCATGCAAAATCTTAAGGTCGTCGGTAATGTCAAGGCACCAAAGCCGGATAATAAGTCAATAATCGATTACTAAAACTTAAAGTTTACTGCTTCTTACTGGCTGATTACATCAACTTATAAGCTTCTTCTGTGTTTTACCGTGTTGCTATTAGTACCTCCACATAGCGCAGCACACAACATAAGTTTTCAGACGATGAAGGTAACCACTTCACAGAGAAATTCCAAATTCTGTGTCTGTGTCTACTGCCTGCTCATATTGTTTAAAGCTGGTTGCTCTAAATGCCCAGTGGATCTGATTCCCTTGATACCCATTCTAAACAATCTCGGATTGGGAAAGACCAAGCTCTGCTTATACTTATAGTCTGGGAAGTTGACATATCTTAGACAGTAAAATATGATGGTTAAAGATGTCCACTGAGTATTCCCATATACACTGAAGTTAGCTTTGAACAACAAATTATTAATTGGCCACCTACTCTTGACTCAATAGCTACTAAGATCTTTCACTGGTGAAGGAGGTGACAACGTTATTACGTCCATTAGAGGCTTCTGTAGTTTGCTGAGAATGATGTGATATAATTGTGCCTTGTGATTTTCTGTGGAGTTCCAGAGTAAGTTCTACACTGGTGCAGGACATCCATTATTGCTGTTCTCATTCGAGGCAATCCTGGATTCTAAATCTCAAGCACCAGAGGATTAGAAACAGCAATGCGACCTCTGTCTTCCTGGCTGTCCACTATTTCAAAGTGCTGTGGTTGACAGTCTCTTCTCATTGTGCAGTGCTTGTAGATTATTGTAAATGGATAAACTGCAATATTTAGAACATCTCATTCTAAACTTTCTAAAGAACGAGACTTTTCTGTCACGACCACTTTTTGTGTGAGGTGATAAATACCAGGAATTTGGTTGTATTTTGAGAACCTAATGGTGACATACATTAGTGTCTGTGTAAATTAATGGAACTAGATTTTTCCTGAGGTCGGCAGTTTTCCGAAGGTCGGCGTTTTCCCACGAGGTCGGCGTTTTACCCCGAGGTCGACGTTTTTCCCTCGAGGTCTGCGTTTTTCCCCGAGGTCGGCGTTTTTTCCCTAGGTCTGCGTTTTTGCACTGAGGTCGGATCGGCGATTTTTTCCCCGAGGTCTAGAAATCTATCGGTATATTGAAAATCCAAAGTATTTTGATGTATATCGAACTATACTGATATGTCAAGTCAACTTGAAACATATATCCGACCACTAGATATCGGTATTTATCGAGATAGCGATATATTTCGATATACCTATTTATTTCGAGAATCGTTTTCTTAGGGGTACAGATTTTTTTCAAGACGTCCATTCTTTCCCATTATCGATTCATTTCGATATATCGACTTATGTCGAAGCACTCATTATATCGAGATGTCGATTTATTTCGAGATATCTATCTATATTGAGGCATCCATTTATTTCGAGGTATCAATTGATTTCGAAGTATCCGTTTATGTCGAGATATCGATTTAGTTTGATATACCGAAACAAATCGGGTTGTCTGTTTATTTCGAGCTATCGATATATTTCCATGTATAGGTGTACTTCAGATATCGATTCCTTTCGAGATACCGATATATTTCAAGAAACCTCTATATCTCAAGTAATCCATAAATTTCTAGATATTGTATTTTTAGAGATATCTTTATATTACTAGGTACCAATATATTTCAAGATATCGATATATTTCTATACCTCGATTTATCTCGAGAGGTCCGTGAGATTCGAGATATCGATCTATATGGTAAGCTGAAATGCGTCTAGATGTCGATATATTTCGGGATATCGAATCATTTCGATGTAGCTGTCTTTTGGAGGTGTCGATTTATTTCGATGTTTCGATTTTTTTCATGGTGTCGATTTATTTCGAGGTTGCGATTTATTTCGGGTTGGCTATTTATTTCTGGGTGTGGATTTATTTCGAGGTGTCGATATATTTCGAGGTGACGATATATTTCGACGTTACTTGTCGACTGCATCAGCTTAGAACCTATTTCGTACAGAGTGGTGCGACTGCATACCTCAGAAGGCGACATTGATATCCAGACGATGAATGTAAACGTTTCCGAGAGAAAAGCGTCCAATGTGACGAATTGGCACTACGTCATTATGAAAACAAATGACGGAAACGTGAGGTTTCTGCCACTCAAAGTGCTGCCAACTTTCACCCCACCCCCTCCTCACTCTCCCCAGTCGTGGCGATCAGCTGGTGTGATAGAAATGGACACAGGAAAGTAATAACGTTCCGTGAAATCCCATTCTAGGGAGGTTCAAGGGTAAATGTTCCAGACGGTTTATTTGCATTAAGACACGCATACTGGACATCTACAATGTCACATCTGCCAGATCGTTTCTATTGTCAGCAGTGGAAAACAAAACAGCGTACTGAAAAAGCCATAGTGAGACGCGGTTTTTGGTAGACGAAATAATAGGAATACTCTAGGCACTGATAATGATGATCTAATGAGAATTCTGGTATTGTTTTGAAAGATGCATTTAAATATGCATTGAACGTAGCTCCAAATTATTTTGAGAATTATAATTGCGGTATGATGGATCTACATTGGAGATTTGGTAATGCAAAACATTTCGATCTGAGAATACTTTACGTGATAGAACGGCATTGACCTTGTGTGTCATTAGGGTAAAGTTAATTTGCCGCCATTAACATAAAATTTATCCGCCATTAACATAAAATCTATTTTTCAGCTTACTTCAATAAGGACTCACTTCAGATGATTGGACAACTAAAGAGAACTCAAACCGTTATTTTAATAGTGTTCGTAGGTCCAATGCAGCATTTACCGTGGACAGTCCCTGAGTCAAGACTGTCAGTTTTATGTAGGGAGCACTCCTTTAAGAAAGCACTCCGTGTTCAGGCCACAAGTGGCCAATCAGGACCATCCGACCGCCACGTCATTCTCACTGAGGGTGGAGGAGGAGCTGGCTCTCCCACTCGTTGTGGTAGTTTCCATTGACTGGAGCCGCTACTATTCGGTCGAGTAGTTCCTCAATTGGCATCGCAAGGCTGAGTGCAACCCGAAAAATGGAAACAGCGCATAGCGGCCCGGATGGTCACCCATCCAAGTGCCGACCACGCCCGAAAGTGCTAAACTTCAGTGATCTGACGGGAACCGGTGTATCCACTGCGGCAAGGCCGTTGCCCCTACCACTTTTACATGATATTTTTGATAGTAGATCAGGTCTGATGGCTAGAAAGAATGGACGTTTACCATGTTATGCACATTTATATTTTCACTACGTCGACACAGCTGGTCCAATTTCGACCAGCGGTGATGGTAGCCATAATGATCGAGCCAAGCATCCTGTGTACATTGGTTGCACCCAAGTGTGTGGGGATCACAGCATTCGTGACATTTAAATTTGTTACTTCTTTGCTACTATATTCGCAATAAATTTTGCAGACAGTATCCGCATATGACGCTGAATGCACCTACAAAATTATATCATTGTACGACACATGTTTCAGGAGATACGTCATAAAAACTCAGGACAAGGCCAGACGCTGCATAGTACGGACGTGGACGCACAGCTGTAAATAAATGCCTGGTCAACACCAAGCTTTTCCGCTAGTCATCTATAAAGATAAAAAATCCCCAATATTGTCCACCAGCATATTTTTGAAAAACCTTTATTTTGTCATCCATTTTTTTTCCTGTAAAAATCGTAAAAGCCGCATCATTGTGTTTTTAAAAATCGTTTCCTATTGTCATCTCTTTTTATGTATTTTAAACCATTTATCGCTTGTGTAACCTGTGGCTACAAGTCCATTCCCTTTATGGGGTAATCGAAATAATGAACAACGGAAAAAAGTGTGGGTCAATTTCTTCCTCATTTTTCGGAACTTTTGATAATAGTAAATCGTTGGCTCTTTGAGGACGTGGTAGGTACATACAAGAGATTAGTGTAAGATTAGAATTTGGGTTAGATACAGTGCCAGGAGGTTCTGTTTCTATCTGGCTAGCTTCAAAGTACTTCACCATCTACTAAGTGATGCGTTTCATTGTGAATGGTGTGGTCTGTGCTAGGTCTACCCTTTACTCCACAATGCTGTTCCTTCGATGCTATTAAAACCAGGATGTTATCAAAATATATGCACAGTGGCAGACTGGAGTCTGCAGAAATATTTCCAGTGGTGGGGAGGGGGGAAGGCGCGTCGGGGCTGGAGTGCATGATTCTGAAACTGGCACTCTGTGTACAAATCAGCTGGTCAGTTACGAGGTGCATCAAGCTACAAGACCCTAACTCTATAAGCGCTACAACTGGTCAAAGCTAAGGTTTAGCAGTATTGTGGAGAATTCTTATCTGGAAGAGTATGAGTATACTGTAACGAATAAAAACTCTTTACTCCAGATTCCAAGGATGGTTAGGGGCGACGGGTGAAAGTGCCCTTTTGCCTATCCTCCCCTCCCCACCTCCTCCCCTCCCCCTCCCCTTCCCCCTCGCGGACGCCAATGGCTGGCCCGTTCATTTTGAGAACATCAGAGTTGCAGTAACCTTTCTGAGAAACTGTTCTAGATGTCCTTGCGCGTCAATCTTACCACTCACAACAGCAGTGGGAATGTCGGTTATCGCTCAAACAACTGGTTTTCGGCTCTTATCAGTTTCCCAGCCTCACTTTAACCTAATTGTTAAAGCCCGTCACAATACCAGTTCTTGTAATAACCGATTTTCAGTATTTTATTTACATTATTTCCTCTTGTAAACGTAGAAATCAAACAAAGATAAAAATTTTTACTTTCTCAGTTTCTTGATAAATGGAATCAAAACGTCAAATACATTTATGATGACCTGCAGCCGTCCAGAACGAAATTAGAATTATATTAATACCGTCAGCTGCTCACGGGTGTCGATATATATCAACGGGGACAGGTGACAATGTGTGCCTGTCTGGGACTCGAACCCGGGATCTCCTGCTTACATGGCAGGCTCTCTGCCCATCTGAGCCACCGAGGGCACAGACGATAGTGTGACTGCAGGTACTATCTCGCGCACGCTTCCCGCGAGACTCACATTCTCACCTTCCATGTCCACGCACTACATTCGTAGTGTACCACACCAACACATTCATTACTCGTGGAACACATTCTTACCAAGTCCCGTAACAGTTCGGGGAATACTTGTGCATCTTCACAGAAGAAGGTCATGGCTGGTATTGCCAGAACCATATGCTTATATGGATATGGACATGTCTTCCACGAGGAATGAGTGTGTTGGAGTGGGACTCTACGACTGTAGTGTATGGACATTCAAGGTAAGAATGTGAGTCTCGCAGGAGGCGTGCGCGAGATAGTCCCTGCAGTCGAACCATACACTGTGCCCTCGGTGGCCTAGATGCATAGAGCGTCTGTCATTTTAGCAAGAGATCCCGGGTTCGAGTCCCGGTCGTGGCACACATTTTCACTTGTCCACGTTGATATTTATCAACGCCCGTGAGCAACTGACGGTATTAATATAATTCTAATTTCTTTAAATTAAATAGTCCAATAAAACTTTGTCCGCTGTTCGCTGTTTCTCTCAAAATATAGCGAGTACTTCTATACCACAGAAAACTGCCAGTATTATCCTACTGATTTTAGTTTTTAGAACTCTGCTCAAAAATTATATTTAAATCGGTTATCACAGCACTATGCGGGCATTACGTATAATCCAGCGATAAAGAGTGAAAACTGCGGCAGGAGAACTCTCTTTTTCGTTTTAATTTCTCTGTTAACGGCTAAAAGCAGATAACGTAGACACAGGCAGCAGATCAGGCACTTTCTATTTTTATCCCGAACTATGAATGATTTGTAAAATTTTAACTTTTTTCCTTGTATGATGTCGCAAGTCGACCAAATCGACCATTGTGCTTCACTCGTACTGCATATCGTAAAATACTTCCAGGCTTCCAGATGGTGCCATTCTGTGTTACAACTGACGTTCGACAACAGCGAGAAACTGCGTCCATTCTCGCGCACTGCTTGTATAACAGGCACAGTATTGTCTCGGCAATGTTGGACCAATTCACTTGTTGCTCGTTTCTATCAGCAGTGTTATTAAAGTGGCATACATCACTTTTCCCATTTTTTCTGTAATAACGCAGTATTTAAGAGCTATGGAAATCTTACGAATAAAAATTACTCGTCTTTTTTAAAAAAGGTTTATTTGAAAACTAAAAATTTTACTACGACAACTGTGGCTAATTGGTATATCTGTTTTTACGTGGTTATCAGGAAAATATAAAAAGATACTTGTTATAACCGAGAGCAAACAAATACCGAAAGACATCGGTTATTCAGAACTAAAATACCCATGTCGTTTTAACTGATCGGTTTTTCTATCTCTAAACTGCAGTGTCTCCACAGAAAAGTGTGTCGTTCCATCAATGTACATAGCAACGTTGAGATATGTATGTGTTTATGCGCAATATCGGCAAATGGAAACACGAAGAGGTAATAAGCACATGAGCGATAGAATTTATTTCACAGTCAGAAAAGTCGAGTGACAGACAAGACTGAATCACTGTAATAGAAATTATATGGAAAGCTGTGTAGAGGAAAATTTCCAGTTCTTTCGTGGATTCCAAAATTGAAGCAAATTCCGGGACATCAAGGTGACATAGTCTTATACGGATAGTATTCCATGACTAACGTAATTGGCCCACATACTGTACTGGTATACTGATAATATTACACTACTAAGGTAATTTACCTGAAATAATTTACAAACATGTTACTATAGCATTCGCTACTACTCATTACGCTAATTGACCTTCAGCCATTAAGCGCAAGCGCAGATCTCAGTTATGATACGTGCGCCATCCAAAAATTTATCAAGGTGGTAACTCAACACAACTACAAACGATCATTGTGTGCAAAATAAATAGAACACCTCATAAGAAGAACATGACGGGTTTGAATCATTCCCACCGCAAAGGATGAAAAAATCAGGCTTGCACATAAGACCACTTGATAACTAACCAGAAATTCAGATTAGTTGTAGCTTCGGTGACAATCGCCTTTTTTACATTTTCCCCGTAAACTAGATAATTATGAAACGTAACAACTACTCTAAAATATCTGCAGCAACGGACTTGCCGCGGAGGTGGCATCGGTTCACGTGAGATCACCGAAGTTAAGTGCGTTGTCGGGCGTTGAAGGCACTTGGATGGGTGATCATCCAGGCCGCCTCATGATGCCAATCGAGGAGCTACTCGACCCAATAGTAGCGGCTCCGGTCAAAGAAAACCATCATAACGACCGGGAGAACAGTGTGCTGATCCCCGCCCCTCCTGTTCACATCCTCCACAGATGATGACACGGCGGTCGGATGGTGCTGTCCCAGTAGGTCACTCGTGGCCTGAAGACGGAGTACTTATAAAGCAACTACTCTCCAGTGGATGGTCGAACTACTGAGACCTTGATGCCTGGCATCAATAACAGATGGCAGCACAAGAGGTTGGCTTACGCCTACTGCCGAATTTTGCGATCTGTCGTAAGCCTGCGTAAGCACGTGGGGCCTTCCGTCTTAAGTGCAAGCATATCCATTGCGTTTTCTGCCGCGCGACTTGAGTGGAATGTTTCATTATTTCTGAAATATTATAGAAATGTTTTTCGTTGTATATCCTCACCATCGGTACTGAATTTACTGTAAAATTACTTGCTCACTTTTCGGAACTTCCGTTCATAGTAAATCGATACTATTTGAAGCCGTGGTAGACACGAGTCTAGTGTGCTTCACCTTCAGCACCTTGTGTGTCAGTCTCGGTTCCTATGTCCCTGATTTCACAACGAACAGTTCGTTGTCTACTGAGTATACTGTCTGTTGCACGACACTATCCCTCCCACGCTGCTAAATGTAGGTCGTCGGCAAAATATGACTGCAGTGGAACAAGGGCGTCTGCAGAAATTTCCCCAGGAGGTGGTGGTGGCATTGTTAGTGGTGTGTGTGTGTGTGTGTGTGTGTGTGTGTGTGTGTGTGCGTGTGTGTGTGTGTTTGTGTGGAGGCCATTACTATGAAATTCACACAGTCCAGACCGCCAAGGAAAATAAACCTTGAGATTTGGAAAGGTTGTTGATCTTATACCGCTTATACTGCATATTTCGAAATTCCACCTCTAAGGGGGATACACAGGAAATGAAAGGATTTTTGAAACATGTAGCTATTAAGGTAATTTTGAAGCTAGGCAGACGAAAATTTGTATCTGGTTTCTAGGTCAGAAATAAAGAAATATGTGTTCCAGTATTATTGGGAATTTAACCTCTATGAGGTGAAATAGTAGGTGAACATTTTATCTTGAGATAAAAAATTATGGAAGGACTATGGAAGTATTTTTAAGGCTATATCTACGAAAATTGGTATTTGACTTCAAGGTTACAAATAAGAAAATACGTATTTTCGTGTTTTTGGAAGTTCAACCCCTAAGGGGATGAAATAGAGTGAGCTGGTGCGTTTCTGGCGCCAGTTTCCGTCGATCGATGTTTCGATCTTTGAGTCGCGGTCCAGAGGGCACTGCTCGCTAACCGACTGTAGTAGTTCTCTGTGCGGCCCAACATCGGGCTTACCGCGCTTACACTGGACACAGTTGCCAACAAATCGCATGCCATCGCCATATAGGTTGGGCCAAAACATGTGTTCCCGAACTCTGTTCAAGGTCTTGTAGAACCCCAAATGATCCCCTACCGCCGAATCGTGGAAATATCTGAGTGCCATGCTAACTCGTTCCTGTGGAATACAGACCTTCCCTTCACCACGGTTGTCTTCCCCTTTACACAAGACACCCCCCCCCCCCCCCACCCCAGCCCCCGAAGACCTCGCCATCCGCCAACTGCTGCCGAATCGGTCCCCACCCGGGGTCCTCGGCCTGTTTGCCGGCTAAGTCGCAGAAGAAGCCGAGTGTCTCGGAGAGAAGGAAATTGACCCCCAGATACGGCTCCACGTGGCCCTTGCCTTCCCCAGACTCTGCCGCGAACATACGGATAAGAGCGTCGCCAATTCATTGTCTCTGCCACTAATATGGCGAACCTGGAGATAAGTCTCGTCATCTTAACTTCGGTATGATTTTTAGCGATCTTATTAATCAAAGTTTAAGGGCTGGCACTGGCCAAGTAACTCACGGAGGCTCATTGGTTTCAGTCCAGTTGTATTGCTCACCTGTTCTCCAGATAGGGTTGTGTAGTTTATGTCTCAGAAAATTGTCTGCTCTTGATGTGTGTTGTGTTAGAGATAACTGGCAGCGGTCGACGCTAGCATACTGGGAGCAGAGCACCACGGCGGCAGAGAGATATTTGAGGCCATGTCCTCTCCTTTACATCTTGGGTTATGTTGTCACTTTTGCGTGATTCCATCTTTCCGGTGCTGAACTATAGCATCCAAAGTTCAATTGCATTGCCATGTTGAGTATATTTCTATGTCATTCTCTGCCTCGTGGATCTCTTGTATTGATTTGAATCCTTGGTCTGCTCGCGTCTATCGCCAATTCACACGAAATATTGAAGCAACCTTATTTTAAGGGTATTGTCATATAGTCATGTTCTAGTTGTAATCATTCTAAGAATATTGTTGATTAATCAACTGAGTAAGTAAATTTGAAGGTCCGTTTAGTCAAAATTAAAGGACCCCCTTAATTGTTTTAGTCATTTTTATACAGTTTTGTTTAGGAAAGTTGGCAAGCCGAACGTTAAATATCTGTATTTTTACGCTTAATCTGCTTCTCCCCTGATTGCAAGTAGTGAGAGTTCTGCTATGAATTTTATGGACATTTGTGCTATTTAAGTAAAGCTTTACCTAAGTATATATACCTAGTCATATTCAAATTTCAAGTTTTACGGGTCTCGTTCCACTTAACGAAATTTATTTATTATTTGTCCAACTGATCTGGCCTTGTGATTTTATAATGATTTTGATTGTAATAAAATATGTAGCAACTACAACGGATTACTATTGTGATTTTGGTGTGTCACTACCATACCCCATATCACAGAGGATGAAATGTTTCATGAAATATATGAAAACCTGTTTTTGATACATTGAACGATTAAGAGGGTGGAATATAGGATGTAATGTTTTATGAAAGTATTTCAGTGCGAAAGAGTTTTTAAAGCGAAATCTATGAATATTGTGTTATTGAAAACTACGTGTTTCACTGTTTTTGGAACTACAACCTCCAAGAAGGTGCAATAGGGGCACAGGTTTCACTGACCCATAGCCTTCCAGCCCAACCTGCAAAGTATACGGACTTGAAATTTGATGAAGGTGTAAATCTTACGCTGAAAGCATCATTTAAGAAGAGATTGTTCGAAATTTCACTCCTATGGGGGTGATACATGGGTTGAAAGTCTTTTTTTTTAAATATGTCCCTATGTCCCTATTGAAGCTATAACTACAAAACTACGAAAATTGACATTTGGTGTCTCAGTCAGATACAAAAAAGAAACAGGTTTTTAGCATTTTCCGAAATTCTTCCATTGGGGGATAAAATAATTAGTGAAGGTTTTTTGAAAATAAATCATTATTAAAGAACTACTGAAGCATTTTTATAGCTACATCTATGAAAATAGGTATTTGACATCTCGGTTGGATGTAAAAAAAATGTGTTTCGTTGCTTTTGGAAATTTAACTCACTAATAGAGTGAAATAGGGGATGTAATGTTTTATGAAATATTTCACTATGAAAGCATTTTTAGAATTAAATGGATGAAGATTTGAATTTGGCTCCTCGGCTCTAAATAGAAGAATACGTGTTTAATTGTTTTTGAAAACCCAACCCCTAAAGGGTGTGAGATGTTTCAGAAAATGGTTCATTATGGAAGGATTGCTAAATATATCTGACAATTCGTATTCGGCTAATATGTTACAATTTTTAAAAACTACGTGTTTTTCTGGTTTTGGAACTTCGAGCATAAGGGGATGACAATTTTAATGAAATATTTATTGCGTTATATTAAAATATTTTAAATCTGCATCTATGAAAACCGGTATTTCACTTCTCAATTAGATATAAAGAAATATGCGTTAGGGAATGAAAGACTGTACGGAGATATCACCACAAGAATACAAACGGCTTGATTAATAAAAACCTTGGACTCCAGCTGTCAGCATTGCTTTTTGATCATTCAGTAAAAGACCATGCTTCAACGGCGCTAAGTTTAGAAAGTTTAGAAAGTGTTGCAGTTTATACAAGACATAAAAAAACGATTAAAGAAAAAAATTCTTTGCAGACCATGAACGGTCTACGCAAGTAAAGAAGCGGATGATAAGCTAGCTCTTTATGCAAATGAGTTGGTCAGTTTAAGTTCCGAGACATGTCATGCAGCAGGAACGGAATCCTATAGTTGCTACGATTGGCTAAAGGAAAAGTTTTGCAGAATCACTCGAAATCACTTCTGCAAGTGGCTAAGAATCTCGTAATGAATAAAAATTCTGTACTGAGAATTCCAAGGTGGGAGATGCAAGATTCCTCCCCCCCCCCTTCCCCCTCATCACAATGCTATCCTTCTTTACCTACAGCAAAAACTAAATAAATTAATTAATAAATAAAACTAGAGAAATTTCTACTGTGAAACTATTTGCATACAAGAGAACGGCCCTTGAAATTTAACTCTTCAAAGTTTTAAGCCCTGCTCATTCCGGATATTGATTAGAAAGTGTTAATCCACATGTGAAACCTGAGTATATAATCCCTGTGACATTTGATCAACGGTGTTCCATAAGGACAGGTTCTCATTCAAAACGTTCGAAAATTCAATTTCTTTGTAGTTGCATTTTTTAAAGGTGTACTTGTCTAGACTCTTGGAACAGAAAGTTTTTTTTTTTAATCCGTGCTTTACAAAAGTTTCTACAGTCCATTGTTTGAAGCAGTGTCACGGCTGCCATGAGCCGCGCGGGGTACCCGCCATGTGTCCAACGCCTTGTCACGGTTCGCGCGGCTCCCCCTGTTGGAGGTTCGAGTCCTCCCTCGGGCATTGTTGTGTGTGTGTTGTCCTTAGCATAAGTTACTGTAAGTAGTGTGTAAACATAGGGACTGATGGTTCAAATGGCTCTGAGCACTTTGGGACTTAACATCTGAGGTCATCAGTTTCCTAGAACTTAGAACGACTTAAACCTAACTAAATTAAGGACATCACACACACCCATGCTCGAGGCAGGATTTGAACCTGCGACCGTAGCGGTCGCGTGGCTCCCGACTGAAGCGCCTACAACCGCTCGGCCACATCGGCCGGTCTATCATGTATTCTAGAAGAGTTGCAAGGTCGTCAGTGGCGCCTGTTCTTTCGAGAGCAGTTACTGTCTTTATATCTATGGTTAAACGTTACCCAGCCATTGACCTTCGTCTGTGCGAATGCGCACAGGTTGCCGGAACTCTTACGGGAATCGTCACCTTAGTGTGAGCCAGTAATGAGTGGATGGACAAATACCTATTAAGTACATTACGTATGCGGATTATGGACGGTTGGGGATGTGAGTCTCACGGGAAGCGTGCGAGGGATAAATTCCTGCAGTCGTGCTGTTCATGTGTGCCCTCGATGGCTCAGATGGATTGAGCGTCTGCCTTGTAAGCAGGAGATTCTGGGTTCGAGTCCCAGTAGGGGCACACTTTTCAGCTGTCCCCATCGAAGTATATCAACAACACCTGTCGGCAGCTGAGGGTTTCAATTAATTATCAGTTGTGAAGGTGATTCGATGAACCCTTTGCCAGGCACTTAAATGTGTTTTGCAGGGTATCCATGTAGATGTAGATGATAACTCGTCCCGTGTCGCACGTGCTCAAAATGATTCATACTGCATAATGCATGCAAACATACTCACCGAAAATACGGACGAATATCAAGTGCAGGCTGCCGAGTGCTGCATATCCAGCTTAGACAGATCGGCTTTTCCTGCCAAGAAGAACAGGAAGTTGCTGTCTAGGAACAATCAGAGGTAGAGGAAGGGTTGATAAATACTCCTTGACTTGCAGACTAAACGTAAATAACGAAAATACATTTTTGGTAAAAATTGGTCAAAACATAATCGGTTGCCCTCCGTATTGGATTAGCTGTTTTGAATATTGAAAATCTGACTTCAGATTCGTTTTCAGCGACATTAAAAATATATATGTAACACTCAGTTCATGCAAATCGAAGTAATAATATAACTAAATGTTTTCCCTAAACTTTGAACACATTTTTTTCGGGTAACTATTTTCTCAGAACGGCATGCAGCATAAATTAAAAGTGGTTCGTTCTCTTAACATCTACCTCTGACCCCTAAAAGTAAACACTTTTCTTAGGAACTTATAGCTATAATATGACATTTGTTAATATTAACTAATTTTTGTGTAGGCATAAGGAGTGAAACAAACCCTCAAAAATCGAACTCAAAGTTCGAATTAGCACTGTATCGTTAAATTTAAGGTTGTTTCATTGCGGTTAGGTATACGCTCCCATAAATTTTATGTTTTATCGACTGATGTTATCCATTTTCAATTTCAGAGGAATAATGTAGTATCAACTGATGTTACCCATTTTTGAATTCAGGTAACATATGAGGTGCCACACTGCACGCGCTCTGCGTACTCCAGTCTCGCAGGCCCTTGATCAAATCATAATTACGGGCGTCATTTTTTATTGAAAATCTAAAATTAAGCTCATAGTATTGTCACTCGTAATTCCCAAACAGATCGTTCGAATGTATTTTCATTGTCTCAAAAAAAATTTCAAATGTACCCTTTTTTGCTCATTTGTATGAGAACCTGGCCGTAACGCCGGAATATAGTCACGAGATTTTTTTTCAGAGACGCTGTACGTTCGCGAGAAGACTTTCGTTCTGCGCGTGTCGAAGGATATTCCTCAGATATTACTGTGTGTGTGCTACTCAGTCGTGCCATTTAAGTGTACATCTTTGCATAGTTTTCCTTTCACGATGTAAACAGTGTTCCGCTCAGTTGCTAACTGGCCAGTGAGTGGTTCCGAAGGTATCGGATGTGCGGTGCGTTCGGTCTGCTAGGACAACAGCAGACTAGCGTGGTGCGATGGCAGAAGCAGACACTGAGGGAGCTAGCTGCTGGGACGCCAGCGAACAATTTATGCCAAGTAAGACGAAGAGGACTATTCTAAAATTACGAGCCGTCTCAAAAGTGTTTACCATTGCTAAATCTTGCTGTTGAGTCTGACAAAACTGGCAGTTTTGCCTAGAGATACATTAGAGAGAGCTACAGGAAATCCCCCCACCCCCCTCAATGAATTTTTGGTTGTGATGACAGGCCGATTGGTAGTGTAGCCCGAGATCTAAGTTAGGTTGGAAGGTGGTAATTTGATTGAGAGTTGTTTACGCCAACGATTATGAATGCCGACTAAACGTTGTGCGAGCAGATTGCCCTGTAGCGTAGCCTAGCGTTTCCGTCCGCGCCACATTTAACACACTTTCTCTAACTGTGTACAAAAGTCTCACAACAGCCACGATAACTACGTTTCTGGTGGGGGGAGGGTAGAGTCCACTATGTAACTTTCACTGCAAATTTTTGTAACCGCATAAACTAACCGAAATAGAAGCGTAATTTTAACTATATTTCCTTTTGTGGGAAAATAATGGTTCTCCTCTTTCGGCAGCAACTGTAGTATGTAGGCGACTTATTAGTTTTTTTTAACTCTGAATCATGATCTCAATAGACGCAGTGCTTTTTTTACGTTACTTGATTTGTGGTCTATAGTAAACAATGCAACGAATTGGTAAATTCTTTGAAGTTTGACGTGTGTTACATAGACGACGTCTGCAATGTTCGTAAGGCCAAGTTTGCATATATTCGGTGTCTGTTTTTTTGGCCATGTACTGTATAATTAAAGGGAGGAGGATTATGTTCAAGGAGCAGTGCATTAGCAGTCTATAGAGAAATTGAGAATTTGGATCTAAAGAACGGCATGCTCGGGCAGTTCGTGCTATTCTGTTGACCACTGTGTAATTCGGACACAGTGATCATTGCCTCTCCCTCGTAACCAGGGGACTCGGGTGCTAATCCTGGTCTGGCACAAATTTTCAACAGTGCCCATTGACTAAAGTCTGTGCCCATTGTCAGCTAATGTCATTGTTTCGGTGTTAAATTGTATTTTGTTCACGATACGTAGTTTGGCTTTTTCATGGATAACAGCTTTGAAAAGCGTACAGGTTATATTGATATTTGCTCGTCGTTAGTCCAAGGCAACTATAGCGATTTATAAAAACAGTTGTAGTTCGTATTAAGCCTACATACGTAATTGTGTCCTTCGTAAGTAATTCCCCTGTAGTGGTATTTTGTTTTAGTATTTTGTTTAAATATTTATAGACTGCAGGCTTGGATGAAATATGAAACACATGTCCGAAGTTCCTGTTGATACTGCAGATACTGTTTCATCCGTACTAGGGGCCAAAACATTTCATCTAATACAGAAGGACACAATTTGTCTCGAGATTTAGCAATTTTTCGTAATAGAGGCCTTGCTTCGATATATTTTTCTCTAATTCTTGTTTGGATTTAATCTTAAAACACACTAACTCTTCCACCACTTATTCGATATGTGGTTTTATCCATTTCGTAGCCTAGAGTTCCTAAACGGTCGATAATATTAATGATTTCCTTTCTCAATTATATTTTCTGTAAATCTCCTGTTTATGGTTATTGCTAACATGTTTCACGTTCTCACTTTTATTATTTTTATTTTTCTAGTTTTGTACCTTGTAGCCAAATTTTCTTTGAATCTGGTTTTTAATTCTGAAATAGTAACAGTTGAAGGTCAAGAGAAGATTGCGGTCTATTTGAGGAGAGTGGCTTGGAGATTTTTTATAACAGACGTATACAGGTCATGGGGATCCTTACCTATATACATTTACTTCGAGTGTGATGTAGCCCATTCTCTTGTCATGATCTCGGCTGTATCGTAGCACATTGTCTCGGTTAGGTTGGAGATTTCTGTTGAGAGTTGCCGAAGTCAACGAAAGTGATTACAAAGTAAAGACTGTGCTAACAGAACGATCTGTAGCGTAGTCCAACGCGTTCTTTCTGTCCTTTTAAAGCCTCTTTTAATTAAAAATAACTAAAGCTGCAAGATACAATCACAAAAACTGTATTACGTAATAGAGTAATCCCAGACTATTGTTGTGTAAGTTGTGTGCGTACACTATTTTTTTTGTCAGTTAATATACATTTTTTTACTCATTTGCTGGGTTTCAATTTTCCCCGTTTTCTGGCAAAAAACCTTTTCCTGTGAAGGGCCCATTAGCTTGTCGGTTATATTTGTGACTTTCTCGACGGTCAGTAATTTCCTGATAGTCCATCCACCGGCGTCATTGTTAACATCGGATATAGATTTTAGTATTAGGAAGGCTAATATGAAGCTAATGCATAAGTAGGTCTAATAATTAATAAAAATAGGAATGCGGGTAAGCTACTACAAACAGCATAGTGAACGCATTGTTGTGGCCAAGATAGCCACGAATCCCACGCCTACCAAAGTCGTAAAAGTAGTCCGCAGATGATGAAGAAATTGATGAAATATGTGATGAGATAAAAGAAATCATTCGGATAGTGATGGGAGATGAAAATTTAATATTAATGGGTGACTGGAATTCGACAGTAGGAAATGGAAGAAAAGGAAACGTAGTAGGTGAATATGGAATGGGGGTAAAAAATGAAAGAGGAAGCCGCCTGGTAGGTTTTTGCCCAGAGCATAACTTAATCATAGCTAACACTTGGTTCAAAAATCATGAAAGAAGATTGTATACGTGGAAGACACCTGGAGATACTGCAATATTTCATATATATTATATAATGGTAAGACAGAGATTTAGGAACCAGATTTTAAATTGTAAGGGGCAAATGTGGACTCTGATCACAATATATTGATTATGAACTGTAGATTAAACTGAAGAAACTGGAAAAAGGTGGGAATTTAAGGAGATGGGACCTGAAAGAACTGACAGAATCAGAAGTTTTAGAGTGTTTCAGGAAGATCATTAGGGAACGATCTACGGGAATGGGGGAAAGTAATACAGTGTGATGAGGGATCTGAGTGGTGTACTGTCAAGGGGGAGGGGGTTCCTCAGGGATCAGTGTTGGGGCTGCTCCAGTTCCTTATTTATATAAATGATATGCCCTCAAGTATTACGGGTAACTCTAAAATATTTCTGTTTGCTGATGACACTAGCTTGGTAGTAAAGGATGTTGGGTGCAACATTGACTCCGTTTCAAGTAGTGCAGTACATGACCTCAGTCCATGGCTTGTAGAAAATAAACTAATGTTAAATCACAGTAAGCTTCAGTTTTTACATTTTCTAACACACAATTCAACAAAACCTGACGTTTTAATTTCACAGAATGGGCATATGATTGGTGAAACTGAACGGTTCACATTCCTAGGTGTTCAAATAAATAGTAAGATGTCGTGGAAAGCCCACGTTCAGGATCTTGTTCAAAGACTTAATACTGCCATTTTCACTATTGGAACGGTGCCGAAAGTGAGTGATACTTCGACAAGTAAATTAGTCTACTTTGCTTATTTCCATTCACTTATGTCGTATGGTATTATGTTTTTGGGTAACTCTTCCCATTCTAGAAGGATATTTTTGGCTCAGAAACTGGAGGTTCGGGCAAAAAGTGGTGTGAGTTCACGAACCTCTTGTCGACTTCTGTTCAGGGAGTCTGGGTATTTTGACATTGGCCTCTCAATATGTATATTCCTTATTGTCGTTTCTTGTTACCAATATTAGTTTATTTCCAACAATAAGCAGCTTTCACTCGGTTAATACTCGGCAGAAATCAAACCTCCATTTGGATCGGACTTCCTTAACTCATGTGCAAAAATGTGTGCAGTATACTGCTGCATCAATTTTCAATAAGCTGCCACTCGAATTCAAAACTCTTAGCAGTAATCCACGCGCTTTCAAATCGAAACTGGAGTGTTTCCTCATGAGTCACTCCTTTTATTCTGTCGAGGAGTTAATTGAAAAATTAAGCTGATTCTCATTGTACTGCTGATAGCGTTTGCTTAAACTTATGGACTGATTTTCTCTCAGGTTCATGAACATGTATTTCTATCTGTTATTACTTTTTTGTTGTAAGTTCATGTGTCGCCCTAACCGCCGGCTGCTTCACGTCTGCTGTGCAGCGAGCTACCTTAATTTAAGTATTAACTCTATTTTTCTTACTTGTCACTTCTTCTTCCGTGTGTTTTTGCTTTTAGGAAGCTTTAATTGTCGAGTGCTAGTAATAGTGTTACATAGATTTCGTGTTTGTTTTGAATACAGTCAGAGTCCTTGTAGTCAGCCATAGTGCCAGTAGTGCTAGTGTTTGTTTTGAATACAGTCCAGAGACAGGTAGTGCTATTTTCATTGTTTTCCACAAGAAGTGGTTAGCAATCACAGTTTAGTCAGTAATCAATCGCCTTTAGTGAATTAGCAGTCTACTTAAAAGTTGATTAAGTCTCTTCGGTAAATTGATTCCTTAGGATGGATAGGATGTGTGACTGCTGTGTACGGACGCTGGCCACTCTTCGCGAACAGCTGAGCGTGTTGATGGCCGCGGTCAGCCGTCTTCAGGCTGCTGCCTCGGAGTGTAGCGGCAGTGGGGAGTCTGGTGCGTCGCATGGTGCACCCCAGGTATTAGATGCTTCACCCACTGTCCCTGCTGTCGAGAGATCTTCGCGGGTACCGGGCGCGGTTGGGCCACCCTCTCCCCAAGGGGAGTGGCGGGTTCAGTGGCGTTCGCGGCGCACGAGGCGGAGGGTCAATGTGGAGGCTGGCCGTGTGGCATCGCCCGCTCTGCCTGTGAATGGACATGTGGCTGCTCCTTCAGCAAGGTCCGAGCAGGCACACGGGGGGAGGGGTTTATTAGTTATTGGGAGCTCCAACGTTAGGCTAGTGATGGAGCCCCTTAGGGAAATGTTATAGTTCTGGGAGGAGATTTTAATTTTGCTGGATATAGACTGGGAGACTCAAACGTTCATAACGGGTGGCAGGGACAAAGAATCCATTGAAATATTTTTAAGTCCTTTATCTGAAAACTACCTTGAGCAGTTAAACAGAGAACCGACTCGTGGCGATAATATATTAGACCTTCTGGTGACAAACAGACCCGAACTATTTGAATCAGTTAATGCAGAACAGGGAATCAGCGATCATAAAGCGGTTACTGCATCGACGATTTCAGCCGTAAATAGAAATATTAAAAAGGTAATAAGATTTTTCTGTTTAGCAAAAGTGACAAAAAGCAGATTACAGAGTACCTGACGGCTCAACACAAAAGTTTTGTCTCAAGTACAGATAGTGTTGAGGGTCAGTGGACAAAGTTCAAAACCATCGAACAATATGCGTTAGATGAGTATGTGCCAAGGAAGATCGTAAGAAATGGAAAAGAGCCACCGTGGTACAACAACCGAGTTAGAAAACTGCTGCGGAAGCAAAGGGAACTTCACAGCAAACATAAACATAGCCAAAGCCTTGCAGACAAACAAAAATTACGCGAAGCGAAATGTAGTGTAAGGAGGGCTATGCGAGAGGCTTTCAATGAATTCGAAAGTAAAGTTCTATGTACTGACTTGGCAGAAAATCGTAAGAAATTTTGGTCCTATGTCAAAGCGGTAGGTGGATCAAAACAAAATGTCCAGACACTCTGTGACCAAAATGGTACTGAAACAGAGGATGACAGACTAAAGGCCGAAATACTAAATGTCTTCTTCCAAAGCTGTTTCACAGAGGAAGACTGCACTGTGCTTCCTTCTCTTGAAGTCGCACAGTTGACAAAATGGTAGATATCGAAATAGACGACAGAGGGATAGAGAAACAATTAAAATCGCTCAAAAGAGGAAAGACCTCTGGTCCTGATGGGATACCAGTTTGATTTTACACAGAATACGCGAAGGAACTTGCCCCCTTCTTGCAGCGGTGTACCGTAGGTCTCTAGAAGAGCGAAGCGTTCCAAAGGATTGGAAAAGGGCACAGGTCATACCCGTTTTCAAGAAGGGACGTCGAACGGATGTGCAGAACTATAGACCTATATCTCTAACGTCGATCAGTTGTAGAATTTTGGAACACGTATTATGTTCGAGTATAATGCCTTTTCTGGAGACTAGAAATCTACTCTGTAGGAATCAGCATGGGTTTCGAAAAAGACGGCCGTGTGAAACCCAGCTCGCGCTATTCGTCCACGAGACTCAGAGGGCCTTAGACACGGGTTCACAAGTAGATGCCGTGTTTCTTGACTTCCGCAAGGCGTTTGACACAGTTCCCCACAGTCGTCTAATGAACAAAGTAAGAGCATACGGACTATCAGATCAGTTGTGTGCTTGGATCGAGGAGTTCCTAGATAACAGAACGCAGCATGTCATTCTCAATGGAGAGAAGTCTTCCGAAGTAAGAGTGATTTCAGGTGTGCCGCAGGGGAGTGTCATAGGACCGTTGCTATTCACAATATTCATAAATGACCTGGTGGATGACATCGGAAAGTCTCTGAGGCTTTTTGCAGATGATGCTGTGGTGTATCGAGAGGTTGCAACAATGGAAAATTGTACTGATATGCAGGAGGATCTGCAGCGAACTGACGCATGGTGCACGGAATGGCAATTGAATCTCAATGTAGACAAGTGTAATGTGATGCGAATGTATAGAAAGATAGGTCCCTTATCATTTAGCTACAAAATAGCAGGTCAGCAACTGGAAGCAGTTAATTCCATAAATTATCTGGGAGTACGCATTAGGAGTGATTTAAAATGGAATGTTCATATAAAGTTGATCGTCGGTAAAGCAGATGCCAGACTGAGATTCATTGGAAGAATCCTAAGGAAATGCAATCCGACAACAAAGGAAGTAGGTTACAGTACGCTTGTTCGCCCACTGCTTGAATACTGCTCAGCAGTGTGGGATCCACACCAGATAGGTTTGATAGAAGAGATAGAGAATATCCAACGGAGAGCAGCGCGCTTCGTTGCAGGATCATTTAGTAATCGCGAAAGCGTTACGGAGATGATAGATAACCTACAGTGGAAGACTCTGCAGGAGAGACGCTCCGTAGCTTTGCATGGGCTTTTGTTGAAGTTTCGAGAACATACCTTCACCGAAGAGTCAAACAGTGTATTGCTCCCTCCTACTTATATTTCGCGAAGAGACCACGAGGATAAAATCAGAGAGATTAGAGCCCACACAGAAGCATACCGAGAATCCTTCTTTCCACGTACAATACGAGACTGGAATAGAAGGGAGAACGGATAGAGGTACTCAGGGTACCCTCCGCCACACACCGTTAGGCGGCTTGCGGAGTACGGATGTAGATGTAGATACTGACACGTTCCATGACCTTGAAGATTTGCTCCTCAATTTGGGCCTACGGAACTTGACATGCGCAGAGAAAGAGGGTAACAGAAGATATATTGAATTTAATTTATGAAAGGAGAAAATACAAAAATGCAGTAAATTAAGCCGGCAAAAAGAAATACTAATGTCTCAAAATGAGATCGACAGGAAGTGCAAAATGGCTAAGCAGGGATATCTAGAGGACAAACGTAAGGATGTAGAGGCGCATATCACTAGGGGTAAGATAGATACTGCCTACAGGAAAATTAAAGAGACCTTTAGAGAAACGAGATTCACTTGTATGCATATCAAGAGCTCAGATGGAAACCCTGTTATCAGCAAAGAAGGGAATGCAGAAAGGTGGAAGGTGTATATAGAGGATCTATACAAGGGCAGTGTACTTCAGGACAATATAATGGAAATGGAAGAGGATGTAGATGAAGATGAAATGGGAGATGACATACTGCGTGAAGAGTTTGACAGAGCACTGAAAGACCATAATCGAAACAAGATCCCGGGAGTAGGCAACATTCCATTAGAACTACTGACAGCCTTGGGAGACCCAACTCTGACAGAACGTTACCGTCTGATGAGCAAGATGCATGAGACAGCCGAAATACCGTCAGACTTCAAGAAGAATGAAATAATTCCAATTTCAAAGAAAGCAGGTGATGACAGATGTGAAAATTAGCGAACTATCAGTTTAATAAGTCACAGCTGCAAAATACTAACGCAAATTCTTTACAGACGAATGGAAAAAATGGTAGAAGCCGACCTCAGGGAAGACCAGTTAGGATTCCGTAGAAATACTGGATCATGGGAGGCAATACTGACCCTACGACTTACCTTATTAAGTAGATTAAGGAAAGGCAAACCTACGTTTCTAACATTTGTAGACTTAGAGAAATCTTTTGACAATGTTGACTGGAATACTCTCTTTCAAATTCTGAAGGTGGCAGGGGTAAAATTCAGGGAGCGAATTCAATTTACAATTTGTACAGAAAGCAGGTGGCAGTTATAAGAGTCAAGGGATATGAAATTGAAGCAGTGGTTGGGAAGGGAATGAGACAGGGTTGTAGACTATCCCCAATGTTATTCAATCTGTTTATTGAGCAAGCAGTAAAGGAAACAAAAGAAAAATTCTGAGTAGAAATTAAAATCCATGGATAAGAAACTAAAACCTTGAGGTTTGCCGATGACTTTGTAATTCAGAGACAGCAAAGAACCTAGAAGAGTAGCTGAACAGAATGAAGTGTCCTGAAGGGATGATATAAGATCAGCATCAATAAAAGCAAAACGAGGATAATGGAATGTAGTCGAATTAAGGTGGGTGATGCTGAGGGAATTAGATTAGGAAATGAGACATTTAAAGTAGTAAAGGAGTTTTGCTATTTAGGGAGCAAAATAACTGATGACGGTCGAAGTAGAGAGGATATAAAATGTAGACTGTCAATGGTAAGAAAAGTGTTTCTAAAGAAGAAAAATTTGCTAACATCGAGTATAGCTTTAGGTATCAGGAAGTCTTTTCTCCGAGTATTTGTATGCAGTGTAGCCACGTATGGAGGTGAATAATGGACAATAAATAGTTTGAACATGAAGAGAATAGAAGCTTTCGAAATGTGGTGCTACAGAAGAATGCTGAAGATTAGATGGGTAGATCACATAACTAATGTGGAGGTATTGAATAGGATACGGGAGAAGAGAACTTTGTGGCACAACTTGACTAGAAGATGGGGTCGGATAGTAGGACACGTTCTGAGGCATTAAGGGATCACGAATTTAATATTGGAGGGCAGCGTGGAGGGTAAAAATCGAGGAGGGAGTCCAGGAGATGAATACACTAAGCAGATTCACAAGGATGTAGGTTGCAGTGGGTACTGGGAGATGAAGCTTCCAGACGATACAGTAGCATGGAGAGCTGCATCAAACCAGTCTGTGGACTGAAGACAACAACAACAACAACAAGGTATTTGTGTGATGTGTAACCTTCAACAGAAGTGGGGCAGACAAGAGGATTAGATTATATGTACTTTCCATTGAAATTGATCCATAATGGGGAGATACTCAATGGGAAAATAATATGCTAATTTACTATCCACAGACCGCAAATGGACTGATCATGAACGAGGAATGAAAATTTAGTCACACTTCTGATTGTACACGTATTATTTGACCCCCCCCTCTCTCTCTCTCTCTCTCTCTCTCTCTCTCTCTCTCTCTCTCTCTCTCTCTCTCTCTCTCTCTCTCTCTCTCTCTCTCTCTCTCTCTCTCTCTCTCTAACACACACACACACACTCTCTCTCAATCGCGCGCGCGCGCTAGTTCTAATAAATAATTCAATTCATTAATGGTGTCGGAAGAGATGGTTAGCAAGAAATCCTTTAGGCTCCTCGTAAACTGAAATCTGTCAGTAGTAAAGCTTTTTGTGGCTGCCGGCAAGTTATTGAAAACATCGTTCTCCTTAATGATGGAGACTTTCTTGCACCAAAGTAATTAACTTACCAATTTTTGTGGAGATTATTCACTTCTAGTTATGACTTCATGAAATGAGCTGTTGATTTGAAAATATTCATTTGTTTTTAAACACAATATTCACGGTGAGAACGTATCTTCCATCTCCACCATGTTAACTGATCTATTTATATGATCCTTGTTCTAAGTTGTGTTATATTAACGGTAAAACACAAAACATTACTTACATGCATTTCCACTGTTTTCCAACAAGCTGACAATTTTTCATGAATAATATATTAATACTGAAATTTTTAGAAAAATTTTGAAAGAGAGGTTTTGCAGGCAAATTTCAAAAATAAAAAGACCATAGTGTTCATTATAATACAACTTCTCCATGGTTTTTAATTCCTACTCCGAAGTTTTCTTTTGTTTTCTTTACTGCTTGCTCAGCAAACAGATTGAATAACATCGGAGATAGGCTACAACCCTGTCTCACTCCCTTCCCAACCACTGCTTCCCTTTCATATCCCTCGACTCTTCATGCCCTCGAGTAAGAAAACTGACCGTTAGAATTCCATGGTTCTGGGATAAATGGTTTGAGAGGAAAGGTACATTTAGTTAGAAAAGTTACGGAAAATTTAAAGTTGCATTGCACTTAACGTCGTACATGCACTCATTTAAATTCATCGTTTCTTTCACTTTCCAATAGTATGCATGCTGTACAAAAACATAACATTTGTTTCATGATATTTACTTTTTTATTTCTTGCAAGTCTTCTAGAACTTCTCTCGAAAACTTTGTGGGTAGATCTTGGCATTTGTTTTGTTCAGAAACGTTATTACTGTAGCAAACAACTGACTACGAGACAAGAAAAAATGTATTCAATAGGTGAAAGCTCAAAAACTACGGGTAAAATGTCCCTAGGCTTATCATCTCAAAGAAGAGATGGCACAGAGAAACAAGTGGGCATGTCTTACATAGCAAGCTGCCATTTAAACCGACATTTTAGTACCTTCAAATAAGGATTTGGAATAAAATACTTTCATATTCGCACTAAGTGTAAATCAAACTGGTACAGTCACCAATAAACAAAATTATTTTCATTGTTTTCGGGGTTCCTTTTGCCTTTCGGAATAAATATATTGCGAATCAGCAGTTAACATGCCTGGTTCCCCAAACAGGAGACGACTAGAAACTTCCGAAATGTGGTGGTGTAGAAGAATGCTAAAAAAGTTTTGATCGAATAGCTGATGGGGAGATACGAAATCAGATTAGGGAGTAGAGAAATTAATGGCACAAATTGACAAAAAGAAGCGATCGTGGGTAAATGTCATATTTCGATTCCACCCATCCGCTGTGACCCACGACGTTCTGCATTACTTTGATTAGTTGCATTTCGAAGGATACCAGTGGCCTTATTAAATGTTAACTGGGATTGCCTTCGTTTCTAGAGCAATTTATAACGTTCGTTAACTATGATTTTTTTCGGAATATATCGTGATGAACTCTGGGAGGAACCACAGAACACAGCTTAAATTGTCGTTGAAGAAACGAGTAGTGATTGTATTTTTATCTTTCTTATCCGACACGTTGGGGAATCCAAGGTATAATGGGGTACACAGTTGAAAACTTTGATTAAATGTACAAAATTGATAAATAAGAGAGTTACAAATTTTTATATGAACACATTATGATGTATTAATCACAAAAATATAAGAACATTGCCATAAAATAAAACAACAATATTTTCTCACTCAAAAACAGAAATTTATATCATTTGCACGCGGCAGAATGGGGTGGTAAATACAAGTGATTACAAAAACGTATAAAATTATCGGAAATGCAGAAAATATTGGCTTGCTCGGTATTTTTTTTTAGTTTAAAGTGAGTATTAATGTCAAACTACAGTTTTCATGTATCGTATCCTTTTCTTGAGGCTGTTTACAAAATTCACACACGGGGAGACACTCATCATCTTCGCTATCTATTCCTGCACAAGAATCGTGTGTCCATTTTTTGCACGTGGAAAAAGCGACCCAACCTCCAACTGATTTTGAATATAACCCACCACAATATACACACTGACAGTCAGAACTTACCTCATAATCACTCTCGTTAGTATAGTATTCTTACTCCTTTCTTCCATTTATCTTCAGGCTCTTTCTCTCGTTTTTGAGTTCTTAATTTTATTCTCTTTCGCAAAAAGTTTTCTGTTTGCTCTTTCTTCTTTGTCAATGTTCTTTTTTCTATTTCTCCCATTAATGACTTTTAACTCTTTTTTTGTACGGCGAATCAGTTAAAACAACGTTGTTCCCCCTTTTCAGTCTCGCTCTTTTCTTGCTTTCGTTAACTTTTGACAAGAAAATCAGAATCTCAGGTGAAATATGAAATGAGGAGGTTGTGTTGTCAGTTGTCATCCAAGAGCACCCAAGATTAGAACAATTAGCCCCAATAACTTTGTTATTCTTAGGCGGCAGTTCATTGTAACAATTCGCTGAAACCTCGTCCCCTTGATTATCCAGCCCGTTTGAGTCGTCTTTTTCAGCTGGTGTGCTAGTTGGAGGCAATTCAAATTGTTCAGATATAATAACCCCTTCATCTGACGGCCTATCACGTCCGCTGTCAGTTGTGTGTGCCGATAGGAAGTGTGCGTCTTGAATATGGATGGGTCCGTGGGCCATATTGCAGTAGCTTCGAAACCTTTAATAGCGGTTTTCATTGTTGCGCTTTAGACGAAAGCTGAACCAAAAAGCGTTGAAATTTGAAAGATAGTTACGACTTTCCCTGCGTGGCTTCGCAGCCATTTTCGAAGCTGATCACTATAACGAGGATTTATAAAACAAACATCAAGCGGCTGAAGTCTGTGAGAGCAATGTGGTGGTGAAGAAACGCCACTCTCCCTCGCGTAGTCCATAACGTCATTGTTCGTGGTATGAGCTGAGTGGCCATCTGATATAAGGAGAACTGGGACGTGCTTTGATGTCTTAGAAAATACCACTAATTGTGGAAACCATACAAAGAATGACTCTGTGGCCATCCATGCGGTGCTGTGGACCTCAGCGCAACCTCCTGCTGTCAGTCCTAACTCAAATTCTTTCTGCTTCTTCTTTAGTGGAAAAATAATCGTAGGAGGAATGTCAGCTCCGCTTGCTGACGTACTAATGAGGATGGTTGCAGTTTCGCCCCTTTCTGCAGAGGTTAACGATCGCACTGGACGGTTCCCTTTGCAAGCTGCGATGTTCGATTGGTTTTTAGCATTAACCGAGACGCCTGTTTCATCACAATTAGTTATTTGAGAAGTCATTAGTTTGTGATTGTCAGTTACATTTGTTAGCAACGAAAAAAAACCTATCGACAGCTACTTTATTAAAATCAATGATTCTTGTACCAGATAAAGCTTCGGGCTTGCGAACAAACCCGCATTTGCTTCTTCATTGTTTCGTGATGTAATAAAGATTTCGATTTGTTTTGCTCGAAATTTTCGAAAAGGTATCTGTAAAAACATGCAAAAATTGAAATGGCAAAACTGTGCACCTGCCGAAATATGAGTGCGTATACTCATTTGAAAACATTTTCCTACACCGCTTCTGATACGCTAGAGGTTACCGCACAGTAAACAACAATTGTAGTTGACCGTTTGCCTGCATCGTATAAAGTACGGCCAATAAAATATTTTTGTAGGGGGGACACATCATCTCATTCTAAATGGAGAGTTCATCTATACGTGTAAAAGTAACCACTTGTGCCAGAGGGAAGTGTGTTGGGAGCCTTATTGTTCCTGTTGTATATTAACATTACAGATAATATAAGTAAGCTCACATATTTCGAAAATGATGCCGATATCGACATTGAGGTAACAAAGGTCGTGTGAAGCGATATGCACATACAGGGGATAGTAAAAATGTGACTACCTATACTTGCATCTACATGGATACTCTGCAAGTCACATTTAAGTGCATGGCACATTGTTCATCGAACCACCTTCACAAGTCTCTATTATTCCAATCTCGCATAGCACCCGGAAAGAATGATCACCTGTGTCTTTCCATACGAGCTCTGACTTCCCTTATTTTATCGTTGTGGTCGTTTCTACCTACGTAGGTCGGTGTCAACAAAATATTTTCGCATTCGGAGGAAAAAGTTGGTGATTGGAATTTCGTGAGAAGATACTGTCGCAACGAAAAACGCTTTTCTTTTAATGATGTCCAGCCCAAATCCAGTATCATTTGTGTGACACACTCTCTCATATTTCGCGATAATAGAAAACGTGCTGCCTTTCTTTGGACTTTTTCGATCTACTCCGTAAGTCCTATCTTGTAAGGATCCCACATCTTCCAGCAGTATTCTAAAAGAGGACGGAGAAGCGTAGTGTAGGCAGTCTCCTTTGTAGGTCTGTTACGTTTTATAAGTGTCGTGCCAATAAAACGCAGTCTTTGGTTAGCCTTAACCGCAACATTTTCTATGTGTTCTTTCCGATTTAAGTTGTTCGTTATTGTATAATAATAATGGCGTGTGACGAGGGCCTCCCATCGGGTAGCCCGTTCGCCTGGTGCAAGTCTTTCGATTTGACGCCACTTCGGCGACTTGCGCGTCGATGGGGATGAAATGATGATTAGTACAACACAACACCCAGTCCCTGAGCGGAGAAAATCTCCGACCCAGCCGGGAATCTAACCCGGTCTTTTAGGATTGACAGTCTGTCGTGCTGACCACTCAGCTACCGCGGGCGGACGTTAGTTATTGTAACACCTAGTTATTTAGTTGACTTTACGGCTTTTAGATTAGACTGCAACTTCTCTGATAGTGATTCGTCCATTCTGCTTCACCAGCAATATTGCGGGATCAGTAACGACCTGATTTGCGGATATTGCGGGCGTACCTTAACTGGCTTCTGTCTTCATTGATTAGCGGCTACCTTTGAAATGGTTGTACCACTCCTTTAGCCCTGCAGTACCCATTACTTTGTCCACAAACACACGATGGTTTCAACTTGAGAATTGCCAAGCTTGGAGCCAAATGTGATGTAAAGACGTCATTTTGCTCAGAATACTAAATCCAACGTGTACCACTTGCAAGCGTTCCAAAGTAGTGGAGAAAATCAGGTATGTGTGCTAAATATGCCTGAAAACATGAGCGCATGCGCGCCCTGATACCATTGTTGATTTCAACAATTAAAAAAGGTCGGATATTTTTTGAATAGCTCATGTATATAAGCCATCGCCAGTGATGTCGAAAGAGCAAGATACCCCTAACTACGGCAGTTGTATAGGTAGTTCGAATGGAGCGGTCTATTGTCTGACGTATCTCCATAACAGCTCCGAACCGAATACCCCAAAGTTCGACAAATGGTTCAAATGACTCTGAGCACTATGGGTCTTAACATCTATCGTCATCAGTCCCCTAGAACTTAGAACTACTTAAACCTAACTAACCTAAGGACATCACACAACACCCAGCCATCACGAGGCAGACAAAATCCCTGACCCCGCCGTGAATCGAACCCCGGAACCCAGACGCGGAAAGCGAGAACGCTACCTTCACGTCAGGAATCAAGCTGAGCTCAGAAGGGCGCAAGTCCGGGGTTGTCTCTGGCTGATACTGATCTTCGGCCTGACGTGGCTGCTTGTCCTGTTCCAGGGGTTGCCCCTCAGTCTGCAAGATCCGAGCAGTCGCAGAGGGTGGTCTTACTGGTAGTTGGGAGCTCCAACGTCAGGCGCGTAATGGGGCCCCTTAAGGATATGGCAGCAAGAGAGGCGAAGAAAACCAATGTGCAATCCGTGTGCATACCGGGGTGGGTCATTCCAGATGTGGAAAGGGTCCTTCCGGATGCCATGAAGGGTACAGGTTGCACCCATTTGCAGGTGGTCGCTCATGTCGGCACCAATGATGTGTGTCGCTATGGATCGGAGGAAACCGTCCCTGGCTATCTGATTTGGTGAAGACTGCCAGTCTCGCTATCCGGATGAAAGCAGAGCTCACCATCTGCAGCATCGTCGATAGGACTGACTGCTGACCTTTGGTAAAGAGCTGAGTAAAGGGTCTGAATCAGAGGCTGAGATTGTTCTGCGACCGTGTGGGCTGCAGATTCCTCGACTTGAGCCATAGGGTGGTGGGGTTTCGGGTTCCGCTGGATAGGTCAGGAGTCAACTACACGCAACAAGCGGCTACACGGGTAGCAGGGGTTGTGTGGCGTGGGCTGGGCGGTTTTTTAGGTTAGATGGCATTGGGCAAGTACAAAAAGGGCGGCAGCCTCAACGAGTTCGGGGCAAAGCAGGACATGAGGGGACCAAGCAGCAATCGGTATTGTAATGGTAAACTGTCGAAGCTGCGTTGGTAAAGTACCGGAACTTCAAGCGCTGATAGAAAGTACCGAAGCTGAAATCGTTATAGGTACAGAAAGCTGGCTGAAATCAGAGAGAAATTCTGCCGAAATTTTTACAAAGGTACAGACAGGTAGAAAGGATAGATTGCATGCAACCGGTGGTGGAGAGTTAGTCGCTGCTAGTAGAAGTTTATCCTGTAGTGAATTAGAAGTGGATAGTTCCTGTGAATTATTATGGGTGGAGGTTACACGCAACAGCCGAGCTAGGTTAATAATTGGCTCCTTTTACCGACTTCCCGATCCAGCAGCATTAGTGGCAGAACAACTGAGAGAAAATTTGGAATACATTTCACATCAATTTTCTCAGCAAGTTATAGTCTTAGGTAGAGATTTCAATTTACCAGATATAGACTGGGACACTCAGATGTTTAGGATGGGTCGTAGGGACAGAGCATCGAGTGACATTATACTGAGTGCGCTATCGGAAAATTACCTCGAGCAATTAAACAGAGAACCGACTCGTGGAGATAACATCTTGGACCTACTGATAACAAACAGACCCGAACTTTTCGACTCTGTATGTGCAGAACAGGGAATCAGTGATCATAAGGCTGTTGCAACATCCCTGAATATGGAAGTTAATAGGAATATAAAAAGAGGGAGGAAGGTTTACGTGTTTAGCAAGAGTAATAGAAGGCAGATTTCAGTCTACCTAACAGATCAAAACGAAAATTTCTGTTCTGACACTGACAATGTTGCGTATTTATGGAAAAAGTTCAAGGCAATCGTAAAATGCGTTTTAGACAGGTACGTGTAGAGTAAAACTGTGAGGGACGGGATAAACCCACCGTGGTTCAACAACAAAGTTAGGAAACTACTGCGAAAGCAAAGACAGCTTCACTCCAAGTATAAACGCAGCCAAAACCTCTCAGACAAACAGAAGCTAAACGATGTCAAAGTTAGCGTAAGGAGGGCTATGCGTGAAGCGTTCAGTGAATTCGAAAGTAAAATTCTATGTACCGACTTGACAGAATATCCTAGAAAGTTCTGGTCTCACGTTAAATCAGTAAGTGGTTGGAAACAGCATGTCCAGACACTCCGGGGTGATGATGGCATTGAAACAGAGGATGACAGGCGTAAAGCTGAAATACTAAACACCTTTTTCCAAAGATGTTTCATAGAGGAAGACCGCACTGCAGTTCCTTCTCTAAATCCTAGCACAAACGAGAAAATGGCTGACATCGAAATAAGTGTCCAAGGAGTAGAAAAGCAACTGGAATCACTCAACAGAGGAAAGTCCACTGGACCTGACGGGGTACCAATTCGATTCTACACAGTACGAGAAAGAACTTGCCCTCCCTTCTAACAGCCGTGTACCGCCAGTCTCTAGGGGAACGGAAGGCTCCAAATGATTGGAAAAGAGCACAGGTAGTCCGAGTCTTCAAGAAGGGTCGTAGAGCAGATGCGCAAAACTATAGACCTATATCTCTGACGTCGATCTGTTGTAGAATTTTAGAACATGTTTTTTGCTCGAGTATCATGTAGTTTTTGGAAACCCAGAATCTACTCTGTAGGAATCAACACGGATTCCGGAAACATCCATCGTGTGAGACCCAACTCACTTTATTTGTTCATGAGACCCAGAAAATATTAGATACAGGCTCCCAGGTAGATGCTATTTTTCTCGACTTCCGGAAGGCGTTAGATTCAGTTCCGCACTGTCGCCTGATAAGTAAAGTAAGAGCCCACGGAATATCAGACCAGCTCTGTGGCTGGATTGAAGAGTTTTAACAAACAGAACACAGCATGTTGTTATCACTGGAGAGACGTCTACAGACGTTAAAATAATCTCTGGCGTGCCACAGGGGAGTGTTATGGGACCATTACTTTTCACAATATATATAAATGAGGTAGTAGATAGTGTCGGAAGTTCCATGCGGTTTTTCGCGGATGATTCTGTAGCATACACAGAAGTTGCAGCATTAGAAAATTGTAGCGAAATGCCGGAAGATCTGCAGCGGATAGGCCCTTGGTGCAGGGAGTGGCAACTGACCCTTAACATATACAAATGTAATGTATTGCGAATACATAGAAAGAAGGATCCTTTATTGTATGATTATATGATAGCGGATCAAACACTGGTCTCAGTTACTTCTGTAAAATATCTCGGAGTATGCGTGCGGAACTTTTTGAAGTGGAATGATCATATAAAATTAACTGTTGGTAAGGCGCGTACCAGGTTGAGATCCATTGCGAGAGTCCTTAGAAACTGTAGTTCATCAACAAAGGAGGTGGCTTACAAAACACTCGTTGGACGTATACTTGAGTATTGCTCATCGGTGTGGTATCCGTACCAGATCGGGTTTGCGGAGGAGATAGAGAAGATTCAAAGAAGAGCGGCGCGTTTCGTCACAGGGTTATTTGGTAACCGTGATAGCGTTACGGAGATGTTTGACAAACTCAAGTGCCAGACTCTGCAAGAGAGCCGCTCTTCATCGCGGTGTAGCTTGCTCGCCAGATTTCGAGAGGGTACGTTTCTGGATGAGGTATCGAATATATTGCTTCCCCCTACTTATACCTCCCGAGGAGATTACGAATGTAAAATTAGAGAGATTAGAGAGAGCACAGGGGCTTTCAGACAGTCTTTCCTCCCGCGAACCATACGCGACTGGAACAGGAAAGGGAGGTAATGACAGTGGCACGTAAAGTGCCCTCCGCCACACACCGTTGGGTGGCTTGCGGAGTATAAATGTAGATGTAGATGAGTGTGGTGCGTGATGCGGCGCTCCCCATCCCCATATACTGATCAAATCAGTCACGACTTGAACCGAGCGTGCCCGAACATTGTCCTACAAAATGATGTCCGCCTCCTGCAGAAACCGACGCCGCTTCTTTCTCTCAGTTGCTTTTCTGCTTTGTAACACAGTCTGTTTCGTTTTCGAGTCCAAACCGCTTAACAGATATTGTTCAAATTTGGCATTGAGACAGTTTGAACTCTGAGAAAGAACATAGCCTACTTTAAAAAGCAAGAAAAATTTTTTTTTGCATCAGTGAACGTAAACTACATTAAAACTTACTTATTTTGCTTGTATAACTTAAGAATTCTATAATGTATAAGTACTTCAGTAGTCGCCGTGCGGGATAGTCTCTCAAACGAAATTGCTCCCACGTCCGAGGCCTTTCAATATCACGTCTTCCATTCCGTTTGTAGTTCAGAATATTTTGGGGAAGTCTGGGACGTAGCATTCTCACCAGTCTTCACGATATTTTTGAATTTTTTAGTTTCTGTTGAAAATACTTAATTTTTCTCTAGTATCTTCATTCCTAATCATTTCTTGTTGTGCAGCTCTTCGAATTTCTTAGGAACCTCATCTCTGCCGTGTGATTTTTTTTTTGCTTTTTTTTTTAACCATGTTTTCGCTTTCATAGCATAATACAGGAACCGGGACCACGTTATAGAATTTCGGAACAATCTTTTTGTACTTTATTGCCCAATATTCAGATAATAGTGTCACAGACAGCTTAGAATTTGTGTAATTTATTTTAAGTATCAGAGTAAAAATCAGATCTTACAGCGTAGCCTAAGTGAAAGATTAAGAGACCAGTTCTAAAGCAGGATTATCCAAAACTAGTTTTAAAATGACTGAGTATTTTCCTCGGAGTGCATTTATTTTCGTTTTATTACTAGAAATTTTAAAGTTGTATTCATTGCATATTTCGTTCAGGTGGTATATAGATCTTTGGAGGTCATTTCGTGAACGTGAATCATGTCATCTACAAACAGAAGCACAATCAGGTATTTCTCATTCGTTATCCCAATTCTTTTGTCTTGTCGTAGTTCCTGCTTTCATTTATGAAGAACGAAGTCAATGTAAATACTAAAAATGCTGACTTAATCTGCTCATTTAAATGTATACCGAACGAGCTGCCGCAGTGGTTAGTACATGGTATGATGATGATGATGATGTTTGGTTTTTGGGGCGCTTAACTGCACGGTTATCAGCGCCTGTACAAAGCCCCAACCTTTACACAGTCCAGTTTCGCCACCTTCACGAATGATGATGAAATTATGGCATCACAGACACCTACTTCCCGGGCGGAGAACGCAACCCAGCCGTGAATCGAACCCGGAATCCCATCACCAGCAACGCTAGCTTCTACACGACGAGCTGTCAACTAGTACACTAGACTCGCATTCGGGAGGATGACGTTTAAATCCGCATCCGGCCATCCTGATACGTTTTCCGTAACTTTCCTGAATCGCTCCAAGCAAATGCTGGGATGATTCCTTTGAAAGGGAACGGCGGACTTCTTTTACCCTTCCCTGACGCATTGCCAACTCCTGCTCCGTCTCTAATGACCTCGACATCGATAGCACATTAAACGCAATCCTCCTTCCGTCCTTCATTTAAAGGCATAGGTTTACGCAATAAGTCGGGCGTTAAAAGTTACAAACTGCGTACTCGTCTAAGGCAGCATAATTTCATGGAGCGCAAATTATCGAGACTATATTCACCGAGCATTTGTGAAAGGCAGCACGTGGCGACTTCCAACAAACTTCACACATAATTTCGAAACTTGGCGAAACTTTTTTTCCCCTCTGACATCCCTGACAGAATGATGAAAGGAAAAAGACTTTTATCACTTCTACATTTTCGCTGTTCGTGCAGTAAAGTGTCAGCATCAGGCTTGATGTTTCACTTCATTACTTCTTTACTACTCACTTTATTCGCAACACATTTGTCAGACAGTATCCACATACGTCGCCAAATGTACCTGAAAATTATAGAATTGTACAACACCTAGTTCAGTACATAAATATTGAGTCGTTTTCGAAAAACTAGCTTCTCTTACAACAGAGCGTCTTCAACTGCAAAGGGTTATGTTTCTTCAGGTCAAGTTTTTAACACATTAACTGATACGGAAAGTGAACGAACTTCTGAAGGTGGTTTACATATGGGACTTACCGTTTTGAGACAGCAATTTGGAGAGGAGAAGGGGCGGTGGTTACGCGGTCTATTTGGATCTTCAGTGTTTCCGCAAATGATGCTGTTGCCTGTAATAAAGTTCTGTTTGAAAGAAGCCACGCCCTCATAAGATTTCAGTGTAGTGCAAAGCATGACAACTTAGTTGAAATGTTCCCGAAATGTAAAATTGTTCGGTTCACAAAACGATATAACCTTATCCTACGAGTATAGTGCAGCGAGTCAAATTCGCAATCGCTCAACCCACATGAATACCTGGGTGTAAAAATTTCTAGAGATTTGAAATGGAACCGTCACATAGTCGCAGTCTTAGGGAAATACGGTGGCTGGCTGCAATTCGTTGGTAGAATTCTAGGAAAATACAATCGGTGTACAAAAGAAATTGCTTACAAATCACGCTTGCGACCCATCCCCCAATATTGCTCGAGATTCTTGGATCCTAATCAGATACAACTGCCCGGCGATACTGAATGTATACAGAGAAGGGCGGCACGAATGGTCACAGGTTTTTTGACCCGTTGGAGAATGTCACACAGTTTCTGATCAAATTGAACAGGCAGGCGCTTGGAAAGAAACGTAAAATATCCAGAGAAAGTCTACTTGGAATATTTCCGGAGGAATCCTTAACTGTTGAATATAGGCGAATGGTGGTCAATGGAGGGAATGACTGCGAATGCTCGTTCGATTTGCGTTCTCTTCCGTAGGCTGCGATGCAAACTAATCCTGGTAATATTCCCGGTGTGAGATGTAGTTGGCAGCTCTGTAAATGCTGACCGGTGAGTCGCTTAAAGCCCAGGTGAAATTAATCTCGGAGGGACACATCACGCTCCCAACCGACTAAGCATATCCCCTAAGGATCGCCTAGAGCCTGTGACTAGTGCATTGAATGTAAATACGGAAAACTGCAAAAACTCACTTTTTGAACTATTTGTAATTCCATTAACTAGTTTTGTAACCTTTACAGACTCATCTTCAAATGTGGCACACAGAATTTCCGTCTCTCTGACGTGGAGACAGGGCGACAGTAACATGGTGACATGTGTCGGAAAACCAATTATTCCACTTACTGACTAACGGGCAGTTCATGGTAGACACAGACTATCCCGTGGAAGAGCAAAGTATCGCGAGGAGACCTAATTAGAAAGTTTCTAGAACTGACGTTACATGATGAAAGTAGGAATGGAATATACTGAAACCGCCTTCGTATTGTAACTGTAGGAAGCGTGAAGACCAGAAGAGACTAAGCACAGCACGCACAGAGGCTTTTAAGCAGCCACAGTTCGCACGCTCCATACGTCAGTGGAGTGGGAATAAGTCCTAATAACTGGTATACTGGCAAGTTCCATCTGTCACGCAATTCACGGTCATTTATAGACTACAAATTATAAGCTGCCTATGTTTTGTTTAAATTTGGATTACAAGAAAATGGGCGTTTTGCAAAATGTCCTACATAAGTCTCCTCTTCATCAACACCACCACCATGAGTGTTCTGCCCTAGGGCAGGTCTTCACATGTAGCTCTCCATGCAGTCCCATCATTTGTTACCCTCTTGTTTTCTCACAACTATTTTCTGTTCTTACGCTGTCCATCACCTGGTATGTTCATCGTCTTCTTCTTCTTCTTCTTCTTCTTCTTCTTCTTCTTCTTCTTGCATTCACCGTTTCCTCCATACCATCAATAAACAATCTCTTCTCATTCAGTGTCCATGCCAATTGTGTTTGCTCATCCTGCTACCTTTAAAATTTCTCTCTGTTCTCCCACTCAACACCACCTCATTTCTCACTGTGCCTGCCTATTTTATCCCCTATCAACGCACCCACATAAAAGCCTCCTGTTATGAAACGTCTCGTTGGCAATTGCTATACGTATTTTCACCTCCATATTACTTCCAATGTCGTCCATAATAGCACGTCGCAGTTATCTAAAAACACTAAATAGTTGTGTATCTTCCTGCCTAACATTATAGTTGTTCTTGCTTTTCTTGCACCTATCACCGGACATTTTGCGATTTTCTTATTATTTATCATTCCAATTTACTCACGCCTCTTGTTCAATTCTTTTAACATTTCAGTCATACTTCTTTCGCTCTCTGCCAATAACACCACATGATCCGCGAGTCTAATACATTCTGCTCTCCTAACAACAACCCGCTCCCGTCTATGTCGTTTCAAACGTTTTTGAATGACATGCTCCAAATATATTTACACACTAAGGAGAATAAACGTATCCCGGAGGACTTACCCCAGCGCGATGGAAATCGATACACGTGATGTTCATTCATGCCCAATAGTATCCGAACGACCTCAATTGAAATTCGCCTGATTCACATGCAACCCACATAGCGCAACTGTCTAGCAGGTCTCCTTATCGCTCCTTGGTACAGTCGTTTGACTATTGAAAGTGGTTCCAACAAGTCACCACGAGAAAAAACTGTTCTGTATCGCAATAACTCAAGATGTAAAGTAATACCACGATACTACAAATATCACGGAACACCTTATCACAGATAAGACTGCCCTTAAGGCTTGTAGCTCACATTTATTACAATAAATGACATACCTGACATTTTACCACTCTCATTATTACGTCAGATAGGTAATGCACGTAGTAAATTCGTCGTATTCATGATTTACTCTTCAAAGTAACATACCGTACTTATTATTTAACACAAAATAAGATTAAAAATTAAAGGTATTCACGAGCAGCTAATTGAGAATATTTATGAACTTCAAATGACACGACGAACCGTCTCGTTCTGCATATGGATGCAAACTCAGGTCATGCAGACTAAGCAATGATTTCGTGCCTGACGGATACTAACTGCCACTCCTGATTAGGCATACAGAGAGTGATATACCTCGATTTTAGACAAAGCCAGTTTGCAAATTCCATCTTTAAATTACATATCGCAAGTATTTTTGCCGGACGCGAATTTATTGTCCCTGTTAACGAACGACGAGAGATGTTGAATCTTGGTTCTTAACAAGTAACTTACTTGAATTGCCGTGAGGTAAGGCTTTGTACTGGGCAGGGATTCGAACTCAGAACTTAATCGGATAGATATCGACGCACAATCAACTGTGACATTTCGGATTTTCTCGGCAGTAGCTAGATGTTTTAACTGAAATGACGAGACGAAACATTAATTTTTTTCCTTCCCAAGACCCCAACCCGGCATCTATCGCTGTTATATTCTAGAGAAAACGAACGTTAAATATGGGTTTGTTGCACCAGCAGCGACATGTGAGCGTGTTGGAACTAGAAATAATATGACGAAGAGTTCGGTGCTCACTGGGAATACAGCTCCACACATCATATCGCTTTTGACTACACACAAAGATACGTCAGCTTCCGAATTTTTGTCCAGCTCGGACTAACATCTTGAACTTACAGTGATCTCGCAAATAGTTCTGTGTCTCACTGGGTGTCAAAAACGTCACATATCGTTAGTGTTGACAACGAATGAAAATACATTAAACATTAAAATAATTATCCACCAGCAGATAGGTGTTCTCATGCTAGAGCTTGATAATACATAATGAAATCTATAGTGCCGGGCCAGGATTCGAACCCATTCACGCGCAGTATGTGGAGACGTTGAGGAATCTGCAGTTCTGAACAAACAACAAATAGTAGCCGTGCTGTATTCTCACGAAGGGATCAAATTCAGCGTTAAGTACGGTCTAAGTTGCATTCCCAGTTCAGAACCGATTTTATCGACATACAGAAGCTCAGATAAAATATGGACTAAATGTCCTGTGAGCCTACATAGCGTTTGTTTCGTCACTAGAAATAAATAACAAGTATAAGAAAGGTTTCTACGTGTCGCCGCTCCAGTCTTTATTGTGATTCATCCTAACGTCTACTTTGTAGAAAAGGAATATCATTTTTCATGTCAATTTCAGACCACAATGTCATTATATCTTCTTCACTTGGTGTTGCCAGAAGAGAATGGAATCTGTCTCTTCTTATCTAAAATCATTGACAGAAGTTGGAATCGAACCCAGTCCATAGATATTCAAGCATATTATAAGTATGTGGCTCATTTTCCTATAGTAACGCCGTTGCACCACACTGGATGAGAATTGACACACAGGCTTCCTGTAGTAATTTGCAGCAGGTTCAGTAAATTCATTTACTTGGTTGACCGAATCACAATGAACTAGCTGCCTCGACTACCCAGTGCATAAATTCGACCGAAATAAAATCACGTACCTGCCACCTACACAGAACAGCCAACAGTGTAGGATGCACAATTTGAAAAGGAAGTGTTTCTTTCCACTTGAGCTACTGTATTGCGCCATCTCTTTGTTGAAAACGTCGTGCAGTACAAATGTCGCATTTCATAAGTAAAGTTTTGTATTCCTAGAAACCCAAAATTTGCTTGTCAGCGGCGGGAAGAGGAGTTACCCGTTGTGCAGCATTGTAAGTTTTCACCATTGAACTATGAGCCGAAAGTATTTTTTTGCGATTTCCTTATCGATGTTTTATCTGACTGTTAGTAGCTCTTTCACAGAAGGGATAAAAACGTTACAGTCAGTGATACTGGAAGTGCGAACCATAACAGATGCTATTTCTCAGGTCAGCGCATTACCATAGAGCTGGCGTAGAAGTACGTGTCTTAGCTTACTCTTACGAGATCGATAATGTCTATCACTCGTAAACCGCTATTTAAAGGACGAGATTAGTTGCGATTTCCACGTGCAACGACTTTCCTGGGCTGAAAACCGTAAATTTACAATCTTTTGTTACACGTAAAGCGATAATAAATCAGATTATTCAATGGAAATGACAGGTAAAATCAAGTGAACTTTGAGGATAAATTCCGTGCACACCAGGAAGCAACTGGTCGATCACAGAGTTGCCAAACATACGTTGCCTTGTTGTCAAATCTCAGTTACAGTACCAGCAGAAAGAAGACGAACCGATGTGATCGTACAGCGGTCTGGGAAGTGACCATAGCTGGTGTCTCCAAGTCGCGGTTGCTACGGCCTGGAATACGTAATGCGTCTGATTCGCATTTCTGTAACTAGGTTTAGGGACTGGAGCGTGGTTACTAATAATACTCGGAACTGACTGAAAACTAAGCATCATATATCAGTAACTCTCACAGTTATTTTTATATTTATTTCGTAAGTGTACTAAAAACTAAGAAGCTCATTCAGAGACGTTTTCATGCCTCGCCGATAGTCGAGCAAAACAAACAAATAAAGAAAATAAGAATGTGTGTGTGTATGAGAGAGAGAGAGAGAGAGAGAGAGAGAGAGAGAGAGAGAGAGAGAGAGAGAGAAATCAAAAAGAATGAGAGAGTAAGAAATTGTTGTAAAGAAATTGAATCATGGTATGTAAAGAAATCTTTCATTAAAATGACACGTTACACGTCATTACGAAATATCGTATTCATGATCTATGAAACAAGAATTGATCTAATGTAATCTAATCATATCATATTGATGGCTATCCATGAAGAGTCATGAATTTTGCCAATACCAGTAATGAAATCTAAACTTGAAAATAAAAGACGACAATTTTTTTAATAAACCGGGACTCCTAACAAGACAATTTCGTCCCTGTTAACTAACCACGAAAGATGTCTGATATACCTCCATGCTCAAGTAACAAAGTGCGCATGCATTTAAAGATTAAGTGCATGATGTGAAGTTATATGACGGAGATACGAACCCAACACGTAATCGTATTGTTAATTAAGTAAAATAAAATTTACGTATCGGTTTTTCTTACCAGCTGCTAGGTGTTTGAATCTAAACTAAGGATACAAACTTTTGTACCTAAGCGACAATCTAACTACACGCCTACCGTGCATCCACAAATATAGCTTAAATATCAGTTGCTTACTCACCAACGGTAAGGTGTGTGCGTGTTTGACAAGAAATAATGACACCTATTGCGATTGTTGGCAACACATGAATAGACATTAAAAGCGCACGTTGGTTTTCACTAGCGGGACGGTGTGCACGTTATAGGGCTTGAACTGAAACTATGAATATTTTTGTATTGGATCAGGATTCGGACCCACATACTTACCTTTGGAGGAGACCTAGAGAAGGTTGCAGTCTTGCGAAAAGGGACGAAATGGTTGAACTATAATGTCCCGAGAGATTCAGATCCTCGAAAGAGGAGAAACGAATTCGAATCACAGTCCAGCACCAAATTTTTCAACGTCTCTAGTTCAATCAATTACAAGTAAAATAAGAGCCCCATCCTTTAAATGGCTATCGGTTCATAAAATAAAATAAAATTTTCTAATGTAAGTAAGTTTACTGGCGACTGTATTTCTGTTTACGATGACTTCCGCTATGTCATTTCCCAACGTAACCTGGCTCTGCCCAGTTGGTAATGATGGAACGTGATTTGTATTGCGAATTCTGGATTATAACGTCTTTCTTTTGAGGTTACCAGACGCAAAGTAAATCTGTTTGTGCTTCTTAAAAGTAAATGTCTGAACCCACGCATTGCTCCTGTGATAGTTCCACCAGGCCATTGTGCCCATATTTCCCAGCCCCAGGAGTGAGCTGCGACGGATGATGTGCTGAGCTTACAAAAGTAGTCACGGTGGATAAAACGCGAGTCTATTAAATGTTTAAGTAGGAACAAGCTTCTGACGCGGAGATTATGCTATTCTCATGTCAGCAGGATGTAAAGACCCTTGTAGGCATCATAGGCTCGATGTGAAGCCATTTTTAAATGTTCACAAATTCAGATATTTTCTTAGTTCGTGAAGATCCACTGGGAAGTGTGAAGTTACCGGATAATTGGATTATTACCGTCATTATTACTATCATTTTCTTCATGCCGCTGCTGGAACACTGTACTTGAATATCAGTTCGTGCCTTTTGGTCACTATACAAGTAGTTTCCCAAGAAGAGGTTCTTTCTCTGTCTACAGAATTCTTTTCATGTTAATATCTATGAGTAATTACTCATAGATTACATTAAAACTAAAGTAATCGATGAAGACGTTACTTGATAACAATAACGCTCTGCCTTTCTTCTATTACTTGCGCCTAGAAATGGCTGTCGAGTACTGCCAAACCAAAAGCCAAGAGATCTTACTGCCTGCCGATATACGCCGCTGGCAATTTTTCCATATGATTTGGTCGACGTGACCTGTTTCAAGTTGTGTATGACAGAGAATGTTTTAGAAAATCAATTGTTTTCCTTTGCAATAAAGAAAAAGATTTTCATTCTAAGCTATCCAAGTTCAAAATTTTTGGAATATTAGTTCCAGTTTAATATTCGCTTCTATAATGTAGGAAAGTATTTCGCACTTGCAAAACTCGGATCCGGCCCACTGACCTTACACTCAGCCGCCGGCCATAAATTCTGGCTCAGAGTGACACCAGATTAAGTAACCTAATTTAGCGAAGATTATTTGCCAGTGCTCTCTCTCACCGGAAAATACGCAGTTCTCTCATTAATTGGGCTCCATTAGTACACTGTAACAGTAATTTCTGTGTGTCTGCAATGCATACGGATTGTGGAATTTAGCGGTGCTCTCTCTTCCACTTCTTTATACAATATGACTGACCTAAACGGGCCCTTTATCGTTACAGGCCCTGAGCAGTGCTACATCATACTGACAACAGTAATGTTCTTATACTGACAATCTGACTGGTCGTTTTACCTGATTTTGTAATCATTTAAATAAGACAACATGACCTTCCAGTGGGAGACATTTCGTTCTCCCTTTTCCTTCTGTAACATTTTTCCGTAATCTATTTGCCTTCCAAGCAGCGAAATGCGGTAGAGTACGGCCGGTAAACGATTTACAAATCACGATTTAGTCCCGTTAAGACGGTTTCTTCAAACATTGTCGTTGCTAAAGGAATTTACTTTCGTCTTAAATCGTCTCAAGCAGCAACGTTCACAGACATCCCAAATACGTAAAAGCTCATTATCCTGGTACGAAGTTTGTAAAACAAACTTCCCACAGTTTGTGTCAGGTTGATCTTTTCGTCTGATAGCACTGCCTAAGTATCACAAGTAGTGTCCCTGTAGCTGTGGGAATCATTGGTTAATAACGAGTTTAACACCAATGGGTATAGTATTGCTAAATATTCAAATTAATTATCAACCCAAGTCTGAGTTTATCCGCAGACTGTAGCGATTTTATAATACTGAAGCTAGACTTTGTATCCTTGTCCTCCTTGAGTGGGCATTGGAAGGCGTTTGCACACACGAACACAACACTATGAATACTTCGAACGCCATAGTTAACGTTGCTCTCATAAACTACTTTTGTTATTTTAATTCTTCTAGGTGTTCAGGATGCAATATGTGTTGTAGATACAGCCTTAGAGCAAAACATTGACCGCCGAGCCGTCCACATAAGGTGGACAACACAGTCGTGCTCCTCTTAGGATACTGTGTCCGGCAGTAAGTTCGATCTGCAACATTGTAGACTGCGGCACCTCCCAGAGGAAGTCTTGAGTTCAGTCTTAGTACATTATTCTTGACTAAGGCCGTAGTCTTGAGGTAAAACGTGAGACTAGCTAATATGACGTCTGGCGACCGGAAGCAGACAACGACAAAATTTTTATCGCCCCTTTCCTCTCGGTGTTGAAGCTATGCGTGTAATTCAAGCGAATCTACAATATATTTCGCTTTGTGTCACACTGGTAATAATAGTTTGGTTCAACAATGTTTTAGCGAAAGATTTCTTTACCGAGCATCTGCCTCTGAACACCGCATGCGTCTGAGTTCTCTGGGACCCGTTTGCTGCCTACCGGCGGGGGCTAAGGCACTGCGCTGCCTTCTGCCGACAACATCTGCTCCACTCCACACTCTCAACCATGTAAAATGCTTTAATGTTGTTGAGTAGTGACCCATAAAATCTGTCTACGATTTGTGTTTCACTCTTGATAGCAAAGGAGGCACAAAACCGTTTTTATTTGATGATTATTTTATTACATTAGAATGCAGTACATCAATGTGACACAGAATTAATTTCATTGTTTCTGATCCAGTGCGCTATAATTAAAGCGTCCCATTCTGTTCTTTTCCTTGCACAGGAGATTCTTCAAATTATTTATTATTGTCATGGATTCACATGTGTTACTCAAGGCACAGGGAGTAAATGCAATGTAATGTTTGGTTTCTTTCTTTGATTTTCTATGGTAAATGGATGAAAAAGATTGCGTCAATTCCTATCAGAACCTGCTCTATAGCTACTAAGGCAAATTGCTTCATTTGAGGTCCATAAATTAATTAATGGAGAAGTGAACGCTGTTCACAAATGATATTTAGAATATTCAATTGGATTTAAGGCGACAAAACTGCCACATTTGAAGCTACCCAGAGAAAAAGTAAGTTGCTAGAGACACTGTCAGCACATGTCTGCAGGAAAGTTTAGCATAGAGTAATCAAGAGGCTCATTTCCTTCATACTTATCACCCTGGAATGTGAGTCTTAAGTGAAGAACAATATTGAAATTCGTATCGTTGATGATCGATTCGAATTTCTTCAGAGACGCTGGTATTGCGAAGCAGCTTGGAAGTCAGAACGCCATGATCTATGACGATTAACACAACTTACTGAGTCGAGCTACCAAGAAGATTTGATGTATAAAGGTTTTCTTCCGATTTCGATACAGAATTTTTTCTGGAAATTCGCAGCTCCTTAAAAAAAAAAGCTCGCACACGATGGTCCCTACCTCAGTTGGAACTGACGACTGATTGAGCCGTTCTGACACGAGACATGGGCGGTACCACCGGGTTACAGACACACTGCTACCTTTGCACCACTCTCATCATGGTATTGGTCGCTCAGCCTCATAACGCATCGTGAAAGATAATAAAAGTTGCCACTTATGTGAAGAATAGCATTTCTTTAGCCAAAAAATTGAATTTTCTGCCTCAGTATCTTAGTTTACGTAAGGATTATACAGCATGAGCCATTCAAATGGAAAGGTAATATCAAGTAAATTTAGTGAGCCAATTCAGTACCATAGGCGGAAGTGATTGCATTGTCACAGTGTTGCCTAATGTTTGTGACGATGTTGCCAAATCTCAGGTGTGCTAGGAACAGCTGTGTAGCGGTATGCGTGGAGAATCCCCTGCTCGTGTCTTACGGGGATATGGAGAGGAACAGCAGGGTTTGGTTAGGATGCAGCGTTTTCTCCTAGCAGTTGTGTCAAACATTAAGGTGTATAATCTTCCATCACGATTACAGTTTCCTACAAAATATATACAAATAAAACACTTACCTTGTTTCTTTCCGACAAAAGATTATTTCAGTACGATAAAATGTTTTTGGAAATCTCTTATGCCCACCTGTCACCAAAGTAAGATAAACACTTTGCACCTCGAAATCGATTGCATGTATGTGCAGTCTTGTGATGCTTAAATAACGCTCAAAGGACATTTAGTCCATATTTTATCTGAGCTTCTGTATGTCGATAAAATCGGTTCTGAACTGGGAATGCAACTTAGACCGTACTTAACGCTGAATTTGATCCCTTCGTGAGAATACAGCACGGCTACTATTTGTTGTTTGTTCAGAACTGCAGATTCCTCAACGTCTCCACATACTGCGCGTGAATGGGTTCGAATCCTGGCCCGGCACTATAGATTTCATTATGTATTATCAAGCTCTAGCATGAGAACACCTATCTGCTGGTGGATAATTATTTTAATGTTTAATGTATTTTCATTCGTTGTCAACACTAACGATATGTGACGTTTTTGACACCCAGTGAGACACAGAACTATTTGCGAGATCACTGTAAGTTCAAGATGTTAGTCCGAGCTGGACAAAAATTCGGAAGCTGACGTATCTTTGTGTGTAGTCAAAAGCGATATGATGTGTGGAGCTGTATTCCCAGTGAGCACTGAACTCTTCGTCATATTATTTCTAGTTTCAACACGCTCACATGTCGCTGCTGGTGCAACAAACCCACATTTAACGTTCGTTTTCTCTAGAATATAACAGCGATAGATGCCGGGTTGGAGTCTTGGGAAGGAAAAAAATGTATGTTTCGTCTCGTCATTTCAGTTAAAACATCTAGCTACTGCCGAGAAAATCCGAAATGTCACAGTTGATTGTGCGTCGATATCTATTCGATTAAGTTCTGAGTTCGAATCCCTGCCCAGTACAAAGCCTTACCTCACGGCAATTCAAGTAAGTTACTTGTTAAGAACCAAGATTCAACATCTCTCGTCGTTCGTTAACAGGGACAATAGGTGCTGGGTAGGAATTCGCGTCCGGCAAAAATACTTGCGCTATGTAATTTAAAGTTGGTATTTGCAAACTGGCTCAGTCTAAAATACACTAGATCGCGTGTTTGTATGCCTAATCACGAGTGACTGTTAGTTTCCGTCAGGCACGAAATCTTTGCTTAGTCTGCATGACCTGAGTTTGCATCCATATGCAGAACGAGACGGTTCGTCGTGTCATTTGAAGTTCATAAATATTCTCAATTAGCTGCTCGTGAATACCTTTAATTTTTAATCTTATTTTGTGTTAAATAATAAGTACGGTATGTTACTTTGAAGAGTAAATCATGAATTCGACGAATTTACAATGTGCATTACCTATCTGACGTAATAATAATGAGAGTGGTAAAATGTCAGGTATGTCATTTATTGTAATAAATGTGAGCTACAAGCCTTAAGGGCAGTCTTATCTGTGATAAGGTGTTCCGTGATATTTGTAGTATCGTGGTATTACTTTACATCTTGAGTTATTGCGATACAGAACAGTGTTTTCTGGTGGTGATTTGTTGGAACCATTTTCAATAGTCAAACGACTGTACCAAGGAGCGATAAGGGGACCTGCTAGACAGTTGCGTTATGTGGGTTGCATGTGAATCAGGCGAAATTCAATTCGGGCGTTAGGATAGTTTTGAGCATGACTGTACGTGTAGGGGCAAATGAATGATTAGAGTTGAAGAAAAACTGGATGATTAATTTAAGACAAAGAGATTCACAAATTGATAAGTCGATAATGTGTTGGGCCACCTCTGGCAGTTACTAGGCTTGACATTGACTGATAAAGTTAGTGGATACCCTCCTGATGGATATGGTACCAAATTCAGTTCAGTTGGTTCATTACATCGCCAAAATCGCGACCTGCTTTAAAGAACCTGCCCATTGTGCTCCAAATGTTCAAAATTGGTGAGAGATATGGCTATCTTGCTGAGCAATGTATTGCCTTGCATGTACAAACACGTAGATACGATCTCCGTGTGTGGTGCGTAAATTGTCGGCAGGCACCTCACTTAGTGTCCCGTGCAGAGTTCAAGCCGCCATAGAGACAAAGGTTGGACACACTGCATATTAATGTCCACTAATAGGTGTCTGTACACTCATTGATAGGATAGTGTATTTCGAAATGTTAGCAGATAAAGCTTACGTGGGGCGAGTCGTAGAATCTCTAAAAAGAGACACCTCTGGCAACACTAGTTGAAAGTGGCCTTCAAACTAGCCGTGCTGCGCTCTCTACCTCCGGCTATTCTCGTGGCCGTCAGAGCGGCCGTAGCCGAGACGCCCCCTGGGTAAACGCTACGGACGTCTGCAGTCGCGCCTCACGATCTGTCACAAATTATGGAATGTATTCGCAGATACCAATTGTAACACGACAACGGCTATACAGTTTGCTGGAAACGTACAGGATGTTCTGAAATTCCCATCACTACCTGCTAGAATTTGTAGAGGGGACTGAGTACATAATACTCATATTTTAAATTGTAACCCGTCTCCCGAGACGTACCGTATACTAGAACCATTTGAAAACATGTTGGTAAGGCTGTCACATTGACAAGTAATTTGTTACACTGTGGAATCAAAGAAATATCGTTTTTGGCCCCCGCGAGCACGCAGAAGTGCCTCAACACGCCGTGGCATGAACTCTACTGATGGCTGAAGTCGCGCAGCAGGGAACTGACACCATGAAACCTGCAGAGCTGCCCATAAATCCGTAACAGTAAGAGGGAGCAGAGATCTCCTCTGATCAACACTTTGCAAGGCATTCCAGATATGGTAGTTAATGCTATAAAATTTACTAGAGACATACAGTATGTTTGGGGAGTTTGGTGGCCAGCGAAAGTGTTTAAGCTCGGAAGAGTGTTCCTGCAGCCACTCTGTAGCAATTATGGTTGTGTGGGCCGCTCCTTTGTCCTGCTGGAATTACCCACTTCCGTCGGAATCCACAATGGACACGAATGGATGCAGGTGATTAGACAGAATGTATCTAGACGTGTCAGGGATCCCACATAACTCCGAATGCGCACGCTCTACAACGTCACAGAGCCTCCACCAGCTTGAACAGTTTCCAGCTGACATGCAGGGTCCATGGAGTCATGATGTCGTATTCATACCCATACACTTCCATACTGTATATACATTTTGAAATGAGACACGTCCAACCAGGCAATATGTTTCGAGTCATCAACAGTCCAATGTTCGTACCGATGGGCCCAAATGAGGCGTAAAGCTTTGTGCTGTGCAGCGAGCAAGGGTACACGAGTGGGCCTTCGGCTCTGAAAGCCCATGTAGATGATGTTTCCATGAATGGTTCGCATGCTGATACTTGTTGATGGTCAAGCATTGAAATTTTCAGTTATTTTCGGAAGGGTTGCACTTTCGCCACTCTGAACGATTCTCTTCAGATTCCATTCTTGCAGGATTTTTTTTCTGGCCGCAGAGATGTTGGAGATTTATTGTTTTACTGGATTGCTGATATTCAGGGTGCCCTCGTGAAATGGTCGTACAGGAAAATCCCCACTTCATCGATACCTCGTAGATGCTGTGTCCCATCGGTCTTGTGCCAAGTATAAAACCACGTTCAAAGTCATTTAAATCTTGATAACCTGCCATTGTAGCAGCAGTAACCGATCTAACAACTACGGTAGACACATGTCTTACATAGGCGTTGCCGGCGGCAGCACCATATTAAGCCTGTTTACATATCTCTGTGTTTGAATACGCATTATTATAATAGTTTCTTTGGCATTTCAGTGTAGATGTGGCCGAGTACATCTATTGTTCTACAGTTTCACTCTTTAATAACCAAAGAATCAAAAAAATCGGTCTTCAGAGACACTGTTTTTACAGGAGGGCCTTTTCCAATTTGAAATTAGAATGATATTATTTCCTTCAGCTGCTGACGGGCGTTGATAGATATCAACGAAGACAGGTGAAAATGTGTGCCCCGACCGGAACTTGAACCAGGGATCTCCTGCTTACATGGCAGTCGATCTATCCATCTGAGCCACCGACGGCACAGAGGATAGTGAGACTACAGGAATTATCTCGCGCACGCCTCCCGCGTGACCCACTTTCTCACCTATGTATGACCACACACTACATTCGTAGCGTCCTTTCGGACATGTCCGAAAGAACAGACACCATATCCATATAAATATATTTTCCAATTCGCGTGCGCTGCGTCTCCACGGGCACCACACACGCACCTGATGACGTTGAAGGCACCCTTACTCGAAGACGTTGTGCAATGGTAACGAAAAGCGTGTGGGGAGGAGTCAGACGCTGTGGACAACGATCTTGATAAACGCGACCAGCAGCTCTTCCAGTACTGTGAGCTTCGCCACACAGAATACTCGTGTCGGTATATTCGGCAAAAGTGTACTCAGCAATGTTCCTCTAACACTCACAGAAACATGAACGAGACTCGAACCAGGTCAGAGAGGAGACAGCTGTCAAATGACATCATACGATCCGACGTAAGTAACCCCCCCCCCCCCCACAGTGATTATAACCCTGTTGCATACCACATTAGCGAAGGTGTATTCATACGGCTGTAGCACGGATATACCTTTCCATACATGGGCTCCTCTTCAAAATATCATTACTCATTTCCCTAGAAGTTTTTAACGTGATTTTGGAACATCCTGTATCTCTCCAGTAACTATACAGCTGTTTCCAGAATTAGTTCCCTCTGGAGCGGAGTGTGCGCCGATATGAAACTTCCCGGCAGATTAAAACTCTTTGCGGGACCAAGATTCGAACTCGCTACCTTTGCCTTTCATGGGCAAGTGCTCTACCATCTGAGCTACCCAAACACGACTCACGCCCCGTCTAAACAGCTTTACTTCTGCAGTACCTCGTCTCCTACCTACAGCTGTTGTACCACATTCGAAATATACGGATGTATTTCAGAATTTCGGCGTAATGCTACTTCGCAGAAACATGGCTGAATTTTCCTGTATATTGTTATCATTAAAACCAAGCACCGTCTCTGTCTCCATATCAAAAAGTATTAGGTAATATTTTCATCATTTCTAGCACTATTAAAGTTGGTAGGTGTAGGAAAAAATACTACTATCATTCTGAAAATATCGTTGAGAAGCGATAGAATTCCTACAAACAAATTTAAGAAAATCATTTTGGGTACTAGGCCATGTCATTATACAACAGTGAAACAACTAAAATAACGACATTTCGACCATCATTTGAACGATCCTCTTCAGAGCGAATAAATGCCACGAAATTTCAAATCAGCAGCAGCGAAATGAAAGGTCGATTTGGAAACAATTTCTATTTCTTCTTTCTTATCTTCGATTAATTTCCCAAATATCTCGTTCGTTTCGTATGTTGCTTTCTTTATACAAGGTGTTCAACATTTCTAGAGCTTGCAATTTTACCTAGTAACTCATGCATGCAAACGTCATCTAACGAGGCTACAGAGCATCAAAATACAGGCACCAGCCCCGGCGAATGTATGTAAGTAGAGTGTGATGCCGTGATTATTTATCAATTTGATCATGTATCATGTTCCGGAAGTTACAAGGGAATATCGTTATCATACCTCTGACGGCGGAATACAAGTACTGGTACTGTTGTTGCTAACTTTCATAGGTGGTAGTATGGATCAAAGTAAGAAAAAAATGTCCGGTAAACATGGGCTACAAAATGCATACCTGAGGCGCTATGAGCACTTGTTCAACAGTGGAGATATGTTTTATGCTAGCGAAGATGAACAAGTCCTCACAGCTCTTAAGGTATGAATTTTACAGCCCATGTGTACTGGACATTCGGTCCATACTACCACCTCTGAAAGTTTCCTGCCCTACATCTTAGCTGCAACACTACCGGTACATACTGTTACACGTAACAGGAATGTCTTCTCTTCCAATTTTTCGTTATAGGGACATAACCTCAAATTTATCCATCTCCATCATCATAGAAAATTGCTAACATCTTCATTGGATCTCCCTGTGTACACACATTTTACAGACTACAGCGCCTGTAACTTTGATACTCTGTAGCCTCGCTGGATGACGTTTCCAGACATCGATTCCCAGGTAGGTCCCCTCTACAAACGCGATAAGCGTGTCGCACGACGTGTGAAACTTTCTGTATGCAAACTCACTCTCTCTCTCCCTCCTCAACTATCAACTACCAGCTTTCTTATAAGTCTTACATCTGCTGGCTGATTTTTGGCAGAGCTCTAGATAACATGCCGCTCACTGTATTTTATCGCTGGTTGCATCTTAAATTCAAACTATATTTTGGTCAAAACTGTGAAAAGTTATTTTCTACATCTATAGATGTTATAAATATGGGTTGAATTTCTTCAACCGATCTCTAGCGGCTAGTGTGTTCGATTTTCCTATAGCTCGTCTCCTCTAATGTGTTCCATTCCTCTGTAAATATTTTGGATCAGTATTTTCAGCCAGGACGTATGAAAGAGATGGTTCGGTAGTATTCACAATTATCACTATTTGCCATATTTTGTGTTATTTTTTTCGTTTATTCTGAAGTTTTAGCAGCATATCAGCGAGCATAGATGCTGAGCAGTGAAGCAGCAAACGCCGACAGAGTGAGTCCTCGCCGATGCTGATAGAGCCCTCTGGTAGCGAAGCTCTGCACTACAGGCAACGAAGTGTGTGAGGTACTAGTAGCGACACGTAGCAGCGAAGTGATGAACCGCAAAATGGCCGCGAATATTGAGTGACTTAAATGTCTAGTTGCTGTTTATTTCTTCCTTTACACTATTATTACAAAAAAGACTACGGCATCACTGCTCGGTTTGTCTGTTACCGTATTTTTGTGTATTTCACACATTACAAAATTATTCTGTTCTCGTAACATATAATGCAAACTACATCTCGAGCGACATTAATGTATGCAGCATGTTACATTCATCATTCCCTCTTCGTAATTTAGTATTACTAATAGTTTTGTCCACAGTTTTAAGCATTAAAAATGGATATGTGGCTCGGAACAGGGCTACTGTTATATTAAATGTTAACAAAATAATCGCACGGTATAGTGAGTTAAAGAATATTGAACAGCAACGAGAACTGTAAGTAAGTTTATGCAATGCAACGTTAGTGATATAATAGTACAACAGTAATAGACGTTTGTCATCCATTTTTTCTATTTTACAGTTTCACTCATTACTGATGGCAAATGCCTTGCAGAGAAGGTAACATTCTGCATCTTCGGCTGAGGCCTTTACAATCTCTTTCATTCAACCAGACTTAACTCATAGAAGTAGTAACATAATTTCTTTTCTGATCCAAAAGATACTTTTACATAAAGTAGAGGCAGAGAGGTTGTCATATAACTATTAATCGAAATATTATATCAAATATATGGGCTTGTTAGTGAAATCCCCAAGAAATTCCTCTTGTTAACGTTTAGTATTATCTGTTTGATTCAGCATTCAGCTCACATAAAACCACGAGAAATAACGTTTTTCATACAAAAAAGAGTTTATCTCTTTAGTGACCTGTGTCACATCAAACATCTCATTTTGATACTAGAATAATTTGAGAAAAAAGAAGGCCTTTGTTCGTTTTTGAAAATGCAATTAGTGAAAAGTATTTTTAAAAGATATTGCCCACTATTACGAAACGATTTCTTATACAGGATTTATTTATCACATAGTCAATCATGATACTAAAAATAACACAGCGTTGGCTTGTGATTTGCTATTGATGTAATATTTTGTATTTTCTTATGACGTTGAAATAATTATTGCTTTTTCAGCACTGAGAATGTATGAAATACAGTATGTAATATATGAATCAGTATGATAACCTTTTTTTCGAATATTCACTGGTAACTACAGGAAAATGGCACATGTTTGGGTATTAACCTCAGCAGTATTCAGTACACGAAGGAAAACAAAATCTTTTTTTTTTGTAAGGGTTTTATTTCATAGTTGTAATCCTACAAATATACCAAGCAGTTTCTTTTGATAGTGAGATATATTAAATACCTTAAAATATATGTAGATGAAGTCTGGTGAAGAAAGTGTGCGAATTAAAATTTTAAATGTTTGTAGCAGCATAATCAGGTACAGTTTGTAGTGTGGGAGTGAGCTCCACGTGGGATCCAAAGCACGGACCCCACGGGGGTGCCTGACATGCGCCACATGCCAAGGCAGAGGTGGAGGCTAGTGTTCGGAAGTCTGAAAATTCCAGCGCCGGCCGGGGATTGAACCCCGGCCCGGCTGGGGCGAATAGCCCCAGCCGAGGCGCTGGAACGTTTCAGACCCCCTTACCACTAGACCACCGGGGACCCCGGCTGTTTCCTGCTCTGGAGTCCAGCTAGTGGTCGTGCACTTCCTGCTGTCCTCCGTGTTTACACCGAGGCAGCAGTGGCGTGGTGTAACAGGAAGTGTTTACCTGCGTCCGCTGGATGTCCACTTAGTGTGGGACTTATTTACCCGGCTGACGTTCGTGTCGCTATAAAGTCCTTAGTTGAGTTACAATTATTTCCAGAGACCGAAATCTGCCTATGCAGTTCCACACAGTCGCATCTCACTATTTGAACCTCTGTAATTCGATCGTGTTGTCAAGACCCATGTAAGAACTTCTGTTTACCGAATAAACCTCCTGTGTTCGGTACATTCCATAAACGGAAGCGACTGTCATAACAGACAGCCCCGTAAACATTTCGTAATGAAGTGCCAGCCGGTACGTAATACTCGATATCTGGAATTGTTTTATCGGTTATTAAGATAATCGTTTCATCTCTAAACACTTTGAAAAATTTACGTGTTTTCTCAATAAAGCATAAGCACAGTACATAGATCCGTCGTGAAAATGACATCGAAGAAGTACAAGTGTTCGAGTGCCACAGAAAAGAAGTTCGTCCTTGAAGGTGTGGAACGAAGAGCAGTACAAAAGTAAGATGTCACGTTTCGGGATTCCCTCATACTCGCTGTAGACACTCCAGAAGCAGGAAAATAAGTTTGATGATGTCTCATGAGGAGCGAGGAATAAATTCACTCTCATATAACTACTGTACGAGATGCCTCGCCGCCTCTTAAAGGGTGTCATGGGCTTCTGCGGCCGTGAGTCAACGTGGTGTTTCTGGCCACATACATTTTAGCTGCGGTTTCTCCGACCTGCAAAGGAAGCCGCGACAATGGGGAGGCTCTGCCTGTTGTTTTGTAATAAGATCGCCCCTCCACATTTTATCTAGGCTTAAGGCTGCGCATAGCCGTGTTTAAAAAAATATTATTTTTTACATTTTCTGTTCTACAACATTACTTCTGTCTTATTTTACGAACTTTTCGTACGAATGACGTAAATTTTAAACTCCTTAAATCCACCAAGTCATTATGTATTCTTAAAATATCTTTTAACTCCTTTTCAACACGGATTTATTTTTAATCTCTTTCACTGAAGAGGCTAACCGACGGATTACATTTTTTTAAATTTCAGGTATTGATTTTATTACATTCTCCTTTAGCATATTGATCAGAAATTGTAGGTTCAGATACCTTTGCCTGATTGAGTATCGTTTGCTATGCCAAACTTCGACAGTATTCATGGTCCTGTGCATCGAATTGATGACGGTAGATAGCTGACCGAAATCACTTCGAAATAAATTCTCTGAACGCAGATGTGTTAGCTATCGAGGTGTTACCTAACGCAACTGAAGACAAGTTAAGAATGAATTTATTTCGATATAATTTCGGTCGACTGTCTGTCTTCACCAATTCCACATTTCAGATGGTGTACTAGGATTTTCCATCTATTGACTGACTATATAGTCTACGAATTCATGACCTTTTCGTCACCGGGCATTTACTACGCTGTTACCATCCATGCATCATCAAGGCAGTCCGGTGGAAGATGTGCTCTACAGCATACATGCGGCAAGACAATCGAACTACTTCTTCATCCCTGTATTCCTCCACTAATCCATTGCAGTTAATATCCATCTGACAACATGGTTTTAGTTGTATATTGGCCACTGGTCAATCTCTCTTCATTGTAAATATAAATACGCATTGTCACCATATATCACCAGCATAACGTTTAATACAGATGTACATTACAAAGATCATCACTTAAAAATACAGCATACTTTGCTCTGAAACAATTTTTTGGATTTTTGTGCTTATAACACGACGGCGTGCTGAGAAGATAATGACTCGGTCTGTTTTATTTGATGAAGTCAGTAACATTCTACATCTTTACTTTGGATATCTGCAGCCCTCTGATTTTGCGTAAGGAGCGTTTTGTAACAAGTGTTTATCCTTATTTTGGATAGTTACCTCTCTTATCTGAGTGACTATGTTGGTGGGTGAGAAAGAGCTCACAAAACTAAAAGAACGAATTCGAAGACTTCGTCCGCATGTGGAGCACACTCTCCTTGAGCACGGCAGTGCCAAACTACACACGATCGCTGCGGCATCTGCAGCAAGCCGACGTCCTTGCACTGCCGTCGATCATCCTACACACAGTCTCGATTTTCGTCTATCGCAAAACTAAGAAAACCTTTGAGCACTTCAGTTGTTTCAAGCGGTGCAAGCAGAGGTAAGGTTGTGGCTCTGTTAACATAGTCAAACAGTACACTGTGACGGTGTCAACAAAATAGTATCTAGTTGGGGAAATTTTGCTGGTTCCGAGGGTGAGTGTCTTGAGAAATAAATTTATAGACGTGAAGAATACAATGTAGAATGTTAATGAAGTTTGTTTTATTTAAAAAGCTTTGAGAGTTTTCACGTAAAACATCTGTCGACATTACTTTCAGTGCGTCCTCGTACGGTGGATGTCTGAGAAAATAAATACATTGATTAAAATAAGTGGTAACATGAGTGCTGTTAAGAGCACTAGGTTCAAAAGATTTTAACTATATGCCAATTGCAGATTAATTTTAATGGCAGCTAGCGCGATTATATGAGTGGAGTATTAAATTTAATGGTGAGCATTTATGTAATTTTTAAGCATTGTCATTCTTCCTCTCTTAAGTACCTCGTCCTCCAGTAACACTGCCGATCGATAGCATGATCTGTTGTCCGTCCATGGTTTTTCAGAACATTGATTCAGTGCTGAACCCAAACTGCTGGTTTGAGTTATTTAGCCAGGTTAATCCTATGCGTCGTGGATCACATATTCCATTAATCTTTCAAAAAATGGTTCATATGGCTCTGAGCACTATGGGACTTAACATCGGAGCTCATCAGTCCCCTAGAACCTACAACTACTTAAACCTAAGTAACCTAAGGACATCACACACACCCATTTCCGGAGCAGGATTCGAACCTGCGACCGTAGCGGTCGCACGGTTCCAGACTGAAGCGCCTAGAAACGCTCGTCCAGACTGCCGGCCATTAATGTTTCCTTGAATTATTAATTTCAACAGGTTTTATTTGTTGTTGCGGAATTGCGCTACCAAAACAATCGAGTTCTGCTCTCTGGATGCTGTTGAGAATTTCTACATTTTCGTACCGCCGTACTTTTGACTAAATCTGTCGATGGTATCCTTAATATTTTTCCATACGATCGCATTTCAAATGCCTAATACAGTCCATGACTCAGCTCCATAGAGTAGGACACCGAACGTGTAACATCGAAGTAGTAGAGTGCGAATCCTAATGACTGCTCTGAAGGTTCTCAGCAGTCGCTACGGACTAAATGACTTCAGGGGACTCGGTTCATTGGCTACAAGTATTTTAGTAATTCTGGAGATTTTCCTTTGGACTAAGTGCGAGGTAGTCCCTCGTTGCTTAGATCGTGCAGTTTTCAGACCGTTTGTGTTACTATGGCTACACTACTAACTGTGTGTCGACCACCGTATCAGTAGATATAATGAAACGGCGGCACTCTTTCGTTATGTCTTACAAGGAGATTTCTCCAGGGGTAGGATCGACTTTCTGTAACCATCTATACGGTTATGTAGGTTAAGCACCCAAGTATCACACAGTGCAGCCATTCATCCTGGTGGGTAGACGTTTTCGAGGAACTGACGAGAAAAGAAATTCGGAATTTTGTGTGAGACTCAATAACGTGAAGAAAGCCGAATGACCTAGGTAGGTTGTGAGGGTATTGGAAAGGATACTAGCTTCACATGCATGAGGTTGTGGGTTCGAATCTCACCAGAGGAAGAAATCTATGCTAGGTGTTTATCGAAGTGATATTGATAATCATTTTCATTCAACTGATGTAAATATATTTTTTTTTATTTCCGCTCCTTGGTCACGTGATTCAATAGTGATATGAACTTCTTCATTTGGTCTAATTTTTCTTCTTATCATCCATTTTCCACTAGAAATATTTGTTCGTGAACTTTTAATTATCTTCATGTACTAATTCCGATTTAATTTCTCCTATTTTTATGGCCCTGTGTTTTCGTTATTGTGTTCATTATATCGATTTCTCACATTGCTTGAATTTTGTTTTACTTAGAAAACCTCTCATTCATATCATCATCTACCATACATTTCCATAGTACACAAAGAATTTAGGTAATGTTTTAAATATTTGTATGTCGATTACCATGCAGAAAAAGGCACGTCTTGTAATGAAAAATAACGTTTTTCACGTTAATGCACAGACAATATAAATAGATTATTTCGTCTTTTGTTTTTTTAATTAATTTATCGGAGTTTTGAAGTAATTGAATAGTCAAACAGATAGGTACAATAAAATACACATTCACAAAAATTCCGATTGGAAGAAGAATGATGCAAAGAAAAATGAAACATATGGAAAAGTTCATACGGTGATTAAAACGATGTGACAAAGGAATAGAAGGAAAGAAATTACATTTAAAACAATAAATTGAGTAAAAATAGGCACCAAAGTCATTTCGATAAGGATTTAAAAAAAAATTTACTGCACCTGACGAGGCATGGTTAAGCTTCTGTCCTAACCATTATGACACGCAACAAGACTATGGAATAAGACTTCCTTAACGCTATATAGCATGACGCAAAATTCCAAACTCTTCTGCGTCAGTTACTTGCAAACGGAGGCCCACCTGGATGCAGGGTCTGATACTGGGGGGTCTTGAGTTACACTACCGCTTATTTGGTTTCAAAAAGTCGACCCCACCGCTGGGGAGCTCTCCATGTTGGTTTTAAGAGTAACAAACGGCACATTTCGAAAGAACAGTAATGTCGCAGTCCAAAAGAAGCAACTAGCGGTGGCTCCTGCAAACTTAAAAGACGGCTCTAGCAAAGGCAAAAAAAAAAAAAAAAAAAAAATTACTGTAGTAAGTAACCTGGCAACGCTACACACACGTTTAACCAACAGAACAACAACGAAATAATAATAATACCAAGCAACAAACCTAGCAACCAATACAACTGGATACAGATCACAAGTATACACAACATTTCCTACCAGATGCCCAGATTTAAAATTTTTAACAGAACAACGACTAGCTGATCAGATCCGTGTAATAATCAGAATTAGAAAACATCAAACAACGAGAACAACAAATACTGGAACAAAATAATGCCCAATCAGAAGAAGAAGAAAATAATACAGTAATGGACTCACACATCCCAGAGCAAACAAACAAAGAACAACACGCATCAATTAAACAATCAGAGGAAAACGAAATCTTAAGACTGCCACCAGAACAAGTACAAATAGAACACGAAGTGACACACATGTTAGATATAAAAAAAAAATTTCAGCTGACATATATAGAATACAAAGACACAAATACAGACATTAGACCATTCTTGCATACACCGCCAAATAACCCACAAGTCGAAACAACAATAAAAACTATCAACACAATCATACACAACAAAATAAATGGAAACACAACTATGGGAGAGTTACAACTACTGGTTTAAATAGGAGCACTCTCTACACTAAATTTACACACTAGACAGACATCAGAACCAACCAACACACAGAAGAAACCCACAAAACCTGCATGGCAACACAGGCTACAGATCGGAATAGAAAAACTGAGAGAAGACATCAGACAGCTAACACAATTTCTAAGAAAAGAAATATCATATAAAAAACCAAAAAGGTTAGGTAAAATCTCACAACAAGAAGCGATAGAGCAATTAGATGAAAAGAAGCAGAAATTAGAAGCATTGGCCAAACGACTTAGAACATACAAAAAAAGTGAAAATAGAAGGAAACAAAACCAAACATTCAACACAAACCAAAAGAAATTTTACCAGACAATAGATAACACACGCATTAAAATAGACAATCCACCAAACATAACAGACATGGAACACTTCTGGAACAACATATGGTCAAACCCGGTACAACATAAAAGACATGCACGGTGGATACAAGCGAAAACAGAGACATAAAAGATGATACCACAAATGCCTGAAGTGATAATTTTGCAACATGAAGCGACCAAAGCATTTAATTCTACACACAATTGGAAAACCACTGGAAAAGATAAAATAGCAAATTTCTGCCTAAAGAAGTTCACGTCAACACATTCACATCTAACTAAATAATTTAACAGTTACATTGCAGACCCATACACATTCCCTGATACACATACACAAGGAATAACTTGTCTGAAACCTAAAGATCAAGCACACACAGCAAACCCAGCAAATTATTGCCCCATGACATGCCTACCAACAATATACTAAGTATTAACTTCAGTCATTACACAGAAAATAACGATACATACAACACAGAACAAAAAGGCTGTTGCAAAGGAGCACGAGTATGTAAAGAGCACCTGATAATAGATGCAGAGGTAACATATCAAGCTAAAACTAAACAAAGGACGCTACACTACACATACATTGATTACTGAAAAGGTTTTGATAGTGTACCCCACTCATGGTTACTATAAATATTGGAAATATACAAAGTAGATCCTAAATTGATACAGTTCCTAAACATAGTAATGAAAAACGACACTTAATATCCAAACAAATTCAAATAATATCACATCACAGCCAATACAGATTAAGCGTCGAATATACTAAGGAGACTCATTAAGTCCTTTCTGGTTCTGCCTTGCTCTGAACCCACTATCCAACATGCTAAATAATACAAATTATGGATACAATATTACTGGAACATACCCACACATGGATGATCTAAAACTACTGGCAGCAACAAATCAACAACTCAACCAATTACTAAAGATAACATAAGTATTCAGCAATTATATAAATATGGCTTTTGGAACAGACAAATGTAAGAAAAATAGCATAGACAAGGGAAAACACACTAAACAAGAAGATTACATATTGGGTAACCACAGCGACTGCATAGAAGCGCTGGAATAATCAGATGCCTATAAATATCTAGGATGCAGACAAAAAATAGGAATACATAAGACAAATATTAAATTTAGGAGAGTATATTTTATGTTGTACAACTTCATGTGGTTGTCCCGTACCTCATATTGTCACATTATGACAGTTCACCTCTCCATGTAAATGGAGTGTTGCCTCGTCACTAAACACTAACTGTGGGAGAAAACAGCCATGCTCCACCTTGCCAAGAGTGAAATTACGGAACTTCACACGATGTTAGCACCCTCACGAACAGCTCGCAGTACCTGAATTTAATATTGTTTGATGCAGAAACGTCGACGCATAGACGCCAGACGGACATCGGGGGCGTGCTGAGCTGTCGAGCTGCATGGCGAACGGATTTCTGCGGACCCCTCGTGAAACTGTGGCGGATGCGTTCGACGTCTGTATCATTCACTCGAGGACAGCCCGGCGGTTTGCCTTTATGCAAACATTCTGTTTCTCTTAACGCTAGGATGCATGGTGCCGAAAACACACGTGAATGCATATGCAGGGCCTCCAAGGCCCTGACCTAATTTAAAATTTTCCTCTTTCCACATATCACATATTCATTCTTTGGAGTTAAATTTCGTTCTGTCAAATTTTTAGTCATATCGCAAGATTCCTAAGATACAGTGACAGGATCTGGTGGGCCTGATTAACATTTCTTATATATAAAACTCTAAGAGTGAATTTTTATTAGTTACTTTCCTTTACAAACAACATATACAAATTATTTTATTAATTCACTTATAACTTGCAGTTTACATTTTAAAACACTTATTACAACCAATTTCTTCAATTAAAACATGCTCATTATTCACAGTATTATGTGTATAGGCAATATTTTTATAAAAAGTTATTATTCATTGTTCACATAAAATTGCATCTTTCTTAGTTTTCAACATGTGACAAACAAGAAGCACAAAGAACGCCACTATGTTCCTTACAAAAGTTGGGTTTGCACTTAATGCATGTCATACCACTTTTCCTGTGTTTCTTATATGGACAATAATTGCATCTTCTTCTTTTTCCTGAAACATGTAGTTGGTTTGGCAATATGACATCTTCGCATATCATCAACGATTTTCTTTGGAAGATTAGGGATCTGAATATGAAGTTCCATTAGAGGTCTTACCATTTCCTCTGCTAAACCTCTTAGGAACAAACGCCTTTTATTACTTCTTCCACTATGGTATGTCAGATGTTGGGCGGAAAATAAAATTTCAGTGGTCATTGCTGCGATGTCCATCATATTCATCCATAATGCAAATGGACATCTTCTCGTTTGTCTCTTGCAAGTGTAATAACGAATATTCTGGTCCATTTATCTACTCCACCCTTCGTAGAGTTATAGAAGTTTATTGCATCTGGTTTCTTTTTTGCATGAGTTTCATCAATGTTTCTGTCGTATTGCATTGTGCTAATGAGAACTATAGACTTCTTCTTATTGGGAAGATAACTCACCATTGTAATGACACCTATAAATGCAAACAAAGAGGAATGAATTGCTCTTGAGACAGATGGTTTCATCTCATTAGGAATTTCTGGTTTATTTTGTTTGATTGTTCCCACCACTGTAATTTGCTTCTGAAGCACACTAGTAAAGAAGTTGTCAACGGTAATATTTTTTGATGATCATTGAATGCTTTTAGCAAGATCTTTCACTACATTCAAACCAAGATTTTTCTGAATAAATTCATGGGGCTTCCTTCTCGTGTAAACAGTTCCCTCTAAAGCATATGATCACATAACAAAAATATTTTTATGCCACACTTGGCTGGTTCAGAGGGCATATACTGGGTGAAGCTGCATCTTCCACGGATTAGGACTAGCTGTTCGTCAACTGTGAGCGAATGATTGGGATTCATTCTATTTCTACACTTGTCAAGAAATAGTTCCCATACATAGCGAACTGCTGCGTCATCTGCAGATCGAGCTTCACGGGTACGCCTGTCATCAAATCTAATCATTCTCCTTATATCCTCGAATCTATTTACTGGCAAGGTAGCCTTCTATGTAGGATTTTCCTTTTCATCCTAGAATAATTCTCTAATAAGGACATCCCAAGTCTTCTCATCACCAGAAAGCAGTAAAAGACCAAGAAAACCCACCATTCCAGGAAGCAAAACGTTTTTCCACGTAAAGCAGCCACTCTTCTGCCTTCAATATTTGTGCAGATGATCATTTCCTTGGAGATGAAATAGTCCCAGGCATCCTTAGGTTTACAGGTATTCAAACCAAGGGCTGGACTAGGTGCCTTCTTTACGATGTTATGGACAGGCGTACGAAAAGTTGCAGGAGGATCTAATTTCCAAATCGCTCCATTCCTACTAATGTATGTGTGGTCTTCCATACCTTTTTGTGGTTGTGCTCCATTTTCAGACTCTGATGAAGTAATATTATCGGAAGGACTGCCATCTGCCTCAATATTCACATCTGCAGGTTCATTGGCTAATTCTTCACTACTTGCATCTTCAAATATATTTCCTTCCTCGCAAGAATCATCTTCTTCAGACCACTGAGCCACAACACTTCTAGAGATTGCAGTTTTACTTAGAAACTCATGCCTGCAAACGTCACCCACCGACGCTGTGGAGCATCAAAGTCACAGGCGCCAGCTCCGGTAAATGTATGTATATGCAAGATGATCCGTGATTGTGTTACAAACTTCCTAGTATGATGGAAACAGACAAATGTATCGATTTGAGGTAAGGGCCCCTGTACCGGAAACAAACGTGTCGAAAGTTGTAAGTGAAAATCGTTATCCTGCCTCTGACAGTGGAATACGTGTACTGGTACTGTTGTTGCTAGGATTGTAGGGTAGGCAACGTTCAGAGGCGGCAGTATAGACCGAAACAGGAAAAAAAGTGCAGTAAACATGGACTCTAAACTGCATAATTCTGGAGCTGTAAGCACTTGTTCAATAGTGGAGATGGCTTTCACGCAAGCGATGATGAACAAGTGCTCATGGTTCATGATGTATGCATCTTACAGCCTATGTGTACTGCACATTGTTTTCTTCTTTCGTTCCATACCACCGCCTCTGCAAGTTTCCTGTCCTACATCCTAGCAACAACGATAACGTTACATGCTATCAGAGGTAACAGAAAGGTTTTCTGTTATAATTTTCCGGTGCAAGGACATAATCACAAATGTACGCATTTATCCATCTGCATCATCTTAGAAAGTTTGTAACATCTTCGTGGGATCCATCTATTTTTGTAGATGCCGGTTCCTATAACTTTGACGTTCTGTAGCATCGCAAGATGACGTTTTCAGAAGTAGATTCCTATGTAAAACTTGATCAGTTAAATCGCCTGTACAGTCCCGAGTAGTGTGAAACACCCTGCATATAGAATGAATAACATCAGGCAATGGACTAGAACGCTGTCTCACTCACTTCTCACGTATTGCCTTACTTTTATGTCCTTCGACTTTTACAGCCTCTGTCTCATTTCTGGTGGAGTTCCAAGTAATGTTTCTCTCGCTATATTTTATTCCTGGTTGCATCTTAAATTCAAACTGCATATTCTGGTCAACATTGTCAAAAGTTTCTGTATCTAAAGATGTTATAGATATGGGTTCTGTTCCCTCCAAATGGATTTTCCTCTAGATCGGCTTCGGTAAGGTGCTCCCTTCCGCTCTAAATAGTTTGTAGCAGTATTTTCAGCAAGCAGTTATAATAGTGGTGGTTTCGCTGATCACGATTTGCCTTATGTAGCATTGGTGCTATTACGCTTCTCGTTTAGTGTGAGGATTTAGCGGGTATCTCAGCTGGCGTACTCGTTCAGGAGTGGAGCAGCAAATCCCGGCAGAGTGAGTCGTCGCCAGCTCCGCTAGAGCCCTCTGGTAGCGAAGCCCTGCGCTACAGACAACTGACTGTGTGAGGGACCAGTAGCGACACCTAGCAGCGATGTGGTGAAAAGGAAATAGTATTGCTAAAAGTTTATCCACGCCTTTTAGCATTTAGAATGGAGATATGGCACGGAATTTAATAGCAAAAGAAAACAGCTATAGTAGCAGTCTCTCTCTCGCAATGCAACAATAGTACAACAACAATAGACCAACTGAATCTGTAGAGGTAGTAATAAAATTTCTTTTCTGACCTGCAAGATACTTTTATATAAAGCTGAGCCTGAGAGGTTGTCATGAAACTACCAACAGAAATATTATATGAGACATGTAGACCTGTCAGTAAAATTCGGATTTTTAAATGTTAACTGTTTAATTTAGCATTCAGCTGACATAAGACCAGGAGAATTATCCTGTATCATACAAACAAAGAGTTTATCTCATTAGTGACCTGTATCCTATCTTAATCTCATTTAGACACTTGAATAATTTGAAAAAAAGGCCTGTGTTCGTTTTGAAACTACAATTGCTGACAATATACACTTATAAATGGCACTGAGTGTGAACGGTTACGAAACGATTTCTGATACAGAATTTATTTATTATCGTATAATCAATCAGGATAATAAAAAGAAAAGGCAGACTGAGACACCTGAAAATATCTTGTGTGATGGTATTGATATAATATTTTGCATTTCTTTGACATTGAGATAATTTATTCAGTATTATAGCCAAACTTACTTTCATAATTACCTACAAGAAAATGAAAGCTGTTTTGGTATTTATCTTAGCAGCATTTAGCACAAAAAGGAAAATAAAACTTATTAGTTTTTTTAGTGAGGATTTCATTTCATTGTTGCAATCCTACAAATGTTCATGATACTATGCAGTTTCTTGCGACAGTGAGATGTCTTATGTAGAAAGTACCTGGAAAATATATGTAGATGTGGTCTGGTGAAGAAAGTGTGCGTATTGAAATTTAAAATAAGTGATTGCAGCAGCATAATGAGGTATATTTTGTAGTGAGGGAGTGAGCTCCACGTGGGATCCGAAGCACGGACCCCACGGGGGTGCCCGGCATGCGCCACATGCCAGGGCAGAGGTGGAGGCTAGTGTTCGGAAATCCGAAAATTCCAGCGCCGGCCGGGGATTGAACCCCGGCCCGGCTGGGGCGAATAGCCCCAGCCGAGGCGCTGGAACGTTCCAGACCCCCTTACCACTAGACCACCGGGGACCCCGGCCGTTTCCTGCTCTGAACTCGGTCTGGTAGTCCTGTCACACTTCCTGTTGTCGGCTGTGTTTACATCGGACGCTGAGTGGCATAGTGTAGCCGGCAACATTAGAACGCTGTGAGGGGGAAGTGTTTACCTCCGACTGGTAGCTGTCCCCCCTACCCAGGTGAAGTAGCTTTACAGTTACCAAAGACATTTGAAATCAGCCTTTGCGACTGTATGCAGTCGACGGTTGTTAATCGTGTGTTTCAACCTGTTCCCAAATGCCTCGAGAAAACCGAAGTAACTTCTTCACTAATCGAGGCGACTGTCATATGAAAACGACCCGCAGACATTCTATAATTACAAGTCAACGCCTAGCTTACACCTGATAATTCTGTCTGTTTCATCAGTTGTTTTAACAGTGCACGAAATACCACAGCATATTATTAATCCGTTGCAAATAAATTTCTGTGTGTGCAGTTCAGGTCTGGGCCGTAGAGTTTTCGTGAAAACGTCGGGATAAAATCGTAACATGTGTTTCATATTAATATGAAATTTAGTTAACAATGTCTTTATTACAGTGGTAACACTCACAATTTTGGACTTTTCAGTGGCTGGGTGTGGCGTCGCAACTAGTGCGAGCGCACAGTTTTCTATCAAATATTTACTGTGAAATGTAGACAGACTGTAAAGTAGCCATCAGATTAGCATATGTGCTGTAGCGGGCAGATTACCGGTGTCCGTTCGTCTGACGTCACGACCATATGGCATGTCTGTACCGTGAGAATGTAAGACCTGTGCGCTAACTAGCCGCGTGTATAACGTGGAACTTTCATCTTTAATAACTTCTAACTGAGGAACCTGAGGAAATTAAAAGTTAATATACTAGTTTCTGTTATGAATAAAAATAAGTCATCCAAATTTGAGCTTTGAAACCTGCATATTTTGGAAATTAGAAAAATCTTACAGAAAACGCAAATTTCTACAATTTTCGAGTCTAAATAAATACCATTATGTATAGATCACCTTCAGTGACCATCCAACTATGAAACAAAATCACCTTCCGTGCTTTTGTATTTATTTTGAGAATTTTACTTTTAGAAATTCACCTATAACTTTGTTAAAACCATAAATGTTTTGAATTTTTGTGAACAGTTATTTTATATGAGTAGGTGAGAGTGAATGAGTGTGCCTGAGTGAATGAAAGAGGGACATTCGCCATTCTTTGCAAGTGTATAAAATCTAGGTTGGAACTCGCAAGTGTTCAGACGATGTAACCGTGGGAACAGAGTCGCCAGTGGTTCCCCATCTTAGTGAATGTCGGATGTCCAAGAGTGTATGGTATTGTACAAGCAGCCAGAACGTTCGCGAGTATTTAAATAATTTCTGGAAATAAAGTAAAGTCTAGTTTTCCTTTCGGTTTGTTAAATTATACAGTAAATTTTGTGTAACAAGAAATCATGACGTAAATGATTCAGAAGTCATGACTGGTGCGTGCTAGATTTTGGCGCGAGGCGCACCCAAAGAGTTAATTCTGATTGGCTGTGTGAGCCAATGAGATGCGAGGACGGTTAGCAGACTAGGAGAGTGAGTCGCGAGTGGAGGAGGGGTCGCGAAGGAACTGTGATCGAGAAGAGACATGCTTGATGTGTCCTCGCGAATAATGTGTAAAATGAAGTCATAAAACGGCTTCATCGGTTCGGTACTGTGCGATTTGAGACTGGAAGAGTCCAGTAACGCGTAGTGTGAGTTTGAGCGAGTTGTGACTTTTCGTTCCGCGAAAGACGCGAGTAACTTTAATAATTAAAAGCGTGGCGGTACTTCGTAAACTTTTACTAAGTGCTTATGGCGAGCATTAACGTTAAAAAACGAACTATTATTGAACATCGACTGCAAACGTGTATGTTAGAAAATCGTCTGTGTTGCAGTAAAGTAAATTCCGTAACTTTGAAAGCTAATTCTGGCGGGGTTTGAGTGTGGATAGAATTGTGAACTGAACTTTCTTCAAACGTAGATTAGCGGGCTGATGATCAGGTTTAAAGACAATAAAGAGCTTAAATAGAATTACCAACTTCGCGTTCTCGTTTGAGTAAACAATTACTACCATTCCAATAACTCAATTTATTTAGGAAGATTGCTCATAGATTGTGTTTCAGCAAACATGTATCGCGGCCTCCGGTGAGCGGCTATTAAATTGCAGTTTCTTCAACACTGCTTTTCTGCAATTTTTCCAGTAGCTGCTATCAGGAGAGGCGAGTGCAGCAACTACCTAAGAAACGAGGTAGGTGGATTTTCTTTCAGGGAAAGGAAACTGCGCGATAAGAGCCTGACCCGTCGCAAGTGGTGCATCGGCCGGGAAATAAAAATAGTAAATTCCAGTGAATTTAAAAAAAAAAAGCAGTAGTGACAATTACCGGACAATACAGAAGTGCTCGATATGTGTAGGAACTGTGTAGCGTACAAATTGATATCGCCACGTGAATAGGAAGGACAGTGAAAGTGTCCGTGAACTGTAATGTGTTGTACGGAACGGAAGAATTTTTCGGTGACTACGCGCCGATTGGAATAGCAGTCTACGACGGCGTCTGGCAGACGACGAGCTACGGAGACTACGCAGAGGCGACGACAGCAGTGGCAGTTGGCAGCGCTGATTCGAGCGGGGGCCCGGAAACTGGTACAGCATTGCAGTGTATGGTGTACGGACCCGCAGTTTCATCTAGCAGCAACGCAGCACGCCGAAGCACAAAGTTAAGTACAGTGCTTTTGAAAACTTTGTGTGTTTGTGGAGTCAAACTGAGAAAAATGGCTGAGTTTCAACCAAGTGACAAAAAGGCGGAACTAAGTTGTGATAGTGGGATGGAGACAGGGGAAAATGACCCCATGAATTTTAGTTTAGACGTGTCTCAACCCAATTTCAGTAGTAGTTTGACTGATTCATCCTATGTTAATTATAGTTTAGAGTCAGATCCAAATATGTCAGTGCCCAGTGAGTTACAGTTACCCATGCCGGTAGTTAATGTTAATAGGGACATTGTATCAGCAAATGAGGGGGCGAAGGATAATGTCGCCAGTATGCTGATGAATCTATTAACTAAGATGAACGTGTTGGAGGGTAGGTAGGTGGTTAGTGTTTAACGTCCCGTCGACAACGAGGTCATTAGAGACGGAGCGCTAGCTCGGGTGAGGGAAGGATTGGGAAGGAAATCGGCCGTGCCCTGTCAAATGAACCATCCCGGCATTTGCCTGAAACGATTTAGGGAAATCACGGAAAACCTAAATCAGGATGGTTGGAGACGGGATTGAACCGTCGTCCTCCCGAATACGAGTCCAGTGTGCTAACCACTGCGCCACCTCGCTCGGTGAACGTGTTGGATTCCAATATGTCAAGTAAGATGGATTCCAGTATGTCAAAAATGGAAACTAATATGTCACAAATGGAAACTAATATGTCAAGTAAAATGGATTCAAAAATGTCTAAATTAGGATCTGATTTAAGTAATGAGATGACTAAAATGGGCGCTGATTTAGATTCCAAAATATCCGATCTCAGAGACTGTTGGAAGCAAGATTTAGCAGTGCTCAGTAGTAAAGTAAATGTTGAAATACAGCAGGTTAAACTAGAATGTACAGAAAATATTGTTCAAGTGCAAAGTGAATTGACGACACGAATCGAACAGGTTACTGAGGATCAACAGCAATTTAAATCCCATGTTGATGCAGAATTAGATAAAGTATGTGAGCACATAAAAGTGGTAGAGAATTCCAATGAAATTAATCATGCCGCCTTAGAATGTAAAGTAAATGATACCAAAATTCGGTGTGAGAAACTTGGAGAGCAAGTTGTAAATAAGGTCAATAATTTAGAGACTCACATAAGCCATTTCAGTGAAAGTGTGAATGAGCAACTTTGTGGGCATGAATGCAGACTAACCAAAGTAGAACAGTGTGTTTCTAACCATAGTGGTAGTATAATTTCCAGTGGAATAATTGAATCTACCGAGGTTGCGTATGTTACCCACAGACAGTTTTTAAAATTTGACCCAAGTAAGAACATGCACCCCAGAGAATTTTGGAACGATTTTGAAGACGTTTTGCCGAAAGTATGGAGCGATAAACAAAAGATAGGCTTTATCACTTCAAATTTGATGGGAGAGGCCAGAGTATGGGGGAATTTAGCCTCTGAAAAATACGCGAAATTGTCAGAATTTAAATTAGCGTTCTTTGAGGAATACTGGGGAAAGAGAAAGCAGATGGATGTTCTTAATCGGTTCTGGTCGGGAGAGAAGTATGACCCCAAGAGAGAGGGCATCAAACGATTTGTTCAAAGGTGGGTAACAACTCTGTCCTACCTTAGTAATAAGTTAGAAACAGAACAGATCATATTAGGGGTAGAAAATAAGCTACCGTGGAACTGGAAAACTGAGATCATATCTGCGCCCCGAGATAACATTGACAAGTTCGTACAGTATTTAGAAAGGGTTGAATCCGTCCAAAAAGAAGAAGAAAACATGAGGAGGGAGCATCGCCCGCCTGCTAGGCAGAATGACAATCGCGCGGATGTAAACATTAATAGGATGGGTGTTCAGAGAGGCGGCGGATACCGTGGCAGTTCACGTGGTAGAGGAAGAACATATGTTAACAGGTTCAATGAACGCGAGCAGTATGACAGCGGCCGACAGATGTCAGGAGGTGAGGCGGTCAGCTGAAGGCATAGTGATGACGCACCGCGCTCGGAAAACCATTAATTGTCTACGAGTGTGCTGGCGATCGTAGGCAACAGCGTTTAAAGTTAAATCCGCTGGCAAAACCATTCATAAGAAAGCAGCCTGAACGACCACCTAACATAAATGTTGTTGCTACAAAATTTAGGGAGGATAACGTAAAACAGACAGAGATAGTAGCTTTAAGTCAAGTGGAGGTTAATGAACCAATTAACTGTAAGAAGAATCATAAGAAGCCACTTATTGAAGAACTAAGTACTAGTTATAAGGGTAATAATCAGAAAGACATTATGCACAGTAAAACTAATGAAGAGCTGTCGGATAGGGGTGAGAACAGTAATAATGGCAGGGTTGTGACTGTGCTTGATAAGATAATTGATGTTGTAGATAGTTACGAAGAAGAGGATAGATTAGAGGAGGAGGTAGAGGTTAATGACGACGCCTTGGATAGGGTCGTAGAAAAGGAGGTTAATGAGAAAGAGGGGGAAACATTGGAAAAATGTTTTGACTTAGCAATAGTGGATAGGCTAATAGGAGCTGCCACTAGAATTGAGGGTGATAATAAGCATGAAATAAACCCTGTAAATGTGAATGTGATTGCCACCCAAAAGACAGGCTTCGAAAGGAGAGAAATTGTGCAAGATTTATTGGAGGAAGCAGAACCCAAAATAAATAAAGAGCACTTAGGGCAACCGATAGTAGAGCTAAGAGTATTAAATGAACCAGTTAAATGTTTGATAGATACTGGATCGGAAGTCTGTGCAGTATCCCAGAACTTGGTAAATGAACTCCCTAACAGTAAACAGATTGTTAAGATGCCAGTAAGTGGCTTGAACATTGTAGTAGCAACCGGTAAGACTAAGAAGACAGTAAAACAGGAAGTGTTTCTACCCATAGCATTTAAGGAAGTAGAAATAAGACAGAACTTCTTAGTTATAAATGGACTGAGTGTAGACATATTGGTGGGGGCTGACTTTTTGAATAAATATGAAGGATGGGTGAATTTTTCTACCAATGATGTTATGGTAAAAATTAAGGGTAAACTAATTACTATACCTTTCATCGGTAAGCAGCTATGTGAGGATCCTGAGCAGAATGATTTTCCTATATGTATTTGTAAAACAGAGAAATTCTTGGAGGGCTATAATGAGTACGGTGGCAAAAAAGTAGAGGATCCGTCTGAGCTTGTGAGTGTCAGAAATAGGATCGAGGAGAAATTACTAGAATTAATTGATATTGATGAAGCAAGGAAAAACGATTTAAGACAAATACTAGTCAAACATGCCGAGGTTTTCTCAGATCAACCAGGGCTAGTAAAGGATTATGAGTGTTTTTTGACAGTGCAGAAAGACGCTCATTTCTTCAAAAAACCATTTGCAATCCCAGAAGTACATAAGGAGGCAGTACGTGACTTAATTCAAAATATGTTAGAGTGGGGAATTATTGAAAGGGCTGTTAGTGTGTACAATAACCCGCTAGTCATAGTTCCTAAGAAGGATGGCTCAATTAGACTAGTGTTGGATGCTCGAGCATTAAACAAAATAGTACTACCTGAGAGTGACCGTCCGGAGAATATTGAAGAACTGCTACAAAAGTTTAAAGGTGCTAAGTTCTTTACATCCATGGATGTGACCTGTGGATATTGGAACCTACCGTTAGCAAAGGAATCAAGAAAGTACACGGCATTCTTATTCGAAGGTAGATGTTATCAGTATAAGGTGGTGCCGTTTGGTTTAAATATAAGTGTATGTGCCTTTGTAAGAGCTATGTCGCAGGTATTAGGGGACCATCTACTAAGAAGAATTACAGTGTATGTAGACGACGTTTTGATATCGACACCAACGTGGGAGGAACACTGTATGTTATTGGATGAAGTATTGAGGGCCATAAAATTGGGGGGTATGAAATTGAAGCTAGACAAAACTGAATTTGTGAAGAAAGAAATTAAATTCTTGGGGCACATAGTGAGTGGCGATGGTATCATGCCGGATCCAGAAAAGATTAGAGCAATAAGGGATTATGCTGCACCTACAACACGTAAAGCATTAAAGGGGATGTTTGGTTTGTTTGGGTTTTATAGAAAATTTGTGTCTGGACAATTATTCAATGCACCATGCCTGCGAGAACTCTTAAAGAAAAATGTAGTTTATAAATGGACTTCTGAGTGTCAGAAGGCGTTTGAAGAATTGAAAGAAGCTCTTATTAATAGTAAGATTTTGAACCATCCCGATTTTTCGAAACCATTTTGTCTGGGATCTGATGCTTGTGGTTACGGGTTAGGAGTTGAACTATTTCAGTTGGAAAAAGAAGGAGAAGAGGAAGTCCACAAGACCATAGCCTTTGCGAGCAGGTCATTGCAACAATCCGAGAAAAATTATAGTATATCTGAACTTGAAGCATTAGCTGTTATTTTCGGCCTGCAAAAATTTGAAAAGTACCTTTTAGGACATGAAATTTGGATCTACACAGACCATAGTGCCCTTACATATTTAGACTCATGTCAGCTAAAACATGCTAGATTAAGAAGGTGGTCCCTGTATTTACAGCAATTTAATTATAAGATGATATACATTAAGGGTTCCGAGAACATCGTGGCGGACGCCTTATCAAGAAGTGTGAAAGATACAGGACAAGAAGGGAAATCTTTAAGAAATACCGATAATAATGAAGTAATGTTGGCCATCATGCAGCTCCAGGACGATGGCTTAATTAAGCGCATTTGTAAGAACCTACGGAGGGAACAGAACCAGGATGACAACGTTAAATTAGTAAAGAGTAGATTAGGTCATCCAGACTACCCAAAATTACTGGTCTACTATAAAGTGCATAAAGATGTCTTATTTAGGCGCAGGAAAGACAGTGAGGAGAATTGGAAAATATGTTTTCCGGAGCAACATGTAGATGCACTTATAGACTACGTACATTGTAAGTATGGGCATTATGGCGCTCGTAAATGTATAGCTAAGTTAAGTGAAGTGGTAATTTTTGATAATATGTGGAGAAGGGTGCAACAGCGATTAGAATCCTGTGATCGTTGCCAGAAAGTTAGGGCCAACAATAGAACTATCCAAGGACAGATGTATTCAGTAGAACCACAAAATCGGCTGGATTTAGTAGCTGTAGATTTATTTGGTCCACTACCAGTGTCTAGAGGGGGATGTGAATATGTGTTTGTGATGGTGGATGGGTTTACTAAGTACGTAAAATTTTACCCAATTAAGAAAGCCAACTCTAAAGTATTAGTGAATAAGTTGGAGAAGGACTATTTTGGGAAGATAGGAGTGCCAAAGGCAATATTGTCAGACAATGGGCCCCAGTTTATCTCTAAGAAATTTAGTGAATGTTTACAACAGAGAGGTATCGATCACATAAAAATCTCCGCGTACTTTCCTCAAGGGAACATGTGTGAGCGAATTATGAAGGAGTTAAACAGATTGTGTAGAACATATTGTCATAAAAAACACTCCGCTTGGGCCAATTATATTGAATACTTCGAAGAAGTAATAAACCATCTGAAGCATGAAGCCACAGGATATGCACCAGTAGAGCTAATGTGTGACATTAGGCCGAATAATATTTTATTCGACCTGGTCGAGTTTCCAAATCTCACAGACATAGCCATCGAAGAGAAGGAGAGACTGGCACGTATTAATATAAGAAAGAAGGCCCTGGAAAGAAAGAGAAGGCATGACGCAAGAGCTGATCCCACTAGTTTTCAGGTAGGGGATCTAGTGCTAGTGAAAACTAGGGAAAGATCTAAGAAACTTACGTCAGAAACAAAGAAGTTTACCGATGAGTACGTGGGCCCATTTAGAATCGTAGAGAAGCCTCACCCAAATGCTTATAGACTGGAGTTTGTGAAATCACATAAGGTGTTAGGGCTTAGGAACATTGTGGATTTGAAAAGATATGTTCAAAAGAGAGACGTGGCCAGGAGTGAGTAGATACCTCAGAGAGCTTTGCACTCTTTGCAGAGCTAAGTGCGTGACGAGCACTAGGTCTCGAGTCGTTTGACAATATTTCTTCCACTTTCTTTTCCGTATTGTCAACCTACCTCTTCTTTCATTCAGAACTAAAATTCTATCGTCTTTCCTTCTTCTCTATCGTAGTTTTTAAGTGATAAAGTGTTTAAGTAATGAGTAGGAAAGAACCTCAGTGCAGTATAGGTTAAGCGTAAGGAATGAGTGTAAGAGAAAATCAAAAAGGATTAAGATACCTCAGATAAGTAATAAGTCTCAGTAAAGTAAATGTTTGGCCTAAGGTGTGAGTAATGCCCTTAGAAAGGTAAAATAACTAAGAAATGTAAGAGCCTCAGAAAATATGGTGACGAACATTGAAGCTGTTTGTTAAGTAACAGAACGATATGTTAAGACGTAGCATTAAGCTAATGTTTAGGAAAGGAAATGGAGCAGTACAGCAAAACTGTCTGTTCAATGAAGTCAGAGCCTCAGGAGGTGATTTAGTGGTAAAATGAGTAAAGGTACAGTGCAACAAGGTTGACTGTCAAAGGGGTAAAGGAAGTTAAGTTAAAGGGACAGTGCAGCAGGACTGACTGTCAAATGAAGAGAAATATGTGAGAAAAGGAGAAAGAATGAGCATAGTGTTTGGCTAGCTCGATATTAGGAAAAAGTGAGGCTACGAAGGTGAGTAAATAAAAAGCTTAATGTTGGTAACCAGAGGTGGCGTTTGTTGGTAAACAGAGGAGATGTTTGTAAACAAAAGGAAGTGAGGCTACGAATGTAAACAGAGCTGAGGCGACGTTGGTAACTCAGGAGGTGGATGTATGTTAGAAAGTATGGGTAACGAGGTTTCGCAGATTAGTAGGAAACGCTTTAACAAATACTAACCTGAGTGTGTGAAGTATGAGTATGAGAGTTGTAAATTAAACCCGAATGTGACTAGAGAAAACCTGATGTTGACAAGAAATTGAAGTAACTCCAGATATGTGAGATGAGGAAAGTACCCATGACATCGATTCCATTTTTGACCAGAGACACACAAAGCTCCCCAAGTTTGTCGTAGAGATTAGTATAAGGATTGTAGTGTTGATAAATGAATAAGTAAATATGTATTTTTCAGTGTTTAATTTATGATACAGGACTACAGGAGATTGCCTGGAGACAGAATTGTAATATTGATAATTTTGTGTATATTTTATATTGTTGTGTATTGTACAGGAACTGGAGAGTCACCAGTGCTGGCGGAGATTTATTATGTATTTGTGAACTATTTGTAGGAATTGTTTTTCTTAGTATTTCTTATGTAACCATAACTTGTTTGATTATGAGATGAAGAAGTAATTAAAGAGTAAATGTGCCACTTCGGTACTGCATTAGGAAAGTCAATTCACTTTTCACTTTAAAAAAAAAAAAAAAAAAAAAAAAATTTCAAAATTGTACATACTGTAAAGTAAATTTTATCAAAAATATGAGACTTTAGAGTCAAGCAGATAGCGCCATTTATCGCTGCTGTAGATTAAGACGTAGCAGTTAGAAAGGGAACTGAGGCCAGCTGATGTTTCAGGTGCGCCGAAGTAAATAGAGGTGGTAGCACGAGACTTGAAATGGACCTCCCAAGCAGGACCCGGTCGAACTACGAGTGCTATCAAAATCTTAAGTGTAAGTGGTAAAAAAGTGACGCTCACCATAGCGATAGTAGTGTTAGTGTGCGTGTGACGTACATCAAGATAGTATTTAGGTTTGTTTTCTCTTTCAGGAATTTGTAAATAGAATTTTGTAATCTGAAAAATTTTTTTTTGAATGATGATAAAAGTGCATGTTTAGATATAAGATGTTTTGTAGGTCGTCAGCCCTAGGTATAAGTGGATGATTGATGTACAGGAACTATAAATGTTAAATAGCTGTTTGAGTAAATCTTTAATAGAAATTTTTTTAGAAAACTAAAAGTTTGTCATGAATGAAAAAATTTAGTTTCCTCAGGAGGTGTGTGGCGTCGCAACTAGTGCGAGCGCACAGTTTTCTATCAAATATTTACTGTGAAATGTAGACAGACTGTAAAGTAGCCATCAGATTAGCATATGTGCTGTAGCGGGCAGATTACCGGTGTCCGTTCGTCTGACGTCACGACCATATGGCATGTCTGTACCGTGAGAATGTAAGACCTGTGCGCTAACTAGCCGCGTGTATAACGTGGAACTTTCATCTTTAATAACTTCTAACTGAGGAACCTGAGGAAATTAAAAGTTAATATACTAGTTTCTGTTATGAATAAAAATAAGTCATCCAAATTTGAGCTTTGAAACCTGCATATTTTGGAAATTAGAAAAATCTTACAGAAAACGCAAATTTCTACAATTTTCGAGTCTAAATAAATACCATTATGTATAGATCACCTTCAGTGACCATCCAACTATGAAACAAAATCACCTTCCGTGCTTTTGTATTTATTTTGAGAATTTTACTTTTAGAAATTCACCTATAACTTTGTTAAAACCATAAATGTTTTGAATTTTTGTGAACAGTTATTTTATATGAGTAGGTGAGAGTGAATGAGTGTGCCTGAGTGAATGAAAGAGGGACATTCGCCATTCTTTGCAAGTGTATAAAATCTAGGTTGGAACTCGCAAGTGTTCAGACGATGTAACCGTGGGAACAGAGTCGCCAGTGGTTCCCCATCTTAGTGAATGTCGGATGTCCAAGAGTGTATGGTATTGTACAAGCAGCCAGAACGTTCGCGAGTATTTAAATAATTTCTGGAAATAAAGTAAAGTCTAGTTTTCCTTTCGGTTTGTTAAATTATACAGTAAATTTTGTGTAACAAGAAATCATGACGTAAATGATTCAGAAGTCATGACTGGTGCGTGCTAGATTTTGGCGCGAGGCGCACCCAAAGAGTTAATTCTGATTGGCTGTGTGAGCCAATGAGATGCGAGGACGGTTAGCAGACTAGGAGAGTGAGTCGCGAGTGGAGGAGGGGTCGCGAAGGAACTGTGATCGAGAAGAGACATGCTTGATGTGTCCTCGCGAATAATGTGTAAAATGAAGTCATAAAACGGCTTCATCGGTTCGGTACTGTGCGATTTGAGACTGGAAGAGTCCAGTAACGCGTAGTGTGAGTTTGAGCGAGTTGTGACTTTTCGTTCCGCGAAAGACGCGAGTAACTTTAATAATTAAAAGCGTGGCGGTACTTCGTAAACTTTTACTAAGTGCTTATGGCGAGCATTAACGTTAAAAAACGAACTATTATTGAACATCGACTGCAAACGTGTATGTTAGAAAATCGTCTGTGTTGCAGTAAAGTAAATTCCGTAACTTTGAAAGCTAATTCTGGCGGGGTTTGAGTGTGGATAGAATTGTGAACTGAACTTTCTTCAAACGTAGATTAGCGGGCTGATGATCAGGTTTAAAGACAATAAAGAGCTTAAATAGAATTACCAACTTCGCGTTCTCGTTTGAGTAAACAATTACTACCATTCCAATAACTCAATTTATTTAGGAAGATTGCTCATAGATTGTGTTTCAGCAAACATGTATCGCGGCCTCCGGTGAGCGGCTATTAAATTGCAGTTTCTTCAACACTGCTTTTCTGCAATTTTTCCAGTAGCTGCTATCAGGAGGGGCGAGTGCAGCAACTACCTAAGAAACGAGGTAGGTGGATTTTCTTTCAGGGAAAGGAAACTGCGCGATAAGTATAGCCTTTGAGTACGTTATCGCGTTGCGCAATTTCTTCCTTTTTTTCCGACTCTGAGGGAGCTGTCACCTTCTCTCAGCGCTGCCCTATTTAGGCTTCTGGGAGGGCTTTTCTCACGTTTTCTGTAATTTAGAGCATATTTACAAGTCCTGAGACGAACTCTTCCTATGTGTCGTAGGTTTAAACTCAATATAGATTTTCGTTTACATTCCAGCGAATATTTTTATTTTCTGTTACTCCTAGCGGCGCTCCCTAAGCTGTTCATCGCAATGACACACAAATGAGAATCCTAGCTAACAGCTTCACCAGTTTATAATTTTACATAAAGATGATTCCTAACAATGACCCGCATATGCCAATACAGGCAATAAGTGACAACCACGTGGACTTAACCTTTGTTTGCGCACTGTCAGTCTCGTAATTAATAGTGATTCAAATCTGACGCCATTTTGTCACACAAGGAACTTCGACCACGGAGAAAGTAGACGTTTTTCACTTTAGGATATTTTCCAGGAAGTTTCCGACATTCGTAAAACAGAAACGAGTTTCGACGCTGTGGAATGCAACGAGAAGTAGCAGGTAATGAATTGTTTCGGGATTTCACCATCCAAGCTGCAAACGATCATCGAGCGGAAAGATAATGTTGCTCATAAGTATTAAAAAGCGGGAGCAAGCAGACCGGGCGAGACGAAAGTTTATAGTATTGCCTTACTCAATGCAGGGTACAAAAGGTATTTGTCGGAACGCTAAGACATTTACGGTTAGTCTGGGAACAGAAGTCTCAGATACAAATAAGGAGTGACACGCTAGCTCCAAAGACATAAGGTTCTTTATGAGAAACTTAATTGACAAAAAGCAACCATTCGTGACAGTTGGTTCAGCATTGAAAAATGAATGAAGCTGAATTTATGTATTTTCGAACATTTGTGTGTACCTTCCGTTTCAAATACTAAAGCAAAAAAACATGTAAGAAAACTGGAAATACGTTAGTTAAAAAAAATCAAAATTTTATTTCGATTTTTCCTGATTTCATCTAGAGTAAAGTCGAGTTAATTATTCGAACTTCGAATTGTGCAGACTCGATTGTAACGGTCATTTGCGCTTCGAATTTTCTACTCAGGAGTAATGTCTAAAAAGTAAAAACAAATCTTTTCGTACTACTATCCACGTTGCAGTGGATGCTGGTTTGGTTGTCCTTTTTAGTATATCAGTATGATCATAGAGTCATAATCAACGTACACAACGCTGTTACGGTATAAAAGTACTTTGGTAAAAATAAAAGTCGCGTAAGAATGCGCTTTTGCCATGCATCCCAACTCCCTAAATCCGCCATCAGGCAAAAGAAAGTGAATACTCTTTCCTTTGCTTTCACCCTTCATCAATGACAATTGATAATGACTTGGCAGCAGAGACCTGTTTAGCTTGAGTGAGTGCTTAAACGGAAGGCATTGACGAATAAAAATAAAAAACATATATACGTAACGTCACGTAACCATGAAGAAAAGCAGACTTGGTTTATTTTACCATATAAGTTAATTCTTTTAAAACATCGTAAGTAGAATTAACAATTTCGGTCGCTTTCAACATCTAGGAATGTTCTTTATAATAGATAAGTTTCTGATATTTACTTATAGCATTCTTGTGTCTTTTCCCCTTGCATTTGGAGTTGTCTTCTCTGACTGCAGATTTTTGAGCAGCAGTGATGTCATTATCCTACATTTATGTTGGTCTGCAGCGCTGAGGTTGATCCCTCACCTGTGGTCGAGTGAGAGATCATTCCAAAGTATGGCAGGCAGCGAAAGACTTTGCGAGGGGCCGATCGTAGGGCCTCCAGAGGAACCTTCTTGGAACGCAAATTCGTGGTGTTCACAGAAGGTGAGTTTGCTGGTGGTTCGGAACTCCAATAATAGGCGCGTAATTGGGCCCCCTTAGTAACATGGCTGCCAAGGTGTGGAAGGATGGCAGTGTGCACAAGGTGGGGGAGTCAGTCCTGATTTCTAAAGAGTGCTTCCGGATGCCATGAAGAGTACAGGGTGCACCCAACTGCAGGTGGTGGCCCCAGTCGGTGCCAATGGCTTGTGTCGCTTTGGATTGGAGGAGATTCTCTCTCCTTTTGTTTAGCGGATATGGTTAAGCGAGTTTAAGGCGGAGCTCATAATCTGCACCATCATCGACAGAACCGACTGTGGTCCTTCGGTGCAGAGCCGAGTGGAAGGTATGAATCATAGGCTCAGGCGGTTATGTGACTGTGTAGGCCTCAGATTCCTTGACTTGAGCCATAGTGTGGTGGGTTTCCGGATTCCGCTTAATAGGTCAGGAGTCCACTACACGGGTAGTGGGGGCGGATTTTTAGGTTAGAGGGTCTCAGGAAAACATAGAAATGGCGTCTGTCTAAAAGGGGGCAGGTAACACACAGTAAGGTGGTTGTAGAAACGATCGGTGTTGTAAATTATCGTAGCTGTGTTGGGAAAGAACCAGAGCTCCAGGCCCTAATAGAAAGCACTGAAGCTCAAACAGTTATAGGTACGGAAAGCTGGCTAAAGCCGGAAATATGTTAAGCCGAAATTTTTTCAAACGACCTAACAACGTTCAGAAGGGATAGATTAAACATAGTTGGTGCTGGAGTATTTATTGCTGTCAGAAGTAGTTTACCTTGTAGTGAAACTGAAGTAGATAGTTCCTGCGAAATAGTTTGGGTAGAGGCTGTACTTGTCAATCGGACTAAACTGGATCGTTTTACCGACCCCGACTGAGAGGATATAGTTGCTGAACAGTTCAAAGAAAACGTGAGTCTCATTTCAAATCGGTACCCCACTCCCACAATTATAGTCGGTGTTGATTTCGATCTATCCTCGATATGCTGGAAAATTTATACCTTTAAAGGCGGCGGTACGCATAAAACGTCAGCCGAAATTGTACTGAATGCTTTCTAAAAAAATTATTTTGAACAATTAGTTCGTGAGCCCACTCGAAGCATAAATGGTTACGAAAGCGTACTTGACCTCATAGCAGCAAATATTCCTGGATGAATAGGTAGTATCATGACGAATACAGGGATTAGCGACCACAAGTCAGTTGCCCGTACACTGAATATTGTAACACCTACAACCATCAAAAAGAAACTTAAAGTACATCTGTTTAAAAAAAGCTGACAATGCTCTTAACGATTTTTAAGGAAACAGCCTCCACTCCTTCCGATCTGATCATGTAAGCGTAGAAAAGATGTGGAATGATTTCAGAGAAATAGTATCGATTGCAATTGAGAGATATATATACCACATAGATTAATAAGTGATGGTACTGATCCCCCATGGACAAAACGGGTGAAATCGCTGTTGCAGAAGTAACGAAAAAGCATGCCAAAACTAAAAGAATCCAAAATCCGCAAGACTAGCAATGTTTTGCAGAAGTTCTAAATATAGCGGTTACTACAGCGAGATGCTCTTGATAATTTCCGCAACAAAACTCTGTTTCGAAATCTGGCGAAAAACCCAAAGAGATTCTGGTCATGCATGAAGTACACCAGTGTCAAGACGCAATCAGTACCTTCACTGCGCGAAAGTAACGGTGGAGTCACTGATGACAGTGCTACTAAAGTAGAGTTAAGAAACGTGGTTTTCCGAAACTCCTTCAGCAATGAATACGAATTAAGCATTCCCTAAGCCCAGTCAACAGAAAGTGCCAAAATGAGAAGCATATATCCTCGGTGTAGCAAAGCAGCTTAAATCACTTATTAAAGGCAAGGTTTCCGTTCCAGATTGTATACCAGTCAATTTCCTCTGAGTGTGCTGATACAATAGCTCCATGTTTAGTAATTATATACAACCGCTCACAGAAAGATCCGTACCTAAAGACTGGAAAATTGCTCAGGTCACACCAATTTCTTAAAGTACTGCCTTTTGTGATGTTTAACAAAACTGTTGGCAAGCGTACTTGTTATACAAATGGGCACGGCAAAGGCTAAAGGTCGTAAAAAAAATTTCAGCGTTAAACTGGAAATAGTTGTAGGAGAGTATCAGAAGTAATAACCTAATGACATCTTTAATTTCTTGTACATTAGGTTTTTGTGTTGGAGAAGATTCTCATCAGTAATTTTAATAGTCTCATAAATGTGAATGTTAACAAGTAAATTAACTACGTTAAAGGATACGGAATTACCATCATCAGAAATGGAAAAGTTTTTAATTTTAGCTGTTAGTTAAAGGGAATTTTTGACAGTGTAGTTTTCTTCAAAAACATAATATTGCCGATTTCGTAGAAGCGCCGTCTGTATAGTTAACACTGTGGACAGTAAGCGAAGGCGGCGTGCAGTCGGAGTCGATGCTGGGCTCCAATTGTCGGCTACGACGGGACTGCCCGGGAGGCACACTTACACTCCAGTGGCCGCATGAGTCACGGTGGATGCAGCGAAAGGTCCGCAGCAGCAGTGATACTGTCGCGGTTGTGTGCACCACCTGTTCTAGTGTCTCGTGTGCACCAAGGACCTCTGCAGACCGAGTTGCAACTTTCTTAGCTCGCTGGACTGTGCAGTTGCTAATTTACAGGGGCTGTGCCCGATGCAGCCCGCCTGGCAGTAGTGTGTTGCAGCGTGGCGGCAGCGCCTGACAGCTTCCGCAACTGGACGAATGAACTGGCGGTAAAAAAAAGTCACAACTACTTTCGTTTTCTGACAAAGGCTATAGCCAAAAATTTAGTTATAGAGTTTGATGGTCTTTTCTATGTGCCTGAGCGATCATCCTTACGGTGAGTTGCGGACTACTCTCAGAGTATTTGCTCGAGTTACCCGTTGCGTGTGTTATCGCTGCGGTCTACACTAGATCGCGTGTTGACTGTGACATGTGAATGGCTGGCCACATGAATGGACTTTCGTGGCGGGCCAAAATTGCAGGCCATTTCTGTGGGTCTCTCTAACGGATCGGGCCTGCCGATCCTAAGCCCATAGTTTGCCACTAACGTGCGGGTACTACCATGGACCTAGGACTGTGGTGCCCCTCCTCGGCCCCAGGCGATGTATTTCGGAATCGTGACTGTCTCACAGCAAGTACATTGTACAGTGCGGCGTTTGATACAAAATTTATTTATTATAGTATATTTTGGCACTTCGAAAGTAGTTTATATATTTGAAAGAATGGACGATAAGAAAAAAAATTTGTGGCAATCGCAGGCAGTTTGTACACTATGAAGTCATGTATTTATTGAAAGAAAAAGAATCACACAATACCTGTAGATAATAGACATAACTCAGTGAGTAATAACCGACAATTACGAACATAGAAGCATAATTTTATTAGCAGTCACCTACAGTGTTGGTTGACACACCTCTTCCCCACCTTGTACATTTATTTCGAGAGGCCTACTTTTTTTCTGAGATGATTTTAAATACCATCACTGCTTTCAGGAATGTGTCTCGCAACTCCAAGAAAATGCATATTTTCGTCACCAAATAGGTTTCGCTTTATGAAAATTAATTAAGATCACTGATTTTAACATATCTACCATTGGGCTTCCTTTCTCCATCTACAAGCAGTTCATTACACAACATTTTGATGTTAGTACTTAAGATTTTTGTTCACACGTTCAGAAACACAGAGGTCATTACTTTTTTTTTTTACAAATTAGGTCTTTCACTTGGGGGAAAAGTTGTGGCAACCCTGTAATAGGTTTCAATTTTCAGTCTCATTGCAGCATTGTTATTTAAGACAAGGCATAAGAATGTAATGGGTTTGAATCATTGCATGTCAGTCATCCATGAACTGCCAAATCTTACACGTCATTAAGACACATTTTCAAAAGAGAAAAAAGGTACATTGCATAATATACAAAAAAAAAAACGAAAAAATGGACTCGCTCGGTGAGGATGTTATACAAACTTAATTATGTATGTAGACAGTTCATACGTTCCGGGAGTAGAGAATCTCGACTATTTTCACCCGTTATCGACATTGATCCTGGCAAGATACCGATCCCACGGATTAAAAGATTTTCGAGAATGTTTTCATTTTAATAGTATAAATGTGACGAAGTCATGCAGGAAGCAGGCGACCAGTATTATTATTTTAATAATGAACAGCCTCTGTTGCACCGCTTACCTAGACTTTACCCAGGTTTCAGTAGGGATAACTCAACCTTCTTCAGAATAACAGTGTTACTGTGTGTTCATAGTAGAGATCCAGTACAGCACTCGTGGCTGCCGTATCGCGGTCGCGAAGTGGGGCCGAGGCAGTGCAGATAAGTTTTACAGTCTGGCGATAGTTTATGAATTAGTAGTATTAACTTGGCGATGTCCACTATGGACAGACAGTAGATATGTTATTGTGAAGAAGGTTGGGTTATCCCGACTGAAACACAGGTAAATTCTAGATAAACGGTGCAACTGAGACTGTTCATTATTAAAATTAATGTTTACACAGTTGGTGACAGGACCGCGAAATGTTGAAGATATTTAAGTATTACTGTTATTAGAGTAATTAGAAGTTTTGCATTGAGGCTAACTGCGTCTATTCTGCGAAATTTTGCTTCACATGCAACTTTGAACGGACATATGCATATGGATATCTGATGACGGCTACATTCCGAAACACAATACTGCCATTCCTTGCGCGATATTTGACGTTTAGTATTGGGACCCAGTCAACATGAACGCAGAACTACTGATGTTGTAATTTGAAGTTCGATGTTGGATAACAATTTCCGTGTGATATAATAACAAATTGCCAGTTTTCGGATTTTTCCTTTACGTGTACTGTAAAACCTTGCTCCTTGCTAATTTTCATTAGTGTAGGTCAACAGAAAGTGCCCTCTAGGTCTGTATATTTTACACCGTGAAGGGAACACGACCTCTGTATGTGAAAAAAATTTCAACTTGATACATCTCCCCATTCCCGAAGCAAAGGATCTGCAACAGACAGACAAAACAAGGGTAAAAGATTAAGTGGTATATTTAGCCAAAAACATGGCACACTGCACTTAAAAATACAAAAAAGAAAGGCACCGAGATTCGAACTAGCGACTTCTACTGTTCCTGCACGCTCATTATCGCTAGACTACCAAGCCCGACATTTGCTTTTTTATGCTTATGGGGGGGGGGGGGGAGGATTTATTTTAATTGGTTGTGATGCCCAGATAACATACACGTAAACGCGATCCTGTTGCCAGTTACAGAGCAGTAAAACGCCAACTCGCATCAGTATATTGCTTTATTTGTATCACATATTCGAGCACAATTTCCATCTGTACTTGTGTAAACTTTTAAGAAGCGAATCGCCATAACTACGCTTACGTCTTTGGTCACGAGATATTTTTTGTACGCCTACTGTCAAACTCTGTATTACCTTTTGCGTCAGTAATCACGTGCTGATTACCAAGTAGCAGCCGACAGTTAATAAATGTTTTACTTTTTATCAGCGCACCTTGTATTCACGCATACGACTGTGTACAGTTCTCAGAGATTATCAGCATTAACTTCCAAGCTATCCACAAGGAATCAAGAGTGGCATTAGAGCCACCCTGAAGTCTAGGCTGGTCTTCACGGTGGCACGAAATCTTGGTCAAGCAGAAAATTTATAATTCTGAACTCAGGCGTAACGAGTTACCTCAGACTGAATGAGCTCCCCCCTGCTAAGCAGCATGGATTCCGAAAACATCGACTACGTGCAACCCGACTCGAACGACAGTCTGAAAACCAGAGATCAAGGCAGACAGGGGAAAACGGTGTTTACTGATTTCCGAAACGCATTTCACTCACTAGGACAACTGTGCTTTTTAAGTGAATTGGGTTTTGCATGATCTATATTCTCGAAATTCATGCTGGCTCGCGTTGAGGTCGTTCTGTTTGACCTCAGAATATGTTCTAAGGTACTACAGCAAATCGATAGCGAAAAATAAAACTGTGCAGTTAAACAGGCGAAAAAATGCCGTACCCTATTACCGTGATGCCAAAGAGTCGCAGTTGTAACAGCTGAAATCATACAAATACATTGTTGCAACACTTAATAGGTACAAGAAATGTCACGACCACAATAGTCTGAGTTGTAGGTAAAGCAGCAAAACAGTGCAGCTGACAATCCCCGCGAATTTCCGCTAGCCCCTTGTAACTCAGGGCAGGCTGCTGCTTCTTGTGGTCGAACAGCCAACCCCTTACTGCATTCCACGGTTACGCCGATGGCGAAGGCTGTGGTACTGAGATGAGAAGAATTTAGTGCACGAAGGCTGAGGGCTTACACATCCACACTATGTTCGTTTAGGACTTAAGCTCACGTTCTCTAAACACTTCCATAGTGGAAAATGATGAAAGGTTTCTGTTCCAGTAGTGTGCTGCAGCGTTGGCTCTTGCTATACCGTGCCCAGTTGGCTGTGTTTTGCCTTGCAATGCATAACACACTCATCCACTCGCCACTTTTATTTATCATCATCCCAATGAACCATGGACCTTGCCGTTGGTGGGGAGGCTTGCTTGCCTCAGTGATACAGATAGACGTACCATAGGGCAACCAAAACGGAGGAGTATCTGTTGAGAGGCCAGACAAAGGTGTGATTCCTAAAGAGGGGCAGCAGCCTTTTTAGTAGTTGCAGGGCAACATTATGGATGATTGACTGATCTGCCCTTGTAACACGAACCGAAACGGCCCTGCTGTGCTGGTACTGCGAATGGCTGAAAGCGAGGGGAAACTATGGCAGAAATTTTTCCCGAGGGCATGCACATTTACTGTATGGTTAAATGATGATGGCGTCCTCTTCGGTAAAACATTTCGGGGGTAAAATAATCCCCCATTCGGATCTCTGGGCGAGCTCTACTAAGTAGGATGTCGTTATCAGGAGAAAGAAAACTGACGTTCTACGGAACGGAGCGTGGAATTTCAGATCCCTTAATCGGGCAGGTAGGTTAGAAAATTTAAAAAGGGAAATGGATAAGTTAAAGTAAGATATAGCGGGAATTGGTGAAGTTCGGTGGCAGGAGGAACAAGACTTTTGGTCAGGTGACTACAGGGTTATAAACACAAAATCAATGAGGGGTAACCAGGAGTAGGTTAAATAATGAATAAAAAAAATAGGAGTGTGGGTAAGCTACTACAAACAGCATAGTAAACGCATTATTGTGGCCAAGATAGACACGAAGCCCACGCCTACCACAGTAGTAGAACTTTATATGCCAACTAGCTCTGCAGATGACGAAGAAATGTATGATGAAGTAAAAGAAATTATTCAGATAGTGAAAGGAGACGAAAATTTAATAGTCATTGGTGACTGCAATTCGGTAGCAGGAAAAGGGAAATAAGGAAACGTGGTAGGTGAATATGGATTGGGGGGGGGGGGGGGGGGAAGAAATGAAAGAGGAAGCCATCTGGTAGAATTTTGCACGGATCATAACTTAGCTATGATTAACACTGGGTTCAAGAATCATGAAAGAAGGTTGTATATGTGGAAGAGACCTGGAGATACTGCAATATTTCACATTATATAATGGTAAGACAGAGATTTAGGAAACAGGTTTTAAATTGTAAGACATTTCCAGGGGCAAATGTGGACTCTGGCCACAATCTATTGGTTATGACCTGTAGAAACTGCAAAAAGGTGGGAATTTAAGGAGATGGGACCTGGATAAACTGAAAGAACCAGTGGTTGTACAGAGCTTCAAGGAGACCGTAAGGGAACAAATGACAGGAATGGGGGAAAGTAATACAGTAGAAGAAGAATGGGTAGCTTTGAGAAACGAAGTAGTGAAGGCAGCAGAGGATAAAGTAGGAAAAAAGATGAGGGCTGCTAGAAATCCTTGGGTAACAGAAGAGTTATTGAACCTAACTGATGAAAGGAGAAAATATAAAAAAGGAGAAAATATAAAAATGCAGTAAATGAAGAAGGCAAAAAGGTATACAAATGTCTCAAAAATGAGATAGACAGGATGTGCAAAATGGCTAAGCAGAGATGGGTAGAGGACAAATGTAAGGATGTAGAGGCTTGTCTCACCAGGGGTAATATAGATACTGCCTACAGGAAAATTAAAGAGAACCACTTGTATGAATATCAAGAGCTCAGATGGAAACTCAGTTCTAAGCAAAGAAGGGAAAGCTGAAAGTTGGAAGGAGTATATAGAGGATCTATACAAGGGTGATGTACTTGAGGACAATATTGTGGAAATGGAAGAGGATGTAGATGAAGATGAAATGGGAGATATGATACTGCATGAAGAGTTTGACTGAGCAGTGAAAGACCTGAGTCGAAAACTTTCCATTAGAACTACTGACAGCCTTGGGAGAGCCAGTCCTGACAAAACTCTACCATCTGGTGAGCAAGGTGTATGAGACAGGCGAAATACCCTCAGACCTCAAGAAGAGTATAATAATTCCAATCCCAAAGAGAGCAAGCGTTGACAGATGAGAAAATTACCAAACTATAAGTTTAATAAGTCACAGCTGCAAAGTACTAACGCAAATTCTTTACAGATGAATGGAAAAACTAGAAGCCAACCTCGGGGAAGATCAGTTTGGATTCCGTAGAAATATTGGAACACATGAGGCAATACTGACCCTACGACTTACCTTATAAAGTAGATTAAGGAAAGGCAAACCTACGTTTCTAACATTTGTAGACTTAGAGAAATCTTTTGACAATGTTGACTGGAATACTCTCTTTCAAATTGTAAAGGTGGCAGGGGTAAAATACAGTGAGCAAAAGGCTATTTACAGTTTGTACAGAAACAAGATGGCAGTTATAAGAGTCAAGGGACATGAAAGGGAAGCAGTGGTTGGGAAGGGAATGAGACAGGATTGTAGCCTCTCCCCGATGTTATTCAGTCTGTATATTGTGCAAGCAGTAAAAGAAAAGTTCGGAGTAGGTATTAAAACCCACGCAGAAGAAATAAAAACTTTGAGGTTCACCAGTGACGTGGTAATTCTGTCAGAGACAGCAAAGGACCTAGAAGAGCAGTTGAACGGAATGAATAGTGTCTTGAAAGGAGGATATAAGGTGAACATCAACAAAAGTAAAACAAGGATAATGGAATGTAGTCGAATTAAGTCAGGTGATACTGAGGGAATTATATTAGGAAATGAGACACTTAAAGTAGTAAATGAGTTTTGCTATTTGGGGAGCAAAATAACTGATGAGAAGTAGAGAGGATATAAAATGTAGACTGGCAAGGAAAGCGTTTCTGAAGAAGAGAAATTTGTTCACATCGAGTATAGATTTATGTGTCAGGAAGTCGTTTCTGAAAGTATTTGTATGGAGTGTAGCCTGGTATGGAAGTGAAACATGGACAATAAGAGAATAGAAGCTTTCGAAATGTGGTGCTACAGAAGAATGCTGAAGATTAGATGGGTAGATCATATAACTAATGAGGAGGTATTGGATACGATTCGGGAGAAGGCGAGTTTGTGGCACAACTTGAGTAGAAGAAGGGATCGGTTGGTAGGACATGTTCTCAGACATCACCAATTTAGTATTGGAGGGCAGCAGGGAAGGTAAAAACGTAGAGGAAGACCAAGAGAGGAATACAGTAAACAGATTCAGAAGGATGTAGGTTGCAGTAGGTACTGGGAGAGGAAGCAGCTTGCACAGGATAGAGTAGCATGGAGAGCTGCATCAAACCAGTATCAGGACTTAAGACCACAACATCCTAATGATCAAATTTGTGCTGTATTCATATTAATTTATCTCATTTTTATTACAATATACAACAAATAACTGTTTTTATGACACAAGAAATTATGTGCTGGACAGACCTATTCCTTGAAGTTGTGATTTCATTTGCCACATCATATATTTTTCTACAGTTGAGCAGAGCTATTCACTTATACTTTAGTGACATTTTTTAAGCATGTGGTTATTGATCTTCTTATGGGCTTGCCAGACACATTCACTGATGAAATTTTGTTCATCACATGAATTTAAATCCTTATACATTTGTGCACAGCTATTCACTTATGCTGTAATAACATTTGTCAAGCATGTGGTTCTTTATAAGAGTTTTAAATTTATCCTAATTTTCCAGCTCTTTGATATGTTTTGGTAGTGCATTAAAAATTTTGATTCCTTGATTACATACATGTTTCTGACTTTGGGTCCTTATTACAGCCTGTAAGTGGAGATTTTTACATTGCCGTGTATGGTAACCTGTATTGGTTTTTCATTTTGTCGCGATTTTGTTTGATCACCGACAGACATTTCAGAATGTATAATGATGGAATTGCAAAAATTTCCAATGCTTTAAAAAGTGGCCTACAACGTGTTTGATGTGGGCTCTGGGTCATTATCTGAATAGGGTGTTTTTGTAATTTGAAAATCTCATTTAAACAACAATTTGTTTTTCCTCAAGGATACTATCCCATAGGCCTCAATTGACTGGAAATAGCCAAAATATACTAATCTGGTACAGTCATTACTACAAACTCTTGAAATTATTCCAAGTACAAAACATGCTGAATTGGGTTTTAGTGCTAAGCTCACCACATGGTCCTTCCAGTTTATCTTCTCATCAATGTGCATACCCAGGAATTTTGCTCACTGAACTCTTTCAAGTTCTTTCCCTCCATAGTGAGATGTAGGTCGTCATGTTCACTTATTCTTACATATTGCACATAATTAGTTTTTTTTGCATTCAGTGTTAGCACTGAGCCATTTTTGTGTATCTTGTAGGACATGGTCCACAATAGTGTGCAATGACTGCTTCATAAAACAAACAATTAAACTAGTATCTTCAGCAAAACAACTTGATTCTAGCTTTTCTCTCTGGCACATGAATATAATTAATGTAAATGGGGAACAGCAAGGGGCCTAATAGACTTCTTTTGGTGCTGTAATTCCAACCACCTGCATCCTCTTTTCCAGATACCACTCAAGCCACTTTTTGCTCCGGTCCTCTGATACCTATAGCTTCAAGCTTTCCAAACATATGCTGTGGTCAACAGTGTCAAAGGCTTTTGAAAGCTCTAGATTTATCCTGACAACACTTTTTCCCTCTCCCAATTTACTAATTATTTCCTTTGGGTTTTTTCCAGTACAGCTGTTTCGCTACTACTCCCAGCTAGAAATCCATGCTGATTACTGTTTATCAGATTCCATAATTAAGATAATGTGTCACTCGATATTTGATTAGTATCGCCAAAACCTTAGAGAAAGTTGGGAGAAGTGAGACAGGTCTGCAGTTTTCTGTTTCAAGATTATCACTCTTTTTCAACAGGGGAACGAATTTAGAAATTTTCCGTTTCTGTGGAAAAAACTTGCATAATACAGTTGATATGCTACACTGGGTTTTTTTCTTTATTGTGTAGATACATGGTCTGGTCCATAATATTAATGTGACCACTGCCTGCAATCAAAATCGACATGCAGTAACCACTCACAGACAACACCACTAGCAGTGAAGGGTATACAAAGCATGTTGGGAGCCACAGAAAACAGTGCAGTTGTCACTGTAAGGAGGAGACAAAATGTGCACTGTCATTGGCTTTTGGGGAAAGGGTGGAAGCATTTGGGAATGACTAAGTCTGTAAACTGTTTGCATGTCAGTGTGGTTAAAGTATACTGTGCTCAGCAAAATTGCGCTATTCAGAATTGGTGCCGAGGATACTGTGGTGTAGTCGTGGGCCACAGATGACAGGGGTGAATGTCAGCTGCAGAGGCGTGCATCTGTTAAACAACTGACCACCCAAATGAACTGAGAGGCATTTCAAATGACAGATGGCTATTGGAATGCACATTGTTAAATGTCTGAAAGCAAAACACACTGCAACAACTGTCAGAATGGGGCACGACAGGGGAGGGAGTCTGTGGCATTCCCTGGGTGGTGATGATATTCTGGGAGGCACAAAGGATCAACAGATGTATCCGTCTGTCCTCGAGGGCCGTGTCCACCCGTACACACCGTTTGTTTTTATTCAGCATAGTGACATTTACCAGCAGTACAATGCAACACAGCTCGCAGCTCATGTGTGGTTCAAACAGCAACAGGACGAGTTTATCACATGCCTCTAACCACCAAAGACTCGGATATAAACCAACTGAGAATCTGTGGGAACCCCCCTGCCAGGGTGTATTGTCCGTGGATCCTCACATGAGAAACCTAGAACACCTGGTCTTGGCAATGAAATCGTAATGGCTCCACACCCCTGTTAATACAGAACCTCACAGCCACGTGGGGGAGCCCAGTTTGATACGGGATTTTTGTGTCCTTGGAAAGTGGGCATTGTGTTGTTCTTGTCATCAACAAGCATGTCTCAAAAGCAGCATAAAATGAAAAGAATTGCAGTAGGCAGCTGATCGAGCCTGGATGGGGTCTGCCAGTCATTAATGCCATATGATCATTTCCATGAATCTCTTCCTGCATGTCTCGCAACGGTGTGCACTGCAAAAAGAGGTTATTCGAGGTCTTGACGGGTAGTCACATTAACGTGTCTGGACAGTGTATTTTCAGAAGAAATGAAGGTAACAAACTAAATAAATCATAATTACATTATTACTTTGCAGTGAGCCACAGGAGACCAAGGTCCATTGTACCAAAATACTCATAAAACATCTTTGAACCACCACCTGAATTTTATCAGTGGAGTTCATCTCACCCTTTATGTAGGAGAAAGTAAAAAACCTCCATAGACAATTTCAGAGGAGCCTCATATCTGATAGTACACTGATAAGATATCTTTTCGGTTGCTACTTTGGACTTGTGATCACTGTATGTTTCTGAGGAAAGGCCATAATGTTCAGACTTTGGTGACCAAGGTAGACAAAAGCTTTTAAATTTTGAAATAGTATCTTTGTTTGTTTATAGCCCAACACATTTAGCAATTTAGTCACTGTTCCTCTTTGGTACGTTTCCCTTTCTAATGCTCTAGGTGGAATGAAGTGGTCATATGGACATTGATACCTGGGAGTCACTTGCTGGGTAAGTTTGGCTGACAAGTAGCAGGTCTTTTCTGTTGACACCACGGTGGGTGACTTTCATGCTGGCGATGATGAATCAATAATAAGGACAACATATCACCCACTCCCTGAGCAGAGAGAAGGTGCGACATGACTGGAAATGAACTGCATGGCAGTCAGATATGCTGACCACTCAGTGAAGTGGGTCGATAGATGCTACTCAACGTTATTTGCCTCCCTTCATCACATATTTTATAATGTGCCTTTTACATGCTCTTTCCTCAACCCTCCTCGTATGGGATTATTCTCTCCCAAATGCTTGTCTACAAGGAATGTTGTACCACACAATGTGGCCACATTAAGATCCTAACTCGTAGTTAGTCATCGAGATGAACATTGTAAGTTGCCATTGACAGTCAGTCTCAAACACAACAGGAATCACTGCAGACCCATGTCTACTAGTTTTCAACCAAATATTGTGATGCCAAGTTGCATGCAGTGGGACCGTTGCAGAAGACTATTGAGGCATAAAAATGTATATGTTGTCAGTGGAGCAAACACCACATAAACTGGACAGCAGGTGACTTAAAATGTGTGGTGGTTTAGCCTCTTTCTGAGAACATACCAAGGGCTCTGACAGCACAATAAGGTTTTTAACCTGCAATGGGCAGAGGATAAACAGAGTGTCTCAAAAGTTACAGAACACTTATGTTGTGTAACAGCATGCAAACAAATTAGACCTAAGGTATTGTCACAAAGTTTTATGCAGTTTAATCAATTTCAACATGTGGGCACAATTTCCAGTCTGTTATCAGGATCGATCCTCATTCAGCACATTATATCTGCATCACCTGTGGCAAGGACAGAAATGATTTTGTTCATTAAATTTTTGATGTGGTTGACAGCTGCTTGTTAGAATCTGTCCTTGGTATGTGCTCACAGAAACAAGCCCACGTTTCTAATGCCTGTTGGCCTAGAACACCAGGGAATAGGACCACCCCTGCCATTTCAGCATACCTCGTAACACCTGGTCCGCAACATCTGCCACAGTGCACCATATTGCTGGAAAAAGACTGTGTCTCGGGAGTCAGCCAGTCATAGTAACAGCCTGAGCATATCAAGGTAAGAGGTTTTTTTTCTGAGGATAAAATGGTCCCAGAATACCACCAAACAACAGAACACATTCCCTGCCATGTACCTCTTCCATCACAGTATGTGGATTGGTAACATATCATTATCTTCTCACTGGCTATGTATATACTCTGAATTGCCAACAAAACTGGCTTAGGCATGCGTATTCAAATACAGGGATTTGTAAACATACAGATTATGGCACTGCAGTCGGCAATGCCTATATAAGACAACATTTTTCTGGCACAGATGCTAGATTGCTTAGTGCTGCTGCAATTGCAGCTTATCAAGATTTACGTGAATTTGAATGTGGTGTTATAGTTGGCATATGAGCAATGGGACAAAGCATCTCCAACGTAAGAATGAAGTGGTTATTTTCATGAGCATTCAATGAATATCCGGAATCTAGTAAAACATAAGATCTCCGACATCATTGCAGCCGAAGAAAGATCCTGCAAAAACAGGACCAACAACTGAAGAGAATCATTCAAAGTGACAGAAGTGCAACCCTTCTGCATATTTCAATGCTGGGCCATGGACAAGTGTCAGAGTGTGAACCATCACCGATATGAACTTTTGTAGCGGAAGGTCCACTTGTGTACCCTTGATGACTGAACGACACAAAGCTTTATGCCTCACCTGGGTCCATCAACACCGATATTTGACTGTTGATGAGTGGAAACGCATTGCCTGGTCGGACAAGTCTCATTTCAAACTGTGTCGTGCAGTTGGACACGTACAGGCATGGAGACAACCTCTTGAATCTATGGACACTGCATGTCAGTAGGGGACAGTTGTAGCTGGTGGAGGCTCTGTAATGATGTAGGAGGCATGCAGTTGGAGTATATGGCTAGGTATGACCCTGAAAGGTGACACATACATAAGCATCCTGTCCATTGGGAATTCTGATGGACTCGGTCAATTCCAGCAGGACAATGATACAGTTGGCAGGTCCAGAATTGCTACAAAGTGGTTCCTGGAACACTCTTCTAAATTTAAACACTTCCACTGGCCACTAAACTCCCCAGATTTGAACATTGAGCTTATCTGGTATGATTTGCAATGTGCTGCTCAGAAAAGACACTCACATAGCCCTCTATGCAGCATTCAAAGTGTCAATTCCTTCCATCACTACTTCAGACAATAGTCATGCCCATGAGGCACAATTGATTACTAAACTTAGCCAGCACTGTACAACTGATGCGTGTTATGAAGATGTAACATACTTTGCTCAGAGACAATAAAAGTGTGTGGGTAAATACTTTTATCAAAACTGAACATGAATGCCCAAAAATAGAGTTAAGTTCCAATATTTGCAGCTCTTGCTATGTAGATGAAGTTTACTTTTAAAAACAAGAGTAGAAGGCTTAGATATATCATGCAAGATTATTTATAGTGATATTAATGTAGGTAAGATGTAAAGAGAGATAGGGGGGCAGGTTTTTTTTTAATTTAATTATTTTTGAAATATAAAGCCTTCATAGTTGTGAAGGCAAGATTTGTCATTGAGCAAGTAGACTGGTGCTGTATCTCTGTTGAAAGATATTTCAGTTCCTTCAAGAAAGTCAGATTTCTTGCCTGGTTCTTTTCTACACTGATTGCCACAATTCTTGCCCAGTAACTCATTCTGCAAAGTCAGATTTGTTTTGGATGTTAAGACAGAGTGCATCCCTGTGCTTCTACCAGTTTGTTTATTGCAGAAGTTTGGACATACCTGACTTGTGATATTCTTGGTTAGTGCTTTCAGTATTGTGTTGCTTGTGAAGAAGCTTATTTTTATGTCATACAACTTGAAGAGGTTGGCATGAAATCTTCCTTGAGGAAGGTCAGCTTATTACAAAGATGGTCTTCCTGTTTGTGGGTGGTTGGTTTAATTTATGTATTACAGCGGGAATGTATTCATAACTGGAGGCAGCTGATTTTACAATTTGTGTTTCTTTTTATATTTCACTTGTATCCATTGGATCATTACGCATGTGATTAAACATTCTTCTGAAGAACACATTTTTATATTGATATGGATGGTAACCCTGGTAATTGTTGGCTTCCTGGAAATTTCAGAATTTTATATAAAAAGTTTTGTTCATGTTTCATTCCTACAGTGACATGAAATGAATTGAATTTTGTGGTGTAATTTATTAATTTCTTCAGCTAGATTTTTCCATTTCCTTTGGTTGTTCTGTTGAAAATAACGAAATGAGAGTGTCGCAATTTTCTGTATTCTCAATGAATAAACTTATTCTAGGTCCCTACAGCTGTTGTGTGATAATCTAGTGTAAATTCCTGCAGATAAGAAAGGGATTTTGAACTCATGTCCATAAGCTGCACTCATATGCGATACTTATAGAAATGATTCTGGTTGTTATTGAGTACAGTGGTTCTACCTGACAGCAGTTTCTAGTGATTTAATGCATTTGCTGTCCCAATAGTAATTTTTGCCAGGACCTGCCAAGAATAACACTGCTGCCTTCCGACAGTTCTCTCAAAACCCTGTGATGTAAGCACGGGCATTAGAATGCTTTTGAGTCTCGCAGCGAGACCACTAACAAGGTTTTGCCCCCTGCTGAACACCAAACCCACAGACAGTCTGGTTTTCTTTTTGTGAAAGTGAAAATTGAACCATTGTGGGTGCTATGATTGTCAGTTTCCATTAACATGACACATGCAGAGTGGCAGGTATTATAAAAAACGGTGCCATATCTTGGCGAACTTCTTTGATTTGTTAAGCACTGCCCTAAAAACAGCAGAATGCCAAAGTTATGAGGTGATGTGAGATATTATGCTTGATATCATTACAGCCCACTATAAACTAGAGATTGCTTCTGCCAAGTAATCAAAATGTGGTCCATAAAGAAACTTTGTTATTCCAGTAGGCAGCGGGTCATTGATGTTTAGTATGCTTGAGAGCTGTTCTTTGTTCACACAGTGTTACTCATGAAAAATGACATCTTAGGCATGTATTGACCTAACCAATGACAACTGGCTTTGGCGAAACTTATTACTAGTCAATACCTGTTATGTGTTCAGTTAATGAATTTACACATTTGTCTATCTGGCATAGCAGTTCACAATATTTTTCCCTTTCTTCTGTGGTGGTTTGTTCTCTCACACCCCTAGTCAAGAGGACCAACTGTCATGGTCTTAAATAGTCCTTGATTGGCATACATAATCCTTCCTAGTGTCTCTAGATCTTTCAAAGGAACATAAACATCTCACTTCATTTTTCTGTCTCTTCTCAGCCTTGAGAACCCAGTTCCGTGCACCACCAAGATTATATAGCCACTGGCCTAATTGGAGTGATTCTCACACATTCTAATTTCTCATTTCATCGCCTTTTAGTTTTTTCTTTGCTTTCTACTAAATCACAAGTTCTAGAAAACTTGTCTATTAAGTAAAACATATGCTCCCAACATAAAGGAACTTGCAGACCACACAGAAGACCTGAAAATTTAGTTTGATTTTGGAGCAGAACAACTGGTGTTGGCAGTAAAAAATTTTATAATTTTGGTGTGGAGCAACCTTACTTACCTTCTATTGTTGTGACAGAAATACTAATAAACATTTAACATGTATTTGGTCCAAAGAAGTTTATTTCTACAGTGTCTGCTAGGATGCCATTGTTTATCAGTGAATAATGTAAACCACAAAAAAGTAAATGAGAATAATAGGGTTTAGGAGCATACTTGTCACAACCATTGTAGTGGAAGTGCTTCTGCTATGACTAACATTGTGTGAATGTTTCTAACTGGATGACAGTAAGACCATGGTCAGTACTGGAACCTGAAAGTACCTTATCTTGCTCCTGCCCTTCTGCAGTAATATAAAAATGAAACAGAGTGTCTTCCAGTGTAGAATTTTAACATTTTAAAGTAGTTCCTAGAACATGTTTCAGTATTCAGGTTGCAAAAGAAATTTTTGGAGCATCTGTCAACGTTTTCAATTGTATAACTGTGTCAAAATGTACGTACGTCTTGTTCAGCAGTATTCAGTTTGTAAATATTTCAAGAGAGATGCTCTTTTTAATTTATTAAATGCCACATCAGTAAAGTGGCAATCTATGGGATCAAATTGAGGCAGTTTTAATATTGGACCTGGTATGGCCTACAGATGCACCATTGGTTATTTATACTAAACAGAAGCCTTAGAACAAAATGAATAGCACTGAATGTAAACAAAATTTGAAAGAGGTAAGTGCTGGCACAGATTGCATTGACTTGTTTATCAAGTTTTGTATTGTCATCAGAGCTAATAAAGTTATTGCCAATAACAATGAACATGAAGGAGTTATAAGTCTGTCTTGTATCAATTGGCCAAAATTGAAAACTAATCGGTTAATGTGAGAACAAGGGGACATAAGTGACAACATAATCTGGATCTTGGTGAAACAAACTCAAATGAATACAAATATTATTTAGTTACATTTACTAGCTGTTCTAGTTCCCCTCAACAATGTACAACTGCCTTTGGCTATGAGATTTAGCTTTATTGCAGCAAGAGAGAATGGATGCAAGGTATTTCAGTGTGTACTACAAGTATTTTGATGAATTTTCATTTCCAACAAGTAGTACATTCTGGCTGTAGGCATACAATTTTAAATGTATTGGGCCTAATTATTGTTTCTATTGTAAACATGACTAGCATTAGTGGTCATGTAAAAACAGTAGCACATATTATGTAGCTCTATTTGCTGAAGAGCTACTCAGGTCAGAATATTACAACCTATTTGTAGCCCACCTTATTGGTGAAATTACTGTAGCTGTGAAGTTGTCATTTGGAACAGAAGCGCACAATAAAGTATTTTGAGACCAGCAGAAGTGCTTTTTACCAATGTATGTAGGTAGTTCTAACAATTTTTCGTCCAGTGAGTCTTCCACCTAGCTTATGGTTTAACACTATGTAGCAGTGAGATAACAGGTGACCATCGGCATGATTAAATGTTTCTTAAACTAACTGTTTCTGTAAGTTGATAAAATTAACCCTTAAGTAATAAAAATGGTCATGTATATAGTTGCACACTGAAGTCCCAAATTATATTTATAATGCAGTGTTTGTTAATGTTGTAATGTGCCTACGAAACATTTATGGTTGAAATTTACTGTAAAAGAGAGATGAATTTAAAAAAAATGCTAATGGTCTTCTTAATTTTGTTGGTTTCATTGTTCCCATCACCTATTACGTATGTGAGAAATATTAGCAGTGAGGCTGTTTTGTTTTTTTGTATGGCATCGAGTAATTACTTCATAGCAAATCCCAGAGGTTAAAAATGTTGTACTGCATGAAAGGCATGGTAATTCTACAGAGCTGCAGTTGCACTACCTTTGAGCTGTGTACATTTTTTAAAATACAAGCAGGTATCAGTTTTATGCTGTAAATGTCTTGGTAAGCTTTCCAGTGGAACAACCAGAAATCTGTGTGCAAATTAACACCATGCAAGCAGTGTAGGTAATGGTGACAGCTCTTTTAATACACCCTGTATATGAAAACAAACTACATACACACAATTTTCGAGTGTTTAGGAGAGGAAAAGAAGCTTTTTTTTATGTGACTGCCTCTAAATTTCTTTTTTTTATAGGGGGAGACGATGGTGGTATATGAAGCACTGGTTACCAGTTCAGCTGAATGCATTGTCACTATTTGAGCAAGCATATTCCAGTTGTGCCATAATGTAGACAGGTGATATTTTCTGAATTGCCCCTATACCAATAGTCACATCATATCTTGAGCATTACTAACATGTCTGGCCCCACAAATTCTTTGTAAATGTAGATTTTTGTACACAATGTATGCTACTTTTTTAGGAGCACCTGCTGACCAGAGAGTAACAACCTCAGGATAAAAGCAAGTAGCTGTACAGGACAGAAGGGTTGGAGCTTGACTAAGGTAACTCAGAAAGTACCTTTGTCCTTGATTCACATTACCTGTCATGACTAGAGAGAGATAAACAAAACAAAGATAGTTCAACTGTTAATTACCCCCTTGCCACACAGACACACTGCTTAAACATAGTTACCATCATAAGCAAAAATTTACATTAAAAGGCGACAGGCACTTCCATTGAAGTCCTAAGTATGAGGTGCATCCTGAAAGTAATTGCCAAATCATTCTACTGCCACTGCAGCACTTGTGTTGTAGGTTCACACATTTCTCTGGTTCATTGTCTTGACACTGCAGCTCAATTTTGTGGTATTTATATTTGTTAGTGATCAGTCAAAATCTTTAGGACAACCTCTGAGCCCAGTGACTGTGAAGTGTGCTCTGTTATGTTTAGTTCCAACACACAGAACATTAAGCCAGCTGAAATTCATCAACTTGTAGACATTTACGGTGAGAAAGTGGATGAGACAGTTGAAGAAACACTCATGACGAAGCATGTGTTGGACAGCCTTCTGTTGTCACTGATGGTATGGGTGAGAAAACACATGGTTCACAATAAGAATGTATTTCAAAAACTGTTTTGCATGACTCAGTCATAAATTGCGTTTGAAAAATGCTTTCAAAATTATGTACCTTGGCAGAGTTTTGACATTTCAGCACTGAATACAGTGATAAGGAAGATGAGTTCTTAAATAGAATCGTGACTGGTGATGAAACTTGGGGTCTTCATGACACTCCAAAATAAAATCAACAATCTATGGAGTGAAGGAACTGACAGTCCGACAATCCTCCACCACCCCCAAAAAAGAAATCATAATGAAGTTGCAAGTGCAAAAAGTCAGGTGAAATGGATTCTGCGACCAACAAGGCATTCTGCTTGTTGAGTTCCTTCTCAGAGCTGAAACCATGAAAGCGGTATGATACTGCAAAACACCGAGAGAACTCCATCACACTATTCAAAACAAAAGATGCAAAACTCTCAATCGAATCATTATGATGCTTCATTTCTGCTGGTGGCACTGAAATCCTTACTAAACAATTCACTTGGGAACAGTGAGACCACCTGCCAATCAGTGCTGATCTCACATCTTCGGACTACCACTTTTACTTCATCATCAGTCAGGATGAAGGTGCTTGAACACCTATGATGATGTAAGCAAGTGTGATCAGTATTGGAGGTCTTAACTGGTATTATCTTTCTATGAAAAGGGCATAGAAAAGTTGGATTACTGCTATGACAAATGTCTGAACAGTGGTGGCTGTTACGGTCTGAAGAAATGTTTTCATGAGTCCTTTCCCACAATGGTACTTACTTTTCTGGCATGCCTTGTATATTTTAGTGCCTTTTGGCATACCAGTGTGGGTATAAAAGCTGACGAAGAACACCCCACATCCTCTTCTTTACAGCAGTCACATAATGGGGATACTCAAGCCAATATGAACCACCTATTTTCTATCAGCAGCCATGTTTGACCATGAGGTTTGATCAGCATGTTGTTGAATTTTGTGGATCATACACAGGGTTATTCAGCTGCCCCTGCCATAAAGTTTTATGGAACCTGCAACATCTTCAAGAACCACACCCATGATTTTAATCTTCTCTCCTCCCTACATGCTCACTGTTAGTCCTGCAAAAAACAATGAACAGAACCTTTTTGTATCAAAATTAACTACATTACATTTTGTACTTTGTTGGACACCACACTTTCTGTGGCATTCAAGAAAAAAGGCATTTGAATGCCTGTCTTGTACTTTTTGTTAAATAATTCAAAAACTATGGCTTCTAGTAAAAATGTATCCCCTCCCCTCCCAAAAAGAAATGACTACATTAAATTTCCCACAAAGAGATCCTGTTCATTTTTTTATGTAGGACTAGTAATTTGCATGTAGTGGGTGAGAGAAATGAAAATCTTGCCCATGACATTTGTAGGCATTGCAAGTTGCATAAAACCCATGGGTAGGTGTAGTTTAATCATCGTGTACAGGTTTATCATGCCAAAAGAACTAATATAAGATTTCTCTGGCTTCATAAACAGCTCAAGAAACATTTTACACCACATTAATGTATAGTGTTTGCACTTTTTCTTAATCAGAAAATCATTTCTCATTGCTTTCCTGACCACAGAAAATTCCTACACACAGCCAACTGTTTTTGTTGTTGTGGTCTTCAGTCCAAAGACTGGTTTGATGCAGCTCTCTATGCAAGCCTACATCTATTTGAACCTGCTTACTGTATTTCCCCTTAAAACAGTTTTTCCTCCTCTCACTCAAATCCCACCAACACCAAATTGATGATTCCTCGATGCATCAGGGTATGTCTTATCAACCAGTTCCTTCTTTTACTCATGTTGTGCTGAAAATTTCTTTCAATACTCTGTCCCTGGTAATTTGATTTGCAACTGCATAATTATTCCATTAGCCACCTCTAGGTGCAGTGCAGAGGGTGTCGAGTGCCAGTAGTAGTCATCTATCCACTTATTGACTACCTCTGTAACTTAGTGTTCACTGCTGCTGCCTATCATGGCGAGGACGCAGGTTTAGATTCCCTGTACTGCCAGGGATTTTTCTGGGTGAGAGGATTGGGAAAGTGTACATTCACCCTTGTGATGCCAACTGAGGAACTCGAGGACAAGAAAACTGACACAGGCAGGATAGTGGTGTGCTGGACGTCATTGGTAAACGATGACACGGTGGTCGGCCAGTACCGATGGACAGAGTTTACCTTATGTTTTATCCACGAAATCATCAAAATTTCTTCCTAGAAACACATTTTTAAAGATACCATCCTTTTCTAGCTTCAACTGCTTGTTCTTCACATCTCGTTTCGGAGCAAGGCTACACTTCACGCAGATACCTCCAGAAAAGACTCCGTAACATTTACATCCACTCCTAACATATTCCTCTTTCTCAGATATACAGTGAAGCCTGCATTTTATATCCTCTCTGTGTCAGCCAAAATCAATTATTTTGTTACCCAAATAACAAAACACTTCTATTATCTTCAGTGTCTCATTTCCTAATCTGCGAGGTTTGTCCGAAAAATACATATAAAAGTTGCATAATAACTTTATTTTACAATTATTCAGGTATTACAATATGGTCTCCTTCAAAGTTCTCACCCTGAGACGTGATACACTTCTGCCAACGCCATTTCCACTGTTGATAACATTGCTGAAAGTCTTCAGTTGTGATGTTGTTTAGTTGCCATGTCGTTTCCACATCTCCCAATGCCACACCATTACGCATTTTTGGGAACATGAAGAACTCACACGGGATTAAATCCAGTGGTGATTGAGCTTCGGGCCAAAAACACAACGAGCGACATGTGTGCGGGCGCATTCTTGTGATGAAGGGTCAAACTCTTGCCACAAGAGCTCCAAGACGTGTCAGAACTTCAACGTAAAAATTTCCGTTCACTCTCTTGCTGGGAGGGACAAATTCCTTGTGAACAATGCTCCAAGAATCAACACTGTCATCACATTGGACCTTGATTTTCGCGACTCTTTTGTTCTCGGTTCTCCTGCTAGTTTCCATTCCTTGCTTTGAGCTCCACATCGAATTTCTAATACCAGGACACGTCTTCAGTGATGACTCGGTTGAGAAAGTCACCTCATTCCTCTGCTTCCAACCAATCCCTACAGCACTCAACCCTCTTTGCTTTCTGTTCTGGTGTCAAGAGCTTCGGTACAATTTCTTCATTTCAAGTTTTTGTGAACAATTGTTTTGAGGGTTGACAGCTTGTCAGCAATCATTCTGTCAATCCACGGTCTTTAAGAACACAATCTGCTGCACACTCCCACCTTCACGCAGAGTGCTCTGACTCGAACTGAGCATTGATTTGATTGATTACAGCAGTAGTCTCACCTGATGGTGACTGCAACCTGTAACATAAAGACATTATTCAACCTTTATACGTATTTTCCGGACAAACCTCGTATAATGGACAATGAAAAACTTCCAATTCTAGTTAGTTATATTAGTTGTTCCATGGATCATGAACACGATTCTTTCGTAATGATGTGGAACGTGTCACCTGCCATATTCTCCAGATCTGACTGGGTCAGACTTTTTCCTTGTCCCAAACCGAAAAAAAATACCTCAAAGGATGATGATGATGATGATGCAGTGACTGATGCTTTGTTGCAATTGAAATCAAAGATCTTTTCTTTGAATGGTTTGCAGAAGTTATCTGAGCATTCCTCCAAGTGTATTGGTGTACATAGGTATTATATATACAAATAAATTTATATTATGAAATTTCTTTCACTCTTTATTTGTTAGGGTAGAAGCTTTTTCACCCCTCCTCGTACAGCTTTCAAATGCAAACTCGCTGATCATCCCTCGTTATTCATTCCGCATCTCCTGATTCAACTTGACTACATTCCATTATTCTTGTCTTATGTTCATCTTAGAACTGCTCTTTAACACACTACCCATTCCACTGTCTGCCTCCTTAGCTGTGCCATTCGACTAACTGCCAGCGATTTTTCCTCGGGGGGGGGGGGACTGTGACTGGTACAAAATGCAGTCAGTCTTGTGAGGAGCTGCTTGACCGAGTAGTAGTGGTTTCACAGTAAAAAAAAATCCTAGGACAGAGGTGTGCTGACCAGCTGCCCCTCCATGTTGCATCACATCACACCACACCACTGGCAGGGGGCAATATGTCGGTTGGTGGAATTTTAGCATTTTTAAAACAACCAACGGAAATTCCAGGTAGGAATGTCAAAAATTTCTGATTTTTATCCCTTCCATTCCATTCAATTTATCTTCCAAGACCCTTCCTGCCTCTGATATCAAGAGCTTTATTTCTTCTCTCTTCCTGTGTATTATAAGAGTCCCGTTACTCACTCCAAACAACAAGAAAATATTGAAACGATGTAACACTTGTTTGTCAGAACTGTCTGAAGTGTAATGTTGGGATATGACACTGTAGGATAGAGTTCCAATGACATTTGTTGCATAACCTAGAAAACAGTATCAACAATCATCGACATGATTTGAAGTATTTTGTGGCTCAGCTCACCATCCAAATATATTTAGAAGTACAATTCATGTGGGCTCTAGGTCATATAGTTTCAGTTAATATCTTGACTTGCTGATGAAACAACATTGTAGCTTTTGATAAGCCCAATTCTCCAAATGTAATCAACAGCTAAACCACATTTCTAAAGCTTTGGCAACTGGCTAAAAAAGAGTCACTGATTTCAAAGTTGCAGAAGTATAAAAGCAAATTACAGTTCATGATATACACTGAGTTCACATTACTCAGTCCAACAGATAAAACTGCACTTGGTTCCATGTGACATCAAGTCCAAGACAACTACTCTCATTCAGTAACCTCACTAAAACTATTGAGAAAGTTAACAACGATAGCACAACTCAACTCACGGGTGCAAAGCATCAAAGGTACATTTTTACAATATTAACTTCAGGAACTGATCTAGTGGTTATGAAAAATTATAACAGTTTCTATTTGACACAGAAGTGCTATGAGGCATTTTCATAACCAAATAATTTGAAACACATAATCTCAAACATCAAAGAAACAGAAAGAAATTTCAAACAAAATATCAATCCAAAAGGCTTCCATTTTTGAACAGCAGATTTGCAATTATTGAAAAAACATAGCTGAAAATTTAATGGAATCAGATACTTTGTTGGCCAGAATATTTATCATAATCTACTATTGAACAGAAGTGTCTGTGAGACAGATTCATTAAAATCTTCAACTGTGTTGTCTGTAAACATGCTCTGAAGGATCATTTCAGGCTTATCTACATTGTGAGTGTATAGCAGCATGATAAGTTGCCTGTCAATTTGTCATACACCACAGTGACATCATTCAAACAGAGAACCACTACTGTGAGACAAACCATCTTCCAGTGGTAGCCTGGAGTCGACAACCTGTTTAGAGCATAAGAGTTGTGGCTCATAGGCACCCACAAGAAAATGCAAAAGAGCTGTGCACTGCCCATTTAGAAGGCAGCTGTATTAGTACAGACCAGACACCAAGTTTTTTCTGAACTAAATCGGGATATTTTTTAAAAAACCAAGACTAAACACACACAGGCTACAATTCAATGTTTTTTTTTACCTTATTGAGATTTTTGCTCACTTTTCAATCTCCTTCATAGAATCTTCTCTTCTTCCTCAATAAAACTGGAGACATGTCAATCACTAAACCATCTTCATTATTATTATTATTATTATTTCAGCTTCTAATGTTGCTGCTGGGAAAAGGTTCCTCTCAGCTCACCAAGTGTTCACCATCATCTGAAACAAGACGGAAAAGTTTTAAGAAGTTGTCATAGTTTTCATAACAATGAAAAAAAATTCCTTCCACTAATCAGATTTCAGCTTGAAAAGTTCTTCTCTTCATCTTTGAGAAAGTTCTTTAACTGCACACATTCTTCAAACATCAAATCCCCATCTGCAAGAAATAACTTCTAGATATTCTGAAACTGAGCTCTGTTTCACTGTCAGTGAAAATGGTTTGAAAGTCCTGTAGACACTTTCTTCAAAGTCAAATCATTTTTCAACATAGTTTAGACTGTGCTGCAAGTAAACTGCCATTTTGTTGTGGTTTGCCTACTTTGTTCCTTTGTTGTCCTCGGTGTCTACATACTGGCTGAAAACATAGGGGTGTGCAGTACTGTCTACTGTAAATGATGTAGCCGACAGATGCACACTCGCGTTTCACAGTCTTCTACTTTCACTTTTCACATCCTCCCAATAATACACAGTTATGTATGGCCAGTGCACAACTTCCCATTTATATTTGTTTATAAGTCCACATCGGAATTAAAGTTACATAAAAATGACTGATTTTGCCCTATAATAAAAGATACTAGCTAGGAATACTCAATATAAATTAGAAAATGAATTACACAGACAAAATTCAACCTGAGGGGGCTGCCTTTCTCTTTTATGAAAATGCAGATTACAATTCACATATGTTAATGGTAATTAGTTGAAAGTGAAGAAACAAATTTGAAGGAGGCATATTGCAAAACAAGGGGGAAGTAAAAATTATCCCAGCTTCCTTCGTCACAATTTCTCTTTCGAATGTTTTGATAAGATCATCATGACGACTAAGGCTGCCACAGGGGAAGGAAACTGCACAACCCTATTCAATTTTTTCAGCAGAGAATTACAAAGCACTGTCACGATTGACCTCTGATGCACTACTCGAAAACAATGGCTATTTAGTCAAGTATGGCCACTTAGCGCTGTTAATAAAAGGAGGAGTTTAAGTCAGTAACTCATACAAGACTGCCCCTCATTAGAAATTGGTAATGAGCAATTTGAAGTGAAGACCACATCATTTTATATAATGTTGTCCATTTTTATGTAACCAGGAATTTTATCTATCCCAACAAAGTACAGTTGGGAGTTGGGTTTCCAGCCAGATATCTGGGATATCAGGCAACTATGGTCAAGACAGAATCCAAGTCTCCACATTATCAATGTGGCCTCAGATAGCACTAGCATCCCTCCCCCAAAGCATTGGTCTGTGGAGTTGGGTATGGGAAAACACAGAATGGGTACTCAGTCAGCAGAGTAGGATTCCATTCACTGATGCATCCAGGAGTAACCTGACATCTGATGATTGTCAAAGAAAGGTGTGAAAGCAGCAGGAAACTATGAGACTTCAGAAAGAAAGTTACCTGTTACTATGGCAGACTGAGTAACTTTTACTGTATGCTGCAATACAATTCAAAGTGATGCAGATACTACTTTTCACTACAGTCACTAAAACCTGTAAACAACAATTGTAACATCCCACAAACTGTTCAGTTTCTTGAAAATATAAACGTGTGCCTCAGTCATGGAACAATTTGAGGATTGCTGTGTGAATTTCCTCTTTGATGGAAAATCTCTTTCCTGTCAAATATCCACTGAGCTTGCTGGAAAGACTGAATGGTCTTCATCAAATTGTTGGCACTGTTTCACTACGACTGGATGCTACATTGCATTGCACCATACACTGCAAGAATTCCATGGCGAATTTGTGTGCAATTTGTATGTTTGGCTAACAAGAAACTTACTGTTCCTTGTACCTCAACTTTGGAGAGCCATTTCACTCCCACAATGTGATGCACCTGTTGTCCGTACAGCAGCAGAATTGTCTCTCAGGAAATTGGTAACATGCCCACTCTTCTGAAAGGGTGCCGTGCCTGTTGCGTAACTTAATTTCAGAAGTCCCTATACCTCAAGTATGTCTCTTGAATGAATCAATAACCATCCAAGACCATTTCTTCAGCAATTCCTTTGGATCAGTGCTCATTGTGTAGAAGCAGAAGAAGATACATTCATGTGTGTGAGTCATGAGGCAACGGTTCAAATCTGTGTTCTGTAACTAGTGCAACATTATTTAATAATTCTCCTGATACTGTGTTACTATCACATTTTTACTGTTAAATGTTTGTTTGCTGATGGGGTGGTAGGGTCAACCAATAACCCTCTGGAAATTTATACAGTGAGATAATCACAAGCCTATTTGGGGCCCACCCAAACAGAACCCTGCTTGCCCCAGTACAGCATATTCCATAGCAGTTACTCAGTAATGATTGTTTCACTCCCCTCAACCCTTATTGACAAATGGTGCATTTTCAAAATTATTTTTCTCCTACAATGTTCACAGTTCAGCCAATAAGATCAAAATCCCATGCACTATGACGTACAATGTTCCATTACTGTGTCATTGGATGGTAGGCAAAAGTATGTCCAGAGCTTAGAGTAGCAATCGACTGTTCGTGTTAACAAGTCCCCAGCTCATGAAATCCATGTTTGACAAATGTGCACCCAGTCAATGAGACTGATCTCATCAGGATGGTCAACATTTGTCATGACCCAAAAATCAAAAGTAGCGTGTTTTCTGGAAGATGAGGAAGGCAATTGTAAACTGAGAGCTTTTATCATCTGCTTTTCTGGGGTTCCCATTGCACAGAATTAGTTCATGCTGACTATTTACTGAACTTTGTTGCTGCCTTAATCCTCAACAAAATTTTATATGAGGAGCTTACACACAAAAGCAAACATGTCAGGAATTTAAAATAAATGAGACACAGAATGGAACAAAACAAACAGGATAAGCAGAACCTAGATAATCATACAATTTAAGTGAAATCAAACATTTGCCAAGATGCAAGCCTAGGAAAATACATCTGTGTCCACATACACATTTTGTGTGAAGGATAACTAATCCATTACATCCAGTCGAGTGATTTCCATTCCAGTCACACTGTTTCTCTAATGCAGAGCAACTGTTTGTGCTTCCGTGCTCCCTCATAATATGTTTCATAGCACTACTTTTTATTATTATTAAAAGGACACAGTTACTTTTGCACTGACTCCACTTTTGATAGAATAGGAAAACTTCTAAGAAAAAGGCCAACAATTGTAACAAAAGAGGAATACAATGAGATCTACAATCAGTGACTCAGCTAAGAAACCTTGCTCGCCGATGTACATCTTGTAGGTCCTTAGATAGGGATTTCACATTAAATATGTGAAATAAAATGCATTTCCATACACAAGTACAAAGCTATGGGAAACACTCATACTGATGTTGAGACAAATGCATTCTAGAAGTCCCAACTAGATGTAAAAGAGCAGATGAACCACTACAAAACCCTTTCCTTGGACAAAAGCCCAAGTACTTTTCAGCCATCCAGTCTAAGATAATAGGAAAAAAGATGTTGATGGTTTACAGTAAACTAATTTTTAAGAAGCCTGCCAAAATCACTAGTACTTAAGTTGGAACACAACCATCACCGATGATATTTCCATGTTGCTTGTGACTGTTAAGAAAATTATTCTTTTCTGCATGTAACACTTACGTCAAAGAATACTTCTAAAGATAGTTAATGCCACAGTTACGTCATTTTATTCTGGCATGGTGATCTGAAACATTTTAAATAATAAACCTGAAATTTGAATAAAATATTGAAAACGAATATTAGTACTATAGTGGCCACTTTACAGTTTTTTCTATGGTATCACATACTACACTATAAAAATGTGTGAAATGATATGGTATAACAAGCATTATACAATAAGAGGTAAGTTATTTTGAAAGAAAGAAGAGCGATTTTCAAAACCAAAAATCTTCATGGTTCATGTAATGAATATTTAAATGCTGTTTTTAAAGGAATATTTTCATTCTTGATTTGATTTACAGATATGAACTGCCTTTTGGCCTAAACGTAAAAGGCATTCACACTGCAGTATGCTATTTTCCTTCTCATGTATGCCCAAAATAAGTTTCATGTTGACTGTGATAAATTGCATTTAGTAGATATGTTCATTTTTGGATGTCACCTTCTCATAATTTGCTTGGGCCTTTGCCCCGCTTCAACACGGGGTTGACCCTGTTACTATAGAGTTGGCAATGTTAGTGTCACAGAGTGTTGTTGCCAGATGCCCTTCTTGTCACCATCATGTACCCCCCAGGACAGAAGTAATGTACCCTAGCTGTCTGCGTCTAGTGTAAGCCATGAAATAGTGCCAATGTTTTTCAGATGTGTAACTGAGGTGGTACATGGGGACCAGCCCAGTATTTACCATGTGGGATGTGGAAAACTGCCTAAAAACCACATTCAGGCATGCCGTCCCTCGTTGTTAACCTGCTGGGCTGATTCAGTCCGGGGCCGGCGCGCCTACCCAAGTCCAGGAAGCAGCACATCAGTGCTCGTGGGTAACCTGTTGTTTCCTTCTCAGAAATTCATCTATGGAATAGCACTTGTCAACTTTCATTATCAGCCAGCACCTTGTTAATTAAAGGGAGGTTGTCAAATATTTTTATGGCTGCATGATATGCTTCTTTCTGTGCTACAACAAGATTAAGTCCCACTGTTTTCCTCCTAGTATTGTATTTATGAATGCTAGTATTATTTTCAAATTGTGCTGATCCTTCAAAACAAACTTTGTAAGAGTGTATGTGTTGTGAGGCTACCTAATTTCTTTATCTATGTGAAGTTTGAGGATAGGCACTGTGCGTGTGTGTAGGGGGAGGGGTCAGAGGCCCCCATTCTAAATATGACATCAATGAAAGAAGGAAGTTAAATTTTCTAGTGATGTCATTGCCACTTATGGCAATCAAATTTAGAGCAAATGTTGCTGCACTCAGTTTTATAATTCTTGTTCTCATCACTATGTACCCCCAAGTATTTTTAACAATCAGTCTTCACATATTTCTTTTCCGTAATGCTTCATTATTAGTGATGATTTGTCTTTCCTTGTACAAAACTGAATAAGATGCCTTTTCTTTGTAAATGATGTGCTAGACCATTTATTGAGAACCAATGAATGACACTTTCGAATATTTCATTTATTGTTCCATCTGATATCGAGGTCGGTTATCGTGCTTTTGAGGTGAATTAAGAGAACTATTTTGCCTTTATCAGTAAAGTTTCAGGCAATTACCCTTCATCAAATTCATGTTGAGACCTAGAGAAGACAATTCTGGTCTATAAAGTGTGTCACAATTCAGAAATGTTAACTGTGTTCTTTAATGCTTCAACAGATTGTTATCCATAATAAAGGCCTGCAAGTAAGTGCATTTGCCTTGCAACCATTCCAGAAAATGGGAATGGTGTGTCCTTTTTAGTCACAATGCCTTGTTGCTCCAGTGATATACAATTAACTGCCACAAGAGGAGGGGATCTCAGACTAGATTACATTAATTATTTATTCCACAGACCCACAAAAGAGGGTATCCTCCTGGGTGTGGAACATGTCCAACAGTATTGGAATAGTACCTCAGAATCAAACGAAACAGGAGGTCCTGCCTGAGACCCAGGTATAGCTGCTTTCATTAAATGAAACTATATGGTTCCAGAGAGGAATCCCCATTTCATTCAAAACTGAGGTGCTATTCCATGACAGTTTGACATCCTCTGTGGTGCTCTTTGTGTTTTGGGGAAATAAGTGGACTGAGGAGGGAGGCATGCTGGGGCAAACAGTGCAGAGCCACTGTGCCAGGGTGGTGTAGTGGTTCGTGCATCTGCCCAGTGAGCAGAGGATCTGGGTTCAAATTTTCATTCATCTCTTCAGTCTACATGTATACTGCATAGTTGCTTGAGACTTGTAAAGGTCCATGGAACCATAAAGTTTCTTTTCTTTTTGATGATCATTCATATCAATGTTATTTTCAGTTTCAAGTGACAACTGAAAGAACAAACTAATAGTCTTATCTCCCTTAATAATACACTTTTTGGCGACAGAGAGAATACAGGCAAATGATTTAATAGTGATGCATCATCATCTAATCCAATTTAGTTAGTAGGATACATGTTCTATGGATCATAATGATGAGGAATGAGTCATTTTACATTCATTTGCAAATTAATTTATGCATATGGTTACATTATGAACATTTCTAATGTTGAGAATATCATGATTTTGCCATGTATAAAAAAATATGAGGCGTACATAAAGACCACAAACACTTTCAATTATTTATTGCACAAGAACCAAACAGTGTGCACCTATCATACATGTGTCATTTCAAAGAGACACTGAAAGTTTTTTTTTAATGTATACCACCACAGTGTAGTTTCGTAACTTGAGGATAGTCACAAACGTGGTGTGTTGGCGTCCAACAAAAACTAGTGTGGTAAGGAGCCACCAACAAGGAAGGCCATTTACCACTGGCACAACAAATTTGTTATGATGGGTTGCTTGTGCCCGGGAAAGAGAAGCAGACGTCCCAGTGTGAGTGAAGTGAATGAGGAGTGCATACGAGAGTCATCTATAAGGAGTCCGAGAAAATCTGTGCGTCGTGCATCCCATGATCTCAAAATAGCTCCAATGACATAGTGAAAAGTCCTGCTACAGAAGGTGTCAATGAAATCATTCAAACTGGAGCTAGTGCAGGAACTCAATGATGATGACAAAACGCTTCTCTTTGAGTTTTGTTCAGAGTTGCAAAAACTGAATGGGGATGGTAATGGCTTTGATTACATAATATTTAGCAGGGAAGCCACTTTTCACACTAATGGGAAAGTGAACAGGCATAATTGTCATGTCTGGGGGTACAAAGCATCCACACGAATGCATTGAATTTGAGCATGAGTCCCCAAAAGTAAATGTTTTTTGTGCCTTGTCGTACCAAAAACAGTACAGGCAATTCTTCTTCACTGAGAGCACTGTTACTGGATATTCCTACTTGGATGTGTTGCAGCAATGGCTGATACCTCAAATGCAACTGGACCCTTCATTCATTTTTCAGCAGGATGGAGCTCCAACCCATTTTCATCGTGAAGTTTGTGGGTGTCTGAACACAGAGCTGCTGCATCGATGGATCGGCCTTGCTACAGAAGAGGACAGGTGTTTCACTAAATGGTTCCCCAATCACCACATCTCACTCCATGTGACTTTTTTCTGTGGGGACGCATTAAAGATCTGGTGTATGTACTGCCTCTACCACATGATGAAGCAGTGCCCCGTTTGTTTGGAAGTTTTTTTACAGTTTCGCTTCAAATTGCAATATGTATGATATCTGTACAATGTTTAGTTCTTGTGCAGTAATTACTTGAAAGTGTTCCTGGACTTTATATAGGGTGTACATAAAGTATGATAGGAGTGGCAGGCTTGTTAACATGGTGCTGGAACATACAATGGTAGCTAACGAAAAGCTCTGTTTGATGTGTTGCAGACACTACTGGCTATAACAACTCCCAAATTTAGGTATTTAAATATTATTCTAATGTTATCGTAAGATAAGGCATAGTATTCATTATACTATTGTTAAAAACAGCATTGTTTATTAAACATGTTATCTTCTATATGAACCATAAAAATTGTATACATTTCATTTAAATTTGTTGCCAATTTGTTTCAGCTATTGCCACATGATGTACAGTCACTTCAACTTAAAAAATATACGAAAAAGGGGACATAAACATTTTTTTTCAAGGCACTTTCTTGATCCTAAATTACCACAGCATTACATTTAAATGTTTAGCAGCCAATACCATTTTTCACAGCACCTGATAATTCTTGTAACTGTACCCAAGATGTAGTCTGGAATGTCTGAAACACCATTATCATTAGTTACCTTTATAATTCAGTCAATATATGTATTATTTTTTACTTTTAAACACATTTGGCAAAATAAAATGGATTTTTTCTTTAGCAACAGTCCTTCTCACACAGGCAAGCAAAGCCACAAACATTTCATCCTGGTTACTGTAAATGCACTCCAAGAACTAGCACCTCTACTTTGAGCAGTACTGTACTCTGTTTCACCCATAGCAGTTCACTATACCAGACTGCAGACAGAATGTTCACCACATCTTGTACTTTTTCTGTAAAATGTATGTGTTTCTGACCCTGCACAATTTGTCAGATACTCCAAGCAGTACACACTTTTAGTATTAATCAATTCCCAGGGTAGCTTGCTTGGAATCATTTCAGTTCAGACACTCATTCCATGTTCCATGTGATCTTCACTGTCTTGGGGTGATTTCCATGCTTCAATGTAGCAAGCTGTACAATGATAACTGTAACTGAATGCAGAAAATTAAGAATTGGAAATATAACAATAACAGACACAGTGTAATCCAATGAGCAATTGTACGTTCACTCACTCATTTATATATCAGCTTTGTATTCAATTGGAGGCTTTTTCCCCCATCATTTGTAATGAATAACCATGTCTCTGAGCTGGCAATTATAATACCAACACTTCTAGGGATACGAGTTGTGACATTTCACACCTTCCAAAAGCACATGAAAATATTCTGAATTCAAATTTTGAAGATGGAACATTTTGGTGCTACATAGGCACTGTAATACACAGATGGAACACGATTCAACAGCAGAAACATATTACAAAATTAGATACTGTTATAAAGAGAAGATCCCTGATTTTGTTGTAGCAACTCAATATCAGTCCTGTGTTTAGTCACTTCTCTGCCAATTCAGTTACAGTTACCTTGACAGAGAGAACACTTAAAATAGCAGTATGTCTGTGCTAGTAGTAAGTGGCATACATTCTAATCTCTTACAAAGGTTGAATTTCAATCACAGAATTCCATTTCTGAGGTTTGGAAGCAGTTTATGTTGGGATCACTATAAAACCACGTACATGCTACTTGGGCCCTTGAGATGTGCCAATGACTCGGATGGCTTGCTGTCAGATGCATTTTGATCTTTTTGGGTGTCCAAGGGCTGTGGTCCAGATGATCACACACATTGTCTGCGAATTTTAGATGCTAAAGTGAAGAAAAGTTTTCAGTCACAGCTATTGATTTGCGTTAACACAGGGATTTAACTTTGAGTATTGCACCATAAACCTGTTTTGATAGTAAAACATGCAAAAACTAAGCTCATTCTTCACCCAGAGAGGTGCTGGTGAGTCTCCACAACACTGGTGGCCTTTACCTAAGAGGGTTCCATTTAAATAGGTCTCAGTTCTTTTGCTGCCTTTGTACACTGTGTGTACCTAGAAGTGAGTTTCTATACTTGTTCAAGTTCATGCTGTATTGCATCCTAATAAGATGGAAGGAGGAGGTCGGAATTGAAAAAAGTGCTGTAATTGTAGCTCTGCATCACAAAGGCTATTCTAGCAAGGCAATAGTAACAAATTTTGGCCTAACCAAGCCTACAGTAGTGTATACATTGCTCTGGTGCCAGCTCAAGTGTTTGACAATCTGGAAGACCCTGAGTAACATGGTAAAGCAAAGATTAGTTCCTATGTGTACAGAGTAAATGTGAAGAATCCTCCTGCACCTATAATTAATAATAAAGTAAACAATATGTGAGAAGCTCCAACCTTTGTCTCAGCAGAGCAATGCCATTTGTGTGACCATGACTTACATGGATGGATAGAGAGAAGTTGAATTGATTGCAATGGGCGCAGCAATGGTCCAAGGATTAATCGAGTTTTAAATTTGTAAGCCTTCACTGAATGTTTACTCATTGACAGTCAGTACTGATCAACAATTCAGTTCAATCTGCCAAGAGGCATATTAGTTGTGGGTTGATCTGCAGCAAGACAATGATCTCAGACAGACTTCTAAATTGTGCCAATAGTAAGTCAATAGAGGAAAGAAATTTGGGAAACTGAAGAATATGGTCTGGTGAAGTCAGCCGCCTCACTTAAATCCCATCGAATACTTACGGGATGAACTTGAGGAAGGGAGATTAAACACTAATGTCCCATTGAAAACAAGGTTATTAGAGACGGAGCACAAGCTTGGATTAGGGAAGGATGGGGAGGGAAGTCCACTCTGCCCTTTCACAAGAACCATCACGGCATTGGCCTGAAGTGATTTAGGGATATCACAGAAAACCTAAATCAAGATGGCTGGACATGGGTTTGAACCGTTGTCCTCCCGAATGCAAGTCCAGTGTGCTAACCACTGCTCCACCTCACCCACTGGGATGAACATGGCAGAGAGATCAGAGAACTGGCGTCATCTAATGTTGAAAATCTATGGATTACAGATGCATGGGACTGTAATCTCTGCAAAAATATTATCTCCATAATGCCAACAGTCTGCGCAGCTGTTCTTAGCACGAAGGGTACTTAATGACAGAGAGAGAGAAAATATTTGTATTGTTAGCCTATTTAGTTTGAAGAGTGTAGTTGTCTATTAAAATAAAGTGCACAGCTTTTTTCATAGGTGATCGAATAATTTTGACCTGTAGTATATACTTAGTAACAACAATAAACAGATATTGAGATCCTTGTCAAGGAAGGTGATTTATTTACTAAACTAGAAAGGTTACAATGAAATGCATACCATTTACTCTGCTGAAAGAAGAAACTGCAACACCCTCAAGGAAATGGTCATTTTTGTCATACGATGTGACATCGCTGTAATTCAGGTCAAATGGAACACGTGTCACAGTGAAGGGTGTCCTGTCACATCACTACAATGCATACCACTCTCTGATGGCAATGCAGGTGTATATTCTGACACATAAAGGTGCCAAATGCCATCCTGTGATACATTGCCCCATAGCATCTTGGGCTGTTTGTTGGCACAATCTTTCATTAACTCACGATATATAGCGAAGTTTTGCTAAAGTTAAAAAGTGATTTTTACTGCTGAGTGTATATTTTTTGTTTTTTTCAAAGTACGACAACAATTACTGCAAAATGGCCGATACACAGCTCAGTGGAGACAACATGGCGTGTAGAGACATTGTCAATAATAGATCAACTCTATGCATTGTTTGAATAACATTACATACAAGCTAAACATTGTAGAGACGAGTTTAAAAAAAAAATCTTATTACTATTGATACGGTCATGACTCACAGAATGGATAACATAAACAGTTTGCCTACTGCAAGTTCCATATCCAATGAAGCAGCATAGAATTAAATTACACTTGCTCAAACAAGTGAAACAGTAAATGAAATACAGAACCTAAATAATCTATCCGTAGGAACCGACAGCAACATAGAGTTGCAAGATATGGAAAGTGGATCACAAGCAGTAAATTCTCATGATTTACCGGGAGCAGATAATGTTCAAACAGTAAATTTCTCACAATTTATCAGTGCCATCATGCAACAATTTCAGCAGATGAATACAAGTTTACAGAACAATGAGAAACTGTTTACGGAATAATTTCAGGAAATAAAGAAAAAACTTGACAGTAATGACGCTAAATTAACCAAAATTGGTACTGACTTGAACAAAAGGATCACTCAAATGGCCACCTAGTTTTCAAAACTAACAGTTTTAGCAAAACATAATGAAATCAATGTCAAACCTTTAAGTAGCACATGATGACAAAAGTAGGAAAGTGCGTTACCCCTCATGATGACATCACGAGGCGTGTCACACAAGTAGAGGCAGATTTAGAAACCATGGCCAAGACAATCAAATCAGAGACAGACAGATGTTTTTCTAAAATGAATGAAAATAAACAAACTAATTAATTTCACACCACTTTGGCGAATTGTGCTTGGATGGGGATGAATAGGTGATTATCTGGACAACACAACACCCAGTCCCTGAGTGGAGAAAATCTCTTATCCAGCTGGGGATCAAATGCAGGCCCTTAAGATCGACAGTATGTCACACTCACCACTCAGCTAACGTGGGTGGACAATGATTTAATAGAAACAAGCAGACTGCAAACTGACTTATTCAACAACCTTGGACACTGGAGCCAATAATCAGTCTGTATTTATATGTCCAAAAGTATGTGATCCGTTTGTTTTGTTTACACAATCAATGAGAAACATCAGCTTAAAAAAGTAAAATTGCATCATAGTGTTCTCAGAATTTATTCTCAGTAACTATTCCTTTTCTTTGCTCCCCTTTCATTTTGCAGTCCGTCTATCCCCCCCCACACACACACATCTCCACCATCTTCCCCCTCCCCATATATGCCTGTCATGTACAATGCAGTTAGCTTTCAGCTCATATTGACTCCAAATGACCTTTTTTTTCCAGTAAATTGTGTCTTGCTGATTACCGCATCTTCCATCGTTAAGCTCTCAGGTTTTCAAATCTCATCCAGCGCAGGCACCAAGGATCAGTCTTTCCTTCTCATCCTGTCTGGTAAGTCTCCTCTGACCTATGGTTTTGGGCAACTTTTCCATAACTCTCTCCCTTTCTTAAGTCTTGCCAGTCTTCTTTCTTTCCCTTCAAATCTTCTGCTAGAAGGAAGAGCCATTGGCTCTGAAAGCTTCCACATTTCTATATCCTTTGCATATAGTTTCTGCTGCCACCAGTGTGGTGAGTAGATCATCTTATTTATCCAATTATACTGCAGCCATCTTCATGATAGTGCTGGCAACATGGCTGTGGATGAGGTCGTGTTTGGTATGAGAGTCAGCTACCATCTGACATCGGTTTACGAGTACTCAACAAAAAGCTTGTGAGAATTCAATTCCATACAGCTGGAACCAAAAGAAAATTGGTAGTTCATACCAGCACAAGACCATAAATGAAAAAGTTGTTATTAATAATCTGTGTCCCTGATACTCTGTCTACAAGTATGTTAAGTAAGTTTCAATATACCATTTCACACTTAGCACTTATTCTGCTTTTAACACTATTTTACTCAACTCCAGTTGCTTGTGACAAATGGACTGATGCATCAAACAGGCTACAGTACATTTTATTACATGATACATTATTCTCTTTTTCGCAGTTTTGGGAAAATGGTGTACACTGACACTTAAGTAAAATGCTAATCCGTGTGCATGCATAGAACTTTATTGCAGGTTTCCTAATACAAACTACTCTATCAATAATGTATTGGACTGAGTGTAATGGAGCAGCTTGTCTTTTATTGTTAGCCAAAATTAGCAGCAATGGCTTTGTGTACATGGTAGCTCCAAACTGTGACAAGCTTTGAGAGCACTTGCCTGCTAAAGGCAAAGGATCTGAGTTTGAGTCTCAGTTTTAATCTGCCAGGAAGTTACACATTCCACTGCAGAGTGAAAATTTCATTCTGTAAACATCCCCCACGCTGTGACAAGCCATGTCTTTGCTATATCCTTTCTTCCAGCATTGCAGGACAGCTTCTCTGAAGTTTGGATGGTAGGAGATGAGGTACTGGAGGAAGTAAAGCTGTGAGGATGGGTCATGAGTCATGCTTAGGTGGCTCAGTTGGTAGAGCACTTTCCCACAGAAGGCAAAGGTACTGAGATAGAGTCTCAGTACAGCACATAGTTTTAAATCTGTGTACACTTTACTGCAGAGAGAAAATTTCATTCTGGAAGCTTTGAGAGGTTGTGTGTTTGGGTGGGAAGGAGTGTTTTACGACTGTGGAACATGTATTGTGATTAGTTGGTTTATGAGCACAGAATAGAACTACTGAAACTAATAAGTTATTGGAGGTAATTTGTCACACTTTTTGTGGATTTTAGAAGCAGAGTGTTAACGACTTTGCAATACAAATATTCCAAATGAATCTCTGAGATTGTATTTACAAGATGACTTGAAGTTCCCTTGATACCATTCAGTAGCAGCAGACCACTTCTGTGGCTGGCCAAATATTTGACAAGTCTCCTTACACATCAGTGTAGCAACTGTGAGGAGAGAAACCTCAAATTGCCAAATTTTTCTATATGTGCTTAATTTTACTGGCTGTGCTCTGGATCTTCCAAGCTCTGACTGGGAAAAATGCTCCTCAGAGAGCACAACTCCCCTTCCCTGGGCTATGTTTTACTCGGGCAACCATTGCTTCCATTTCTGCTATACCCCTTGGAAAAAGTCATGCCTCACTATTCGTATCTCTCTCCCGTGTCAGTGAGGCAGCTTCCTTTTAGCTCTCTGTCACTCTGAAAAACATCAAGATGAACCACTGTCCAAAGGTCTTAAATCCCTAAACAAAATTTTTGTAAGAGTTATGTGTTTGGTGGCATTTAAAAGGCCTAGCTGGGAGTTCACCTGTAAGACAGCAATCTCTGGCACACATCCCAAAGCCAGATTTTCTGCATTTGGCAGGCAATTGCATCTTTCACAAACATTACTTCTCACTCCAACACGTAAAATATTTGTGTGAGTGAACAATGCAGAATGTCTTGACTCTTGTCCATCTGCACGGTGGTGCCATTAGGGATCACAAAGACACTTACTGGGCCAGGCTGCCACAGTGAAAGTTTCCCCTCACCGCCGCTTTCCAGACGAGCTCAGCCAGATCCCCTTATTCCCAGCTAATGTACAAATCTGTTTTAAATTACTCTCTAAACTGACTATCACTTAGACATTTAATATCAATACCGTGCTTCATTCGTAATTAATTGCACGGCTCAAGGTGGACCTCTACTATGAACTCACAAGAACTTGTGTATGTTGTATGACAGTGTTGAAAAGTTGTCCTGTAACGAATATAATAGCTTCATAGTTAGGTCTACATCATTTTATGGCCACAGAAAGAAAGTTCCTGTTTCAATTGAAATTTTAGCTTGGAATGTGAAATATTTTAAAATGTTGTGTAAATGCCCCATTCCATCACACGAGTCAGTTTAGGTGGTTGTTGGTCACAGTTTGGAAGAGTCCATTCAGGATAGCAGACAGCTGGTCATACGTCGTACCATGCACGAATAGAGTGTAAGGAGATTTGCTAGCTGATTCTCAAGGGAATGAAATATATGGTGGGAACTTGGTATCAGGATGACATACAAATGTACTAGCATATGGTTTAAGTTAAGTGATTAATAGCATACTGTTATTGGAAGCAAACACAAAATTTTGACCACAATATTCTTACTCCTCACATCAAGCTATGATGAAGTGGGCAAGTTCTGTTGAAAGATGTAGCCAATTTTCACAAAGCCTGTAAATGAAGTATTCATTTGTTAGCGAGCAATTTAGTCAAATACATTGGGACTGTAATAAAAAAACTATGGTTGTGGGATTAGACATGTCTGTTATCCAGCTTGGCAGCAAAATTCTGAGCCCTGTAAGAAACCACGTGTGATTTTAACCGAGGCACATCTCGATGAAACATTGTGAGTGAAGCTCTCTGTACTGTGCTGTGTGGGCAAGGTTCAATAAGGGTGCACGCAGCCCTTGTAAGGCCAACTGAGGAGCTACTCGACTGAGAAGTAGCATCGCCGTTGCCAAAAACTGGCAAGGTCCGGGACAGAGATGTGCTGACCACGTGCCCCTCCAATTAATTTGGTTAGCTGAGGATGACACAGTTGTCAGTCATCACTGTTGAGACGTCCGATGCCTCTTCGCATATATCTTTTTTTGGGGGGGTTCTAGTCATGGCTGAAAAGTACTGATTGTTATTTAAATTTTTTTTTTATGGAAGAGTAAAATATATGATTATTAAGCTGTTGTTATAAAAGTGTGCTTGTAGTCCATCATATGTACAAAGACTCTCTAAAAGAAGGAGGCTAAAAGACTGACAGTATGCACAGGTTCCTAATATATCTAAACTTCAGCTAATGCTCAGTATTGCTGCATTATTCAGCTTTTCCGTAAATTCACAATGGGGCACTGACTGGCTTATAAATAAAGTTCAAAATTTCATAACGACAAAAATAAATATAGATCAACCCAGAGCACAATCTTTTTTAAATCTTGTCTTGACAAGAAACAAGTAAAGCTGAGTTACACACTGGTTCCAGATGTGGACAACAGCTAGTTATGTCTTTAGATTTTTCTGTTTTCTTAATAGATTAATTCTTAAATTCCATGAGTTTTCTTGTATTTAAGAGGTGTAGTCTCACATTTTTGTAACTTTAAAGTGGAAATTCAAGTAGTGTGTAGCACAGTCGTCATTTCTCTTGAACGACTAACTACACTACTAGGTTAGGCATGTGGAGGCTGGCTGTCCGGCCACGCCCACTCGTCTGTGAGTCACTCCTCCGACGGCATCTGAGCGAGCTCACTGGAGGAGGGGTTCACAAGTGTTGGACACATTAGGGAAATATTGTTCAGAGCCAGAAAGATAGCCAATATGCACTCAGTAGGTCTGTCAGGGAGCCTCATCAGAGATGGGGCATCTTTGCCTGTGGCTATCGAGCTTCCAGGGTGCAGTCATCTCCGAGGAGTGGCATCAGTTCTGACAGTGCCTTTTGCGAGGGTTCCGAGGTCATCCTCAGTTCATTCAGATGACTGGTGGAGGCTGCTGGCCTCTCATATCGAGTGCAAGAACAGCTCACGATTTGCAGCACAGTTTCCAGAGTTGACTGGGGTCCTAAGGTCTGGAGCCGAGTGGACAATCTCGGCCAGAGGCTTTGTTGAGTCTGACAGTCTTGGCTGGACCTCCATTATTGGGTGGATAATTGTAGGACTCTCCTAGACACGTCAGGGTACACTACACAAAGGAAGCAGCTACTCAGTTAGGTAAGTACTTGCGGGGTGCACATGGTGGTTTTTAGCCTACATGGTAGTCTGAGATACTCTGATGAACACAAAGCAGTTGACATACAGATAACAAAATCAGACAGCATTCAGAGTGAAGAAACTTTGACAAATTTTATCAGTTAACTGTTGTAGTTTTTGCAACAAAATTCCCAAACTTATTTATTTATGGCTTTTTTACCCTGACTAGATTAGATGCTTCAGGCGCTAACTTACACATGACCAGGAACAATATTACACAGAAAACAAAATAATAATAACACTAACATTAATAATGTATTATAATAATACGTTAAGACACAACAATATCAATGCTAATAATTTGGATTATTAATGAAAAGTACACCCCCCCACCCCAAGAAACATGGACCTTGCCATTGGTGTGGAGGCTTGCGTGCCTCAGCGATACAGATAGCCGTACTGTAGGAGCAACCACAACGGAGGGGTATCTGTTGAGAGGCCCGACAAACGTGTGGTTCCTGAAGATGGGCAGCAGCCTTTTCAGTAGTTGCAGGAGCAACAGTCTGGATGATTGAATGATCTGGTCTTGAAACACTAATCAAAATGGCCCTGCTGTGCTGGTACTGCAAACAGTTGAAAGCAAGGGGAAACTACAGCCATAATTTTTCCTGAGGGCATGCAGCTTTACTGTATGGTTAAATGATGGTGTCTTCTTGGGTAAAATAGTCCCCCATTATAATCTCCAGGAGGGGCCTACTCGAGGATGTCGTTATCAGGAGAAAGAAAACTGGCATTCTACGGATCGCAGCGTGTAATGTCAGATCCCTTAATCGGGCAGGTATGTAAGAAAATTTAAAAAGAGAAATGGATAGGTTAAAGTTAGATATAGTGAGAATTAGTAAAGTTCGGTGGCAAGAGGAACAAGACTTTGGTGAGTTGAATACAGGGTTATAAACACAAAATCAAATAGGGGTAATGCAGGAGTAGGTTTAATAATGAATAGGAATGCGGGTAAGCTACTACAAACAGCATAGTGAACGCTACTACAGTAGTACAAGTTTATATGCCAACTAGCTCTGCACATGATGAAGAAATTGATAAAATGTATGATGAGGTAAAAGAAATTATTCAGGTAGTGAAGGGAGACGAAAATTTAATAGTCATGGGTGAATGGAATTCGGTAGGGAGGAAAGGAAACATTTCCAGGGGCAGATGTGGACTCTGACCACAATCTATTGGTTAGGACCTGTAGATTGAAACTGAAGAAACTGCAAAAAGGTGGGAATTTAAGGAGATGGGACCTGGATAAACTGAAAGAACCAGAGGTGGTACAGAGTTTCAGGGAGAGCATAAGGGAACCAATGGGGGAAGGAAATACAGTAGAAGAAGAATGGGTAGCATTGAGGGATGAAACAGTAAAGGCAGCAGAAGATCAAATATGTAAAAAGAAGAGGTCTAGTAGAAACCGTTGGGTAACAGAAGAAATATTGAATTTAATTGATGAAAGGAAAAAACATAAAAATGCAGGCAAAAAGGAATACAAACGTCTCAAAAATGTGATTGTCAGGAAGTGCAAGATGGCTAGAGGACAAATGTAAGGCTGTAGGGGCTGATCTCACTAGGGGTAAGATAGATACTGCCTACAGGAAAATTTGAGAGACCTTTGAAGAAAAGAGAACCACTTGTATGAACATCAAGAGCTCAGATGGAAACCCAGTTCTAAGCAGAAAGGTGGAAGGAGTATATAGAGGGTCTATACAAGGCCAATGTACTTGAGGACAATATTATGGAAATGGAAGAGAATGTAGATGAAAATGAAGTGGGAGATATGAACTGTGTGAAGAGTTTGACAGAGCACTGAAAGACATGAGTCGAACCAAAGCCCCAGGAGTAGACAACATTACATTAGAACTACTGACGGCCTTGGCAGAGCCAGTCCTGACAGAACTCTACCATCTGGTGAGCAAGGTGTATGAGACAGGCGAAATACCCTCAGACCTCAAGAAGAGTATAATAATTCCAATCCCAAAGAGAGCAAGCGTTGACAGATGAGAAAATTACCAAACTATCAGTTTAATAAGTCACTGCTGCAAAATACTAATGTGAATTCTTTACAGACAAATGGAAAAACTAGTTGAAGCCGACCTTGGGGAAGGTCAGTTTGGATTCCGTAGAAATATTGGAACACGTGAGGCAATACTGACAGTCTGTGGAGATTTCAATTTGAATTTTCAGTTGTCCACTATCTGTAACTCATATGCAAATAATTTATTAAATTCATTTGTTCTTTATATTACAACCACTGAAATAACAAGGCTTCATTATAAAGGTACTGGTACATGTATTGACAATATATTTGTATCAAATGAGTTAGTGCATCTGAAGTCAGACGTAATTAAGACCTGGGTATGTGGCCACTGACTCAGTGCACATGGCAGGAAAGAGTGTATGTGTGGTCAATTATGATAATCTAAATATGTTTAAGTCTAATATTGATAAAAGTTATTGGTTGCAAGTTTATCGAGAACATGCAATAGGTAGAAAGGTGGAAGAACTCATATCTACTCTTTCTGTATATGCTAAGATGTCATTTCCCATTAACGTACCAAATAATAAAAAGGCACTAAGAGTAAATAAGGTCAAGGGTGAAAAGGTGTTGGAGATCAAGAGGGAGTGTGATCAATATTATGCCTGTACAGAAGTACAGGTTCTCAAGTATTTAAAGACATGCTCACAGTGAAAAAGGAAAGATTAAGACAGGCCTTAAAGGAAGCTAGGTGTATGAAAAAATGAAGATGTAATACTAACATCAGAAAATAATATCATTAACAGTCAATGCAACAGGAAAATGACTTCACAAGCTGAAGGCAGCAATCTGAATGCTGCACAGTTAAATACATCCTTCACTGAGAAGGTGATTGGCACTTACAATATAGTCACTGACCATAAATACTGCCTGAGAAACACCACAAAACCTGGAAGTACATTTAGCTTTAAATTTGTCAAGGTACAGGATGTTACCTATATACTGAGGAAAATGAAGAACAGTTTTACTGATGACGTTTATGGTTTAAGTTCAGCCATGTTAAATGTGATTCAGTTCAGCTGCCAGAATTGATAACACATGTAGTAAATACATGTATTTTGGAGGCTCAGTTCCCCAGGGCAGTAAAGTCACTCGAAAACACAAAAAAGGCAGCCTCCAAAGTTGTGATAATTTTAGGCCTGTTTCAATTGTGCCAGTCTTGTCTAAAGTGATAGAAGCTATATTAAATAGTAAAATACTTTGAAGGAAACTATATCTTCAGTGATAGACAATTTGGCTTCAGATCAGGGTTAGGAACTGTTAAATCTGCCTTATCACTTTTAACACAGTGTGTGAAGCAACTAGAAAGCAAGCTCATGGTTCATAATAGACTCTATGATTTATGAAAAGCTTTTGACACTGTGTCTCATGAAATCTTATTGAACAAAGTGCAATTCTATGGCTTTACACGAAGTGCTCGGGAATTGATAAAATCCTATCTAAGTAATAGAGTGCAGAAGGTGGTTTTTAATGGTACAGAATCAGATTACTTACTTGTGGGCATGTTCTGTACTTGGCCCAATTCTATTTATTATTTATATAAATGACTTATCATGTAACATAGTTGGGCCATCAGCTAGGAGTTACTTATTTGCAGATGATCTTGCAGTCTGTATAACTGCAGAAACAGCACAGAAGGTCAAATATTAAGCAGACCAGTGCACTGTCAAAGTTGAAAACTGGTGTAAAGCTAATTCCCTTTGTGTCAAAAAAAAAAAAAATCAAGACCTGTATGTATCGTGGAATAATAACACTGAACTTGAGCAGAGCTCAAATGCTGTTGATTTCCTAGGAATCTCAATTGATTCAAAAAGGTGGGAAGCAGCATTAGCAAAGGAATATTTTCTCCAAGGAAGCTGTGTCTTTGTCTAAATGTGCCAGTACTTAAAGCAAAAGAAACCACAGTCACATTTACTGTGGGGACATCAAAGCAAGGCAGCTAATGTCTTCAAACTACAAAATAAGGCAATAAGACTGATATGTAGCTTGGCACCCAGAGCTCACTGTAGACCAAGCTTTAAAAAATTACAGATTATGACCCTGCTGTCAATATTTATACCATTGTGTGTAATGCATACCAAGGATATCTATCCGAAGTATCAACAGTATGACATGCGGCATAATTATAACACAAGAAACAAGCAAGACCTAGTTTCTTTCTGATGTAACTATAAAAAAACACAAAAGTGCTCTTTATACAAGCCCATAAAATTTTTTAATGCCATACCCCAACATATCACAGATCTTCCAATAAAAAAAAAGTAAAAGAATTTCTTCTTGAACTCAACATTTATGAAACGGATGAATTTTGAAGGGAGGCAAAGAATATGGTATGACCACACTTTGTGATCAGTTTTTACATGCTTCTATACATGAGTAAGTCTGTAATTGGCTAAAATTACTATGCAATATCAATTTGTACCAGAAGTTTCTCTGTTTTGTAATGCCTCTGAGGTCTCTACAACAATAAAAATCAATCAATTGTAGACTTACTTGAGAGTTTCATTTGCTTTCTCTTAGAGGAGTTCTCTTGTTTTCTCACTGACTATAATATTGCTGTCATCAGTGAAAAGAATTTTTTCACCATGAGTAACACTACTGGGAAAGTCATTGATGTACATCAGGAATACTATTGGTCCTCATTTGATACCTTGCGGAAACCCCATATTAATGTATTTTTCGCCAGCCGTGGTGGCCGAGCAGTTCAGTCCAGAACCGCACGACTGCTACGGTCGCAGGTTGAAATCCTGCCTCGGGCATGGATGTGTGTAATGTGCTTACATTTGTTCGGGTAAGTGTTTTACTAAATGTTAAGCTCTATTTGAAGTATGTGTTATCACTATTCTTTGTACCCTATCTGCTAGGTATGATCAAAACCAGTCCTTAGCTACCACTCTTTCTCCTAATGCTTCTAATTGATTTAATTGAATCTTGTGGTCGACTGCATCAAAGGGCTTAGAAAGATCATAAAGGAACCCTCTGACAGACTCTTCTTTATCAAGAGCATCAAGTACAACTTTTGTGCATTCTACGACAGCTGACTCCGTATTTTTGCCACATCACAAACAAAACTGTGATTCACTTAAAAGATTGTATTTATTCAGGTAATTCATTAATCTGTTTTTCATAATTGCTTCTATTATTTTTGAGAATGGTGACAGCTTGTAATTTTCTGCATTACCTTTCTTAAACAAAGGCACAACTCTTGCCTGTTTTAACTGCTGTGGAAATGTCCCTGGTGTACAGGATTCATTTATTATGTGTGTTAAGGGACCTTGTACAACCTCTATGCATTGTTTTAGTACACACATTGATACTTCATATAAGCCTACTGGCTTTTTAGTTTTTCAACAGTTTTACTGGCTTCATTATCTGTGATTTGAAGTAACATCATTGTATTTAGTGCAACATTTTTTACAGGGGTTATATTTGTTTTGCGGAATTCTTGCCGTAACTTCCCTAAAATACTTGAAAAATGCTCATTTACATACTTTGATAAGTGTTGTGGCTTATTTATTACCTTATCCTCCTCCCTTAGGAATATGTTATTCTGTCTGTCTTTCTTTGCCTCTCCCTGTTCCCGTTCCCGTTTTTATAACATCCCAGACTGCTTTGCTTTTATTCCCTGCATTATATATTACTGTGTCATTAAACGATTTTGTTGCAGCTATCAGCACCTTCCTATGGATCATTGTGACTCTTATCCATGGAAGTGAGGTATTTAATTGTTTGGGAGGACTTCTTAGTACCTGCTGTTATCCATCTACTTTTGTGTGACGTTGATACAGACATGCATACTTTTGGAAATGCCTTTTCAAAGTTCAATTTAAATAATGTGGATTCTTATTCACATTGGTTTCCCTATACACTTCATCCCAGCGTTTTTTTTTTTTTTTTTTTTTTTTTGCTAGTTCCTTTGAAAAATCTTTTATTTTCATTTCCAATGGATGTCATTTGTAGGCTTGTAGTTTATGGGATGATTTCATGTCTCATATTACTGTTGTTGTTTGACAGAGATGGTCTGATAATCCGAGATCTTTTACAGCTACATCACATTTTTCCCTGCCCATATTTGTGGCAACATGGTCAATTACTGATGAAGTCATTGTAGCAACCCTTGTTGCACTATTGACCAATAGGGAGAGGCCAAAACTTTGAAGTATATTTATGAAGGTGCTGCTGGATTCATTTATGATATTCATGTTGATTTTAATGTCCCCACACAGAATTGTGCTGAGCTTTGTACTTGAGACTTTATATAGAAATTCTGTTAATTTATTGAAAAACAGTGTCCACACTATGTCTGGGAGATCCATACAAACACAAAATTATTAATATCTTGGTGATATCAAGCCCTGTTAATTCAAACTGCTGGAGACACTCTTTAGGCAGGGGAACCTGTTGTCTGGATTTATCCTAAAAAAGACCTACTTCTCATACTGATGACAACAGGTATTTGACCATGTGTGGCCCAAGATCCACCCCCTATACTTTCACGAATCAGCTGTACCAATCTTCCTTTGCCAGTCCTGTTTAGGTATAGGCCACACCCAGTGAAACCCCATCTGTCGATAGTCCCGACGGGCATGTGAGCAAAGTTGGCTTCCCTAACCCCAAATTGATTCGCCTCACATCTCCATCAAGGTTTGGCCAATCGTGACACCGGAACAGCTCAACAAAGTGTACTGCCACAAGTCAGGGAAGCTATCTTGCCCAGGTCACCACCTATGTCATGAGCCCTATCCCTGTGTAAACTGTTTCCTGCCCCACCCACTATCACTACATGGTCTTCTTTTGTAAAGACCTTAAGTCCTCTATCACATGACTTAGCACTGCATTTGGCTGGAACATACTGGTGGCCTGGTATGTTGCCCCTAAACATTCCTGTAACTCGGGGCCTACAACTCACCCATGCCTAATACCTAGCAGCAGCACTTTCTTCTTCCTAACATTTTGTATATTTCTAAGCTTCTTGGCCTCAGTTGAAGTGTGCTGCACATTTGTTGCTCCGTGTTCTACCAGAGGCTCTGGCAGTGGTAGACACACAGTTTTATCATCAACGCCAAAAACATCAGATCATGTTCTCTTTCTTCCTACCCTCCTACAAGCTGCCAGTTCACAACCACCCTCCTCCTCCCTATCTCTCTTGATCCTTATCAGTTCCTTCCTTGCTTCCTTCAACTGTGCCACAAGGACACAGATTTTCCTTTCCTGTACCCCAACCAAAATGTTCCTACTGCATACTCTGCAGTTCCAGGAGAGAGCCTCTTCTGTTCTCCCCCCACCTCTCCCTCCCCCAGTGAAAATATTTCCTACAAGGTTAGCAACAAATCCCTTTACTCACAATGCTATAACAGCTTCCACATTTCCCACTCATGATCAGTTTCAAAAGAATAATTAAGTTTTAAATTTGTCCAGGACACGAGATTGGCTATATGTATGCAAAAATGACATGGAGGTCTTACATGCTATTGTTGTTGTTTTTGTAATGATTTAGAGATACAATGACAGAAGAATGAATTAGTAATTACTTTGCTTTTAGAGAATTTACTTTAGTGTTTGGTCAGGTTTTAAATTTATACCTAGATCACCTCTAACTAGTGAACAATATGAAATGTGTTAGTTAAATACAATTTAAAAAACTTTTAATTATACTTTTATAGTAACAATAGGCACTGATGAAACTAGTAGCTGCCTTTCTTAAACGAATTTTCCGCTATCAGGAAAATTTGAATAGAATTTTTTGTGTTTTGGAATGGAAAATTTCGCATTATGTCACAATTATCGTGACTTCAGATTACACAAAGTTTTTTTTTTTTTTTTTTTTCAAGAATCATCTCTATGGGGACGCAAATATTCAGTTTTGTGACAAGAATGGACACTACAGCAAATATACAAAACAAAGGAAATTTAAATTTGACACTATTTCCTCTCAAATAAGTTCTTTTAGTGGACGAAGAAAACACCTGTGATCTCACTCGCTGGACATCTTGTCTTCCTGTCTGTTTTAATGTTTGTTTACTTACTGGGCGTGAAGGGTAAGCTTTTCGCTTAAAAAAGGTAGCTGGAGATTCCACACAGCACACCAGGTATGAGATTAATTATGTAATATGCACTATACTGAAATGCCTTGTGAGACGTCTATAAATTCAAATATGCTCAATGTTACTTTCCTGTTTCAGTACACAATGCCTGCATTCTGATTTAGTGTTTACTTATAGGACCTGTCACTGGGTGTGAGGGATAAGCTTTTGGCATACCATGGCAGCAAGAGCATCCAAACAGCACACCATATATGCAACTGATTGTGTGTAAGCACAATACTGAAATGCCTCGTGAGTCATCCCTATATTCATATGCCCAATGTTGCTTTCCTCTTCCGATACACAATGCCTTACAGGACTGTCAGTAAATGAGTGTGCTGGACGCCAGCTCTGTCCATCACTGTGGCTGTCGGATAGAGAGACCAACAGCTGTGCAGGGGCTCCAGGTGCAATTCCTGGCCAATTTGAGAATTTATCCTCTCAGTGGTTGGGTGTTGTGTTGTGCTTATCACCATTTTACCATTTCTTTAGATGCAAAAATAAGCAGTATCAACTGATGTAGACTTGCAGTAGGCAGCCGATTTCTCCTGCATACGATCTCCCGGCCAGAAATGCCATACTGTCATTTCATTTCACGCTAGGTATGAAACTGATTCTCTGATATGCACATTATTGAATTGTGAGTCATCTCTTAATTTGTATATGCTCAGTCGGTTTAATATTAATTTGCAGGGCTCTAGAGTAAGCAGTGTGTAGTTGTGTGCACTATGGTGAGTTGTCGTGTCACCTAGCGTGGCAATACAACATGCGACTGCAACAGTGCCAACAGCACTGGGTAGTGTTGTCTACTTCACTGCATGAGAAATAGAGCTGTCACAATGGCCAGTCTGACCTCAGTACTACATGATTGCATGTTGGCCAGTGGATACTTGGAGCAAATCCAGTAATACTCACATATGAAGATTCGTTTATCTTTAACATCACAGAATCATGTTTCTATATCTGCTCCATCCCCATTCCCCAGTGGAAGGGGGGGTAACAATTATTTTGTGCACATGAGTCTGCTAGTAATTGGATCCTTTCTACTTTTCAAAACTGCATTAACTTTCCCGTGCTCATCCATCCCTGTCCTCAATCCTTTCCCTTGCTTACATTGGCCTGGCTATCTTTTTTTTGTTGCTATCCCTTACACTATCATTCCTCTTGCTTTACAATTCCCTTTTTGGAATTTTTGGTCCCTCTTTGGGGATTGAACTACTCTAAATTTTGTCTCCATGGTGTGAGCCAGCTGTGGAACAACACCATACATGAAGTCTTTGGCATGTGGGCTTACCACCTCTTCCATTTTTTACCTGAAGCCATTGTCCTTTTTGTGCTGTACCACTAGCACAGTAGTCATTTCGTGTGCTTGGGGTGTTATGTACTCTTTTGATGGAGTCCTCTGAAAACAGGGATGACAGTTCTGATACACGAGCTGCTACCTCCCTGTGTATGCCTATGAGTAGTGGCTTGTCATTCTGGAGCATTGGAACTCCCAGCAGCAGCCCCTATGGCATTGGCCCTTGGTGTGGCTGAGTAGTGCACAAGGGGAGAGCCCCTGATTGGTTTTGGTGTTATTAGGGTCTACACTTTGTGTATCAAACGTATCAGACTTAAAAAACCGGCCGTCTTTGGCGGACCTTTAGTCAGGAACGACTTTTCAACTTACAACTATCCCCTCATGGGAGGAGGGTCAGACTCGCTTGCTTGGGGTCAAATCTTTTCCCCATTACCTGGTCTGCATCAAGACTGACAAGGACACCTTCCCACCATGAACCCATTATTTTGGTAGAAACTATCAAAGACAAGTTTGGCAAACCATTACTCCTCACTAGCCTTTGAATATGCTTCAGGGTGTCTTTTTCATAGAGACCTCATCTTCCAAACTGGTGAAGCATGGGCCAGTCTGGAGTGGCAAGGCATTCATTTTGTTCATCATATTCAGAAAGGCACTAAGGACAACCACACTGATAATGACCACTTTATTCTGGTCTTTGAAGGGGATACCCCCAAGACAAGGTCAAGGTTATGGCTTATCACTGTGCACTGTGATGTATGTCCTGCCACTGCTAAAATGTTTTTGGTGTTTATGATTTGTACACATGTATTAATCCTGTATGCAATGAATGAGGATGCCCAGGTGTGCCTTTGTTCTACTGACCACATGTATTCATTGTCACAACTGTCGCTGGTTTGTAAGAAGGAAAGAATATATTGGGGTTTACGATCAGCTTCGCCTTGTGTCTACAAAAATCTACTATTGACTCTGTTACATCCTTTCCCCCACCTTATCCCAGTGATGCCTCACTCTTCTCTCCCTCTCCCCTGAACTTACATCTTCCTCCCCTCCAACTGTTGCTCCTTTCATCCACCAGAGAAGTGCCTCTTCTCTGGTGTCTGCTGCCATTAGGGCCTCCTCTCAGTCAAAGAGTCTGCTGGTACACATTGGCCATGGAACCGTCAGCTCTAGCATCCCCAAGGTTGCCTGGTCTCTCTTTATAGAACTAGCAGAAGCCTCTCTCCCCCCTTACCTCTCTGGCATCTAGCATGTGTCCTCCTCTACTTATGAAAGAGAAGAAGGGACATAAGTCCTGGGATGAGGACACTCCATTGCTGAGGAGGATGGCATTCCATAGGGTTCAGTGTTAAGTATCCTTTTCCTCATCACTATTAAAGGACTTGTGACCTCCGTCAAACTGTTGTTGGTCACCCCTGCTCTGCATGTGGATGACTTCTGTGTTAAATAACTCAAACACTTGGTGGCTTTTGTGAAGTGACAGTTCCAGGGTGCCATGTGGTATGCTTCTGCATGGACCTTCTCACACAGTTTTCAGTTTTCTCCTCTTAAATTGTGGGTGGTGCATTTCTGTCACCATATTGTGTACGATACCTACTGGAGCTCTATCTCGAGACCCAATTTCTGATTGTGGTCCACCACTTCCATTTCTTGGGTCGTCTTATGACATTTACTTGTGTGTGTGTGTGTGTGTGTGTGTGTGTGTGTGTGTGTGTGTGTGTGTGTGTGGGGGGGGGGGGGGGGGGGGGGGGGGAGGGGGAGGGGGGCGTGGTAGCCAAATTTAGGGCTCAGTTGCTCCTTCCATACTGATCCTCTTGGAGCAGGTCCACCATTGTGGTATCTATCTGATCATCAGTACCTTTTGCACTAGCCGTATTGTTTCCTGGTTGAAGCTGGGGTTGTCCCCCACTCACTGCCCTTTTGGTACAACAGTCTAAGCTTCCTGTTTCCTATGCCATCACCATCATCTCTTTCCCCACACATCCCTTATATTTTATACTTTAGCAGCAGGAAATTGCTCGCTCTTCAGGTGAGTTTAACAGTTGGGCTCCAGCTTGCAGTCCTTTGCCATGATTTTTATCTTCCCTCTTTGTCCTGTTCCCCGTTCTCTCCAAAAACCTCCTCCCCCTTGGTTAGTTCCTTGATCCCAGATTCAGAGGGGTCTGTGTTTCATTGTTTGTTCTGCCAGCTTTTATGGGAGTTTCAGGCTGCTGTTGTGTTTTAATGGAATGGCTCTAGGCTCTAAATCTGCTAATTAGAAGGAATGTGCCTTCTGCTGGCAAGTAACACCATCTCTTACCTGCCCCATGTAGCATGTGTACTGCATAGCTAATGGCCATTTACCAGGTTCTTTAGTATGTTTAACAGTCCTCTCCCACCCACGTTATGTGCAGACTCGATAACTGCCCTTGAGGCTATCAGGCAGTGGTTTTCCCTCCCTCTTCTTGGTCTATGACATCTAAGACCACCTTACCAATCTTGACCATGCTGGTTGTTCAGTTGACTTTCTTTGGGTTCCCACTCATGTGGGTATCCCAGGTAATGAACTGCTGATCCTGTGGCTGGAGGGTGTGCCCCTTTTGTGTGACCTCTCTGGTGCTGGGTTTGCAGCCTCATGTCCAATTCCTTTTTGCTCAGCCTTGAGCTGACTCTTGGAGGCCAACCCCCTGCCTAATAAACTTATTGCGATAAGGGGACTCTTGCCACATGGCCCACTGGGGATCTACCATCCTCTGCGAACTTCGTATTGGTCATACAAGGTTGAATCTAAGCCTCTTACTCCATAATGATCTGTAACCCCCACATTTTATGAGACTCCCCTACCATTTGGCCTTTTGCACTAAACACACTCTTCCATTCTCCATTATCACAGATGGTAGCATACAACCTTACATAGTTACATCTGTCTTTGGTTTTCATCATAAAAGTGGTTTGTTCCATGGATTTAAGTACCTGAATTGTCTTCCACAATTGAAGGCTTTCATCATTGCTTTCATGCTGGTCAGGTTTTCCTCTCCATTTTGTGCTGTTTCATCACCACCCCCTCTTCTTGTGTCATCCCCCATTGTGTCGCAATCATGGTATGAAGTGGGAACTGGGGTGGGTTAGCAGTGATTCCAGCACCATGTCACACATAGCACCATTGGGGTGTCTTATGATCTCCCCCTTCCTCCCTCCAGTTCTTTAATCTTCCTGCCACCCCAGTGTTCCATCTCCATTTGCCTGTTTTGCTTCGCCATCAAATAGATTGTGCTGTTGGTTTGCTGCTCCCACAGTCTCTGCCACTTTGGATCTTGGGACAAATGATGTCACTGTTTCGTTCCTCTCCTCATTCAGACAATCAATCAACATCTGCAGCCAGCAGGCAAGCAGTGAGACTTGGTATCTGCTCTCTTAGCATCTGTGTCAGGGTGTTACTAGCATTAATGACAAGTTTATTACTTGTTTCCAAATAAAAACAGCCACTTTTGTGCCCTGGTAAATTAGAACTACAAAATTATATGCTTAAATTTAGGAAATAATGGCCCGCTAAAAACAGAAAATTCTGGAATATGAGTTATTTGGTTACAGATAACTTTTCAAAAAGGGGATTTTTTTTAAAAAAAGTAAAATTATACTGCAAATTGGAACCTGAAAGGCTTTCAGTTGGGTTATATTGCTAATTCATAATTACTCATTCCTAATTCCAACTGCATGTGTTTGTACTGATACTGAAATTATTATTTATTCACCAAATTTTTTTTTTTTTTTTGTAAATGAGTTACATTATCAGGAAAATTGATTGTGAACAATCAGATGTTAGTGTATTCCTTGCTAGAATATGAAAATATTTAATCTGTTTAACAGTTGCACTAGTGTTACCCATCTAGCTAGATCAAAAATAAATATATATTACAAGTTGATGATTGCAACTCACTCTGTTGTCACGTTGGGACAGTTGTCAAATGTGTGGCCATCACCAGCAGTGCGCTGAGCCTCAGTCACAGTCATCACTGCCCAGCACGGCTTGGGAGGGGGCTGACCCAGTGATGCCAGCATTCTAGGCTGCTGGCACAAGCCGCAGCAGTTTCTGGTGGTCCCATGTGTCAGCAGAACTGCCGCACCAGAGGCCAGTGAAGAAGGAAGGAATATCGACATCTGACATTCTGTCAACAGTGAGGCCGTCAGAGACAGAGCATAAGCTCTGACTGTTTCAAGGATGGGGGAGAAAATTGGCCTTGGCCTTTCAAAGGAACCATCCCAGAATTTGCCTTGATTGATCTAGGGAAATAATGGAAAACCTAAAACTGGATGGCAGGACACGGAATAAAGCCATCATGTTCCTGAATGTGAGATCAACACACTAGCTAATGTGGTGTAAACCTTCATCCAGAAGTGTTCACAGTTTCTTCTGTATCAGGAACTGCCATGAGTATGCAGCTTGAGGAATTTGTTTTCTTTGCTCAAAACAGTCTCCTCTGTACTGCAAGTTTTCTCTTGTGACTCCTTTGTGGGCTATTGAAAGAGACGCCACTACTGGCATGAACAGCACCTACACTAGCCTTCAGTGAAGTTACCATTTTGTTGGCCAGCTAAACTTCAGTAACTGAAATACCAGAAACAATTTCTGCCAGTACCTCTGTGTCACAGGAACAAACTGGCTTCAGAATTTTCCTCTCCAACATTCATAAGTAGTACATCTGGTAATTCAGAAATTTCAAACGGTTTTTCTTCTATACTCTCTACTTCATAAACATTATGTATATGCTTGCACGTATTTAACTTAATGCTATAACCAATACATGCATAGTAATATCTATTAATTCTTACTTTACAGTCAGTGCACACTAATTTGGAGTTACAGTGGATAATATTTTCTTCCACAAGGTAAACTTCAAGTGATTTTGTGGCTGGTACTTTCCAACCTCAGCCTACCTTTCTAGTTGAGTCCTTATTCATCAAAATACTGGATTCGTGCTTATGGTGGATGTTTTCATTTTACTTGTTAGTTTTGCTTTTACAATGACAATGAGCCTGTCAAACAGATTTGCTGTTACAAGCAACGTGAATGCAAGTACACCTTTATCCAAATGTTTCACCTGCTTTGCATTACCATGTAGAGTAAGTGGTGGTAATATGCACCCACCCCCCCCCCCCCCCCCTTAAAATCTTAATAATATTTAGCTGAACTCTAGTAGTGTATTAACATACCATTATTGGTTAATACTTAGTAGGTTGCATCTAAGTATTGGCAACAGTTTCAAATAGATTAAAAGTATGGTATTATTGCATTTTTAAGCTGTCTACACCAGTTTACAAGGTGTAAGTGTAATGTGGACCTCAGGGTCCATATTATAAGCAGACCGTAAAATGTTTTTATTTCTGTTTTCAGATGCCTAGGACTAATCTGGCACCTAAATGAACCCGTAAAAGGCAGGTGTGGGATAAAAACAAAATGCGAGAGGCAGTGTCTGCTGTTGTAGTAAAAATCATGGGAGTTAAAAAAGCAAACATTGCACTGTCCCAAAAACAACTCTGTGCCAGTATGTGTATGAGGCTAATACCTGACAGATGTTGAAACTAAAAAGTTTGGAAGAAAACCAGCTGCCCTAGAAAGAGAACTAGTGGTTTACATACACTATATGGAGGCCAAATTCTATGCTTTTACTAGTATGGATGTTAGAAAAATGGCCTACCAACTTGCAGTTGTGAATGGAAGGGCTTGTCTTGGCCATTTTCTTCGACGTCATCAAGATAAGCTTTCGATTAGAAAGCCAACTGGAACATCATATGCTCGAGCAAAACGCTTTTCGCATGAGAGAGTTAACTCATTCTACGACTTGCTATAAGCTGAATTCTGGAAACATAAATATCCAGAAGATCGTGTATGGAACGTTGAGGAAACAGGCCTTAGTGTAGTTCAGACTGATACTGCAAGCAGAGGTAAACGCCAAATTTGTTCTCTGACTGCTGCTGAGTGTGGGTCTCTAGTAATGGTCGTCTGTTTGCTGAGTGCAGGAGGTTCTTATGTTGCCCTGATGTTCGTATTCCCGAGAATGGATGAGGGGAAAGACCATTGTTTCAACTGATTTGCTGTACAAAAAAGAGTTGGAAGTCATTATTAAAGAAAAGAGAGGAAAAGAACTTTGCCAAAGACCCCCTAGTGAGATAAGCTTCTACATCCTTACATTTGTCCTCTAGCCATCCATGTCTGCTTAGCCATTTTGCGCTTCCTGTCGATCTCATTTTTGAGACGTCTGTGTACCTTGTTGGCTGCTTCATTTATTGCATTTTTATATTTTCTCCCTTCATCAATTAAATTCAATATCTCTTCTGTTATCCAAGGATTTCTAATAGCCCTCGTCTTTTTACCTATTTGATCCTCTGCTGCCTTCACTACTTCATCCTTCTACTGTATTTCCTTCCCTTGCCAAAGAAACACACTATATCATAGGCTCCAACAAGTTTGCTTTCATGGAGCATCCACTGCCAAATATTCTCGCTGTAGTGAGTCTTAAGTGCACCCATAAATGTACGATCTAGCAGTTGCAGGACTAGAACAATTAGCCTCAATAACTTCGTCATTCTTAGGCGGCAGTTCATAGTTACAATTCGCTGAAACCTGCCAGCTTGATCACCCAACCTGTTGGCGTCGTCTTTTTTACCTGGTGTGCTAGGTGAAGGCAACTCCAATCGTTCAGCTCCAGATACAATAACCTCTTTATCTGACGGCCTCTCAAGTCCGATGTCAGTTTTGTCTTCCGGGAGGAAATCTGCATCGGTGAATACGGACTGGTCCGTGGGCCATACTCCAGTACCTTTCAAACCTTTAATAGCAAATAGCATTGTTGCACTTTTGATGAAAAAAGCGTTGAAATTTGAAAGACCACCGCGGCCTGCACATCCCTCGGTCCATACGCGGAGTCCATACGGAGGGGAGAGGCGACAGGTATATATACCACACCGCCCGCCGGCATTGGACGTCAGTCAACAGGAGTAATCTGATGATGATGGCACGCTACGCCGTGACTGGAACACGATAGTGGGAAAAGGAAGAGAAGGAAACGTAGTAGGTGAATATGGATTGGGGTTAAGAAATGAAAGAGGAAGCTGCCTGGTAGAATTTTGCACACAGCACAACTTGATCGTAGCTAACACTTGGTTTCAGAATCATGAAAGGAGGTTGTATACATGGAAGAACCCTGGAGATACTAAAAGGTATCAGATAGATTATATAATGATAAGGCAGAGATTAAGGAACCAGGTTTTAAATTGTAAGACATTTCCAGGGGCAAATGTGGACTCTGACCACAATCTATTGGTTATGTCCTGTAGATTAAAACTGCAAACAGGTGGGAATTTAAGGAGATGGGACCTCGATAAAGAGAAAGAACAAGAGGTTGTACAGAGTTTCAGTGAGAGCATAAAGGAACAATTGATAGTAATGGGGGAAAGAAATACAGTAGAAGAAGAATGGGTAGCTTTCAGAGATGAAATAGTGAAGGCAGCAGAGGATCAAGTAGGTAAAAAGATGAGGGCTGCTAGAAATCCTTGGGTAACAGAAGAGATATTGAATCTAACTGATGAAAGGAGAAAATATGAAAATACAGTAAGTGAAGCAGGCAAAAAGGAATACAAACGTCTCAAAAATGAAATCGACAGGAAGTGCAAAATGGCTAAGCAGGGATGGATAGAGGACAAATGTAAGGATGTAGAGGCTTGTCTCACCAGGGGCACCCAAAATCAGTTGCCTGTTACCTGTCTAGCGGCGTAGATCGGCGTGCAGTGGTGTACAATACGTCGTTTCTGTTCGTGAGATCCTTGTTGCCAGCATCAGTCACTGACGTACTTCGGTATCTGGAAGTGCTGGATAACAGCGTTGCATTGCAAGAAAATTGCAGAAGACGAAGAGGAGCTATTTGCGGAGTACATTTCCCCATCATGTTCTAGTTCTGGGTGGAGATTTTAATTTGCCAGATACACCAGGTGACCAAGAAGTCAGTATAAATTTGAAAACTGAATAAATCACGGAATAATGTAGATAGGGAGGTACAAATTGACACACATGCTTGGAATGACATGGGATTTGATTAGAACAAAAAAAAAAAAAATACAAAAGCTCAAAAAATGTCCGACAGGTGGCGCTTCATCAGATCAGAATAGCATGACAAAGCAAAAATGATGTTCTTTACAGGAAATGCTCAATATGTCCACCATCATTCCTCAACAGTAATTGTAATCGAGGAATAATGTTGTGAAAAGCACTGTAAAGCATGTCCGGAGTATGTGGTGAGGCATTGGCGTTGGATGTTGTCTTTCAGCATCCCTAGAGATGTCGCTCGATCACGATACACTTGCGACTTCAGGTAACCCCAAAGCCAACAATAGCACGGACTGAGGTCTGGGGACCTAGGAGGCCAAGTGTGACGAAAGTGGCGGCTCAGCACACGATCATCACCAAACGACGCGCATAAGAGATCTGTCAGACATTTTGTGAATTTGTTTTTTCTAATAAATCCCCATGTCATTCCAAGCATGTGTCTCAATTTTTAACTCTCTATCTACATTATTCCATGGTTTATCACTTTTTCCAATTTATACTGACTTTTTGATCACCCGTTAGACTGGGAGACTCAAACGTTTATAACGGGTGGCAGGGACAAAGAATCCAGTGAAATTTTTTTAAAGTGCTTTATCTGAAAAACTACCTTGAGCAGTTAAACAGAGAACCGACTTGTGGCGATAACATATTGGACATTCTGGCGACAAACAGACCCGAAACAGTTAACGCAGAACACGGAATCAGCGATCATAAAGCGGTTACTGCATCACTGATTTCAGCCATAAGTAGAAATATTAAAGAAGGTAGGAAGATTTTTCTGTTTAGCAAAAGTGACAAAAAGCAGATTACAGAGTACCTGACGGCTCAACACAAAAGTTTTGTCTCAAGTACAGATAGTGTTGAGGATCAGTGGACAAAGTTCAAAACCATCGTACAATATGCGTTAGATGAGTACGTGCCAAGCAAGATCGTAAGAAATGGAAAAGAGCCACCGTGGTACAACAACCGAGTTTGAAAACTGCTGCGGAAGCAAAGGGAACTTCACAGCAAACATGAACATAGCCAAAGCCTTGCAGACAAACAAAAATTACGCGAAGCGAAATGTAATGTGAGGAGGGCTATGCGAGAGGCATTCAATGAATTCGAAAGTAAAGCTCTATGTACTGATTGGCAGAAAACCCTAAGAAATTTTGGTCTTATGTCAAAGCAGTAGGTGGAGCAAAACGAAATGTTCAGACACTCTGTGACCAAAATGGTACTGAAACAGACTGAAGGCCGAACTACTAAATGGCTAATTCACAGAGGAAGACTGCACTGTAGTTCCTTCTCTACACTGTCGCACATATGACAAAATAGTAGATGTCGAAAGAGATGGCAGAGGGATAGAGAAACAATTAAAATCGCTCAAAAGAGGAAAGGCCGCTGGACCTTATGGGATACCAGTTCGATTTTACACAGAGTACGCGAAGGAACTTGCCCCCCTTCTTGCAGCGGTGTAGCGTTCCGAAAGATTGGAAAAGGGCACAGGTCATCCACGTTTTCAAGAAGGGACTTCAAACAAATATGCAGAACTATAGACCTATATCTCTAACGTCAATCAGTTGTAGAATTTTGGAACACGTATTATGTTCGAGTATAATGACTTTTCTGGAGACTAGAAATCTACTCTGTAGGAATCAGCACGGGTTTCGGAAAAGACGGTCGTGTGATACCCAGCTCTCGCTATTCGTCCATGAGACTCAGAAGGGCATAGACACGGGTTCACAGGTAGATGCCGTGTTTCTTGACTTCCGCAAGGCTTTTGATACAGTTCCCCACAATCGTTTAATGAACAAAGTAAGAGCATACGGACTATCAGACCAATTGTGTGATTGGATTGAAGAGTTCCTACATGACAGAACGCAGCATGTCGTTCTCAATGGAGAGAAGTCTTCCGAAGTAAGAGTGATTTCAGGTGTGCCGCAGGGGAGTGTCATAGGACCGTTGCTATTCACAATATACATAAATGACCTTGAGGATATCATCGGAAGATCACTGAGGCTTTTTGCGGATGACGCTGTAGTATATCCAGAGGTTGTAACAGTGGAAAATTGTACCGAAATGAAGAAGGATCTGCAACGAATTGACGCTTGTTGCAGGAAATGGCAATTGAATCTCAATGTGGACAAGTGTAATGTGCTGCGAATACATAGAAAGATAAATCCCTTATCATTTAGCTACAATATAGCAGGTCAGCAACTGGGAGAACGCATTAGGAGTGATTTAAAATGGAATGATCATATGAAGTTGATCGTCGGTAAAGCAGATGCCAGACTGAAATTCATTGGAAGAATCCTAAGGAAATGCAATCCGACAACAAAGGAAGTAGGTTACAGTACCCTTGTTCGCCCACTGCTTCAATACTGCTCAGCAGTGTGGGATCCGCACCAGATAGGGTTGATAGAAGAGATAGAGAAGATCCAACGGAGAGCCGCGCGCTTCGTTACAGGACGATTTAGTAATCGCGAAAGCGTTACAGAGATGACAGATAAACTCGAAGACTCTGCACGGAGACGCTCAGTAGCTCTGTATGGGCTTCTGTTGAAGTTTCTAGAACATACCTTCACCGAGGAGTCAAGCAGTATATTGCTCCCTCCTACGTAGGTCTCGCGAAGAGACATGAGGATAAAATCAGAGAGATTAGAGGTCACACAGAGGCACACCGACAATCCTTCTTTCCACGAACAATACGAGACTGGAATAGAAGGGACAACTGATAGAGATACTCAAGGTACCCTCCGCCACACACCGTCAGGTAGCTTGCAGAGAATGGATGTAGATGTAGATGTAACGAGCGTGTGTTAAGGAGGTGACACGAAAAGAACTGTTACCCGTTCCAAGCAAAGGGCTCCAATTTATGCAAACGTCTGTCACGCCTAAGGAAGGAAAGCAAAAATAAACCGCGTGGTTTACAGGGATCGCCACGAAGGAAAACTAGTAATTTTGGGAGGAAACCCGTCGTCGTAGACAATTTCATAAAATCGATCCTTCCACAAACGATGGAGGGCTTTTACATCAATCTAAAAATAGTGCCGACATTACGGAAACTACAAATTGTCGTGAAACAAAAAACTCCAGTTTTACTCGTAACAGGCTCGCCAAAAGGAATATTTAACTTTTCTAAAATTCCATACTCTTTATGTAAGAAAGATTCTCTAATCTGTTTTTACACAAAACAAATAATCGTTGATGCTACCAAAACACATGTATCCTTTTTGACAGCTGACAATAGAGCAAATAGCCAATGGATATAACATTGTCCACATACTTTTCACGTACGTTTACGAAGGCAGTGACAAAAAATGTAGTGCAAATCGGACTAGTACAACACAAGAAATTGTAAATTTCTTGTTACTTTTTAAACATTCATCGTGTTGCAAGACCTGTTAAGTTTCAACGCAATCCTTCAAAGAAAACTTCTATCCTTTAGTAGAAACACAAAGTGAGAATAATTCTTAAATTCTACAGTTTCATTGCGCTTTATGGGGTAGAAGTAGAGGAACGTACATTCACATGAACAGGCATTCGGTTCCATGTTTGTAGTAAAATCCCGACTTACGTTCATATGTTAATATTATTTACTCTATAGCGTTATGTTTCGGAAGAAGCTATCGTCTTTTGTATTCTTTACGGTACTAAAACACTCGTCTAAAAATTAACGCTGCCGGGCCGTGTATGCAGACGGCGTCGCCGCCGACTTAAAGCGCGCGCCGAGGCAGGGCGGTACTGCGTCGTGAGACAGCCTGTGGAGGCGCCCGGTGACGTGGCTGGGTAGCCAGAGTGGGGACAGACTGTAAACGGGCACAGTGAGGATCCATAAGAAACGCATTGTCGTTGATACAATCTGTCATATTTCAGTGTCAGTTAATAACGTATCTACCATTAAAACTTTCAGTAGGTCAGATTCAATGTATGACCATTCGACAGTCACAGTCGGTAGAGCGAAATGATGAGGTAGCTGGTAATGTGATTCTTGTTTGCGCCTCAGTGGATCCGAATATTTTTATTACTAGTCTTCGCTTTTTCTGTTAGGATCTGATACTTTTATTGCACCGAAAAGAAAGTATATTCTCTAATATTCGATGTTACATATGTACGTTCCATCTGAGGATGGAGTTTGTTCGAATGGTTTAATCTACAAGACAGATTGCACTACATGCAGTAAGATATAACAAGAAAGTGTAAAACAATTCTTTTTTCTTTCACATGTTGTGAAGATTCTGCTGCTGAATAGGAACAAATATAAAGTAAGACTTTGAATCGCGCTATTTGTTACGGAGCTTCTCTTTCTGCCTTATAACATGTCCGTGGACACTACACGCAGAACAACGTGACTCTCACGTGGACAAGAGAGGAAAGGCGCGTTTTAATAGCGCTAGCTTAAGAATTTTACGCCCATGCATTTTGTAAAGTGGGTGATAGAGAGAAACGTGTGACGAGGGCCTCCCGACCGCTCGCCTGGTGCAGGTCTTTCGACTTGACGCCACTTGCGCGTCCTTGGAGATGAAATGATGACGATTAGGACAACACGACACCCAGTCCCTGAGCAGAGAAAATCTCCAACCCAGCCAGGAATCGAACCCGTCTGTCACGCTGACCACTCAGCTACCGTGGCGGACAACCGGGTGATGTGTGACCCAGATGCTGCCGCTGCGGTCGCGTGTACCACGTTGACACGCACATGCTTTATGCACAAGTCAGAGCGTTCGGCAGCACTTTCAACTTGGCACGCTCAAGACTGATGTTCACAACACCGTCCGTGTAGTGACGGCATTACACTTTCCTAAAACAGTGCACGGAGATCGGCGCAAATACTGTTGAGTGGTACTTAAGATAGGGAAATAAATTAGTGAAGTGAAGTAGAAATTTAAAATTAATGAGAAACTTCGTTTAGCTTAGAAGAGTTACACTCTGGCAAACAACGGGCAGAGCAGAAGAGGCAATGACCGCGAAGTCAGCACATTCAGGAGAAGCTATCGTCCTCCCCCACGTAAGCAGAAGCTGTCGATTCAGCCGTCAGGGCATCGCCCGTCCGGCTCACGTGTTCCTCAATTGTCACACGTGATCAAAGGCTCTCGCCTACATTCCGAGAGCCAATGACCGACGTTAAGAAGATTCTTCGCGAAGCTTTTCGACGTGACAAAAGAGGCAACGACAGCAATGTTGTTCACCTCCAGTGAAGTGAATAAGTACGCGAGACGCAGTGGGCCCGACAGGAGTAGCTTTCAGTTCAGTTCCGGTACAGTCGGTGCTCAAGACCGTCATGCAGGAAGATACTACATCGTACACAGAAGCACCGAGTCCGCCGCTGTAATGGAATAGCAAGCAGCAGCCTCGGCGCCAGAAGACAGAAGGTATTTGAGGCCAGATTTTTATGTACCCGAGTGACTCGTGAGGACGGGAAGGAGACAGCGCACATCCGAGTCGTCACCGTCCGATTCACGACTTCTTCCTCAATAATTAAACGGACCACCTCGCGATGCGCGTCTCCAGTCAACTGGGCGAAACGGCGACACGAGATACACGCCGCCGCTCACGCAAGCAGAAGGCTTCGCAAACGACACAGTTGCCAGTATCCCAGCCAGAAACCCTTGTACAAAACTTTCAATAAAAGTTATCTTATGTAAAACTGCTGTTTCATTCTACCTCATACCTGAGGCAAGGATGAACCCACCCTGCAAAAATGTTGTTAAGAGAGAAAAAGTAATTTATTTAGTGTTTTTCACCCTGACATAATGCTTTAGAATCAAATGCCCTTTGCAGTAGTGCTCATCCTGACAGATGACCATCACAAACAGAGAAAACCCAGTTACAGTACGGAGTAGAGAGGAGCGGAGAGTATTCGTTGTGAAGGGGTGCCGTCGAGAATAGATACGATGTGTCAGGGGACGAAAAGCAGTTCGCTATAAAATTAACGAAGAATGCCAACAAGTTAGGAATTACTACAATAATAGTGATTGCGATATTTCTCTCGGCAGTTTAAACCGAGTAGGTGAGCGAGTAAGGTAACCAGGAAAATAACAATAGCTACAGTTGTATGCTATAGCATACAATGTAAAGAATTTCAGGCAAATAGTTTCAGATCAAGTAATACTACAGTTAACGGTAACAGTCGAAGACACTAGCAGGAAGATAATTACGGAATTACAGTTACAAGAACAATAGGTAAAGGCACAGAAACAGAGATAGTTGGAGAGTAGATGCAATTTCAAGATAGCATTCAGAGAAGGAGAGATGTTGCAAAAGATTAGTATTAAATTAAGATGAGAGGTGCTAGGTTTTCGCTTTGGCTCGCGTAGTTTCTCTTGATGCTGTTCAGTTCTGACACGTTTCTAAACGCATTCTTTTCAGGGGGGGGGGGGGGCGGTCTTAATTATGCTGCCGCCCAGAGTACATACATTCTGAAGGCCGAAATGGGGTGTGGCGTTGTTTTAAATCCTTAGATGGTCCTTTGTACACTCCTGGAAATGGAAAAAAAAACACATTGACACCGGTGTGTCAGACCCACCATACTTGCTCCGGACACAGCGAGAGGGTTGTACAAGCAATGATGACACGCACGGCACAGTGGACACACCAGGAACCGCGGTGTTGGCCATCGAATGGCGCTAGCTGCGCAGCATTTGTGCACCGCCGCGTTCAGTGTCAGTCAGTTTGCCGTGGGACACGGAGCTCCATCGCAGTCTTTAACACTGGTAGCATGCCGCGACAGCGTGGACGTGAACCGTATGTGCAGTTGACGGACTTTGAGCGAGGGCGTATAGTGGGCATGCGGGAGGCCGGGTGGACGTACCGACGAATTGCTCAACACGTGGGGCGTGAGGTCTCCACAGTACATCGATGTTGTCGCCAGTGGTCGGCGGAAGGTGCACGTGCCCGTCGACCTTGGACCGGACCGCAGCGACGCACAGATGCACGCCAAGACCGTAGGATCCTACGCAGTGCCGTAGGGGACCGCACCGCCACTTCCCAGCAAATTAGGGACACTGTTGCTCCTGGGGTATCGGCGAAGACCATTCGCAACCGTCTCCATGAAGCTGGGCTACGGTCCCGCACACCGTTAGGCCGTCTTCCGCTCACGCCCCAACATCGTGCAGCCCTCCTCCAGTGGTGTCGCGACAGGCGTGAATGGAGGGACGAATGGAGACGTGTCGTCTTCAGCGATGAGAGTCGCTTCTGCCTTGGTGCCAATGATGGTCGTATGCGTGTTTGGCGCCGTGCAGGTGATAGCCACAATTAGGTCTGCATACGACCGAGGCACACAGGGCCAACACCCGGCATCATGGTGTGGGGAGCGATCTCCTACACTCGTCTTACACCTCTGGTGATCGTCGAGGGGACACTGAATAGTGCATGGTACATCCAAACCGTCATCGAACCCATCGTTCTACCATTCCTAGACCGGCAAGGGAACTTGCTGTTCCAACAGGACAATGCACGTCCGCATGTATCCCGTGCCACCCAACGTGCTCTAGAAGGTGTAAATCAACTACCCTGGCCAGCTGGATCTGTCCCCCATTGAGCATGTTTGAGACTGGATTAAGCGTCGTCTCACGCAGTCTGCACGTCCAGCACGAACGCTGGTCCAACTGAGGCGCCAGGTGGAAATGGCATGGCAAGCCGTTCCACAGGACTACATCCAGCATCTCTACGATCGTCTCCATGGGAGAATAGCAGCCTGCATTGCTGCGAAAGGTGGATATACACTGTACTAGTGCCGACATTGTGCATGCTCTGTTGCCTGTGGTTCTGTCAGTGTGATCATGTGATGTATCTGACCCCAGGAATGTGTCAATAAAGTTTCCCCTTCCTGGGACAATGAATTCACGGTGTTCTTATTTCAATTTCCAGGAGTGTAAGATCTTGTCTTATTGTAAGCCCTGCCCTTGCTAACTATTTTTTCTCGTGGCTGAAGATCTGCGTCCTTTTTCGGTGTGAGACAAATTTGACAATTATTGGATGAGATTTCGAAGCACCTTATAATCCACGTACCGTCCAGTGTCTACCTTACCTATGTCAATGCCTAATATTTCTCGTGCAACCTGTATAATGAGGTCTTCCGGCTCATCTTCGCCGCCGGCTATTTTTCCTTTTTATGTAGACTGTAGCGAGGAGAAAGGAAACGGAAGGAACTATTAAGGTAAGCTGCACTGAGACCTTGCGCGGAATCAGCGGCAATGAGAAAAAATGTATGCAACCCTGGAACTCGAACCCGGGGTCCGCTGCTACATGATTCATTGCTCGTAGAGGCGAATCAGTTATATGAAAGCGTGCTGTCCGTTTATTCAAACATGTCACAAAGAACAGACATTGCGTATCCCTAATATTTCGCCTTTACTGCCCTCTCTGAAATTCGTCACACACAAATTATTCTCGGGACCGAGAGCTGTATAAAGCTCTGAAATGTTTAGCGATTCGTGAAACGTGTAACGAAAAGACATGTTAAACGCCACTGATGGGGAAGCGTTTACCGAGGGCGACAAAAATGTTGTTTCTACTCAAGTCGGATTTCAGTGTGGCTGTGAAGTTATCTGGTAACGCACAACAGGTCTAGGTGAAAAGAAGGTAATTGTTGGATGTTATTAACGGCCTCCCGATTCCGTCGAGACAGAGTTATTCAAAGAAAGTCTACGCTCAGTAGTGCGGAAGTACCCAAATCGTGCAGTATTAGTTCCGAGCATAGACAAGGACACCGATGGATTCATTACAAGGTTTCCACATAAGTAGCCTTGCAGAGTACTGTTGAACATGTTTTTTCGAAAACTGTCTTGAGCACCTAGTTCGAGAGAGCACATACAATGGAAATACACACATAAAAAAAAAATTGCGTGACCCCGGTTACCAGAACTCGGGAAGATAAACGTTGGCTGTGGATATCGTATCAGATACACAGTCCCTTTGACTTTTTAAAGATGTCACTAAGCCCGACCACAGATGTGAGCAACCGTGTATGAGCAGCGCCTATTAGACAGACGGGGTCCGACAGCCGATCCGTTCCAGTCATTCCACCACGAAGGAGGTACACGGCTCGTGTTGTCTGTAGTTCAACCGTGCCTACACCGTCAATACAGCGGTCCGCATTGTTCGTTTGTGCCAGGAAGGGCTCTCAACAAGTGAATTGTCAAGGCGAGTCGGAGTAAACGAAAGCGATGTCGATGACATGTCTCGCTCAGGATGCCCGGGGGCGACTACGGCAATCGATGACCGCTGCTTGCGGATTATGGCTCGGAGGTACCCCGACAGCAAAGCCAACATGTTGAATAATGCCTTTCGTGCAGCCACAGGACGTCGTGTTAAGACTCAAACAGTGCACAGTAACCTGCACGATGCACGTCTTCACTCCCGACGTCCGTGGCGAGGTCCATCTTCGCAACTACGACACAGTGCAGCGCGGTACCGATGGGCCCAACAACATGCCGGATGGACCTCTCAGCATTGGCATCACGTTCTCTGCACCGATGAGTCTCATATATACCTTCAACCAGACAATCGTCGGAGACGTGCTTGGAGGCAACCCGGTCAGGCTGAAAGCTTTAAATACACTGTGCAGCAACATAGAGGTTCCCTGCTGTTTTGGGGTGGCATTATGTGGGGCCGATGTACTCTCTCGTGGTCATGGAAGGCGCCGCAACGGCTGTACAATACGTGAATGCCATCCTCCGACCGATTTTTTAATTTCGTTTTTAGTGCAACGAGATCGGCAGTATACAGTATATAGCCGAGGCATTCGTCTTCATGGACGACAATTCGCGGCCCCATCGTGCACATCTTGTGGCTGACTTCCTTCAGGATAACGACATCGCCCGACTAGTGTGGCCAGCATATTCTCCAGACATGTGCCGGCCGGAGTGGCAGAGCGGTTCTAGGCGCTACAGTCTGGAGCCGGGCGACAGCTACGGTCTCAGGTTCGAATGCTGCCATGGGCATGGATGTGTGTGATGTCCTTAGGCTAGTTAGAACTAATTAAACCTAAGTTCTAGGCGACTCATGACCTCGTAAGTCAATTTGCATAGTGCTCAGAGCCATTTGAACCATTTTTCTCCAGACATGTACCCTATCGAACATACCTGGGACAGACTGAAGAGGGCTGTTTATGGCCGACGTGACCCTCCAACCACACTGAGTGATCTACGCCGAATCACCGTTAGGAATGGGACAATCTGCCTTGATGAACTTGTGGATAGTATTCCACGACGAATACAGGTGTGCATTAATTCAAGAGGACGTGGTAGTGGGTATTACAGGTTCCGGTGTGTAAACCAATCTGGGCAACCGACTCTGAAGGTCTCGCTATACGGTGGTACAACATGCCATGTGCTATTTTTATGAGCAATAATAAGGGCGGAAACGATGTTTATATCGATCTCTGTACAAAAAATTGGAATAGTTTCCGGAACCAACCGAAGTGATGCTAAACTTTTTTTGATGTAAGTATTTTAGAGCATGTAGCTACAAAGATGCCTGGACTCACCGAGGGTGTCGCTACAGAGACAGGCGTTAGTGATAATGACGTCGCCGTAGCGACGATGGTTACTTAAGTTATTAAATCAATCAAGAAAGCTAGGAGATTAGTTGAGCAGAAAAGCGGTTGTTAGAATCTCAAACAGTGAATGGACATTATTTAGTTCCAGTATGATGGGTGTAGAGTAATTATAAGCCAAGTCTGAACAGATTCTAAATCGTGCCGTGGAAAAGTGTGTGCCTAGTAAGCGAATGAAGGATGGAGAAGATACATTGCAGAAAATGATGAGGAAGCAGAGACTGTTGCACTCTCAGTTCAACAGGGAGCACGCTTACAACAATTCAAGGTTAGTAGAGATTCGTGATTCTGTGGAAAGATCGATGCTCGAGCATAAAGCTGCCACCGTCATACCTCAACAAATTATCTTGAAGAGATCGCGAGACTATTCTGGTCCTGCGTAAAACCGCTGAGTGGGGGGCGAAGCTTCAGCCTGGTGTGCTAGTAGAAAACAACAAAAGGAATGCTCAAGTTTTAAATTTCATGTTTAAGGAATATTTCACGCAGCAGAATCTTAGAAACATGCAGTCGTTACACTCTCGTGCCGACACCACGGTAATGGACTTTCCTAGCCTAGAGAAGCAGCTGGAACATTTGGTAGCAAATAAGTCGCCAGGTCCTGACCGAATACCGATTCGGTTTCACAAACAGTACTCTACGGCATTGGCCCCTTACTTAGATTGCATTTATCGTGAATCTCTCGCATAACGCAAAGTCCCAAGTGACTGGAAAAATGTGACTCCTATGTACACTAATGGCCATTAAGATTGCTATACTACGAAGATGACCTGCTACACGCGCGAAATATAACCGACAGGAAGAAGATGCTGTGATATGCAAATAATTAGCTTTCCAGAGCATTCACACAACATTGGCGACACCTACAACGTGCTGGCATGAGGAAAGTTTTCAACCGATTTCTCATACACAAACAGCAGTTGACCGGCGTTGTCTGGTGAAACGTTGTTGTCATGCCTCGTGTAAGGAGTAGAAATGCGTGCCATCACGTTTCCGACTTTGATAAATGTCGGATTCTAGCCTATCGCGATTGCGGTTTATCGGAGCGCGACATTGCAGCTTGGTCGAGATCCAATGACTGTTAGCAGAATATGGAATCGGTGGGTTCAGGAGCGTAATACGGAATGCCGTGCAGGATCCCAGCGACCTCGTATCACTAGCAGTCTAGGTGACAGACATCTTATCCGCATGGCTGTAACGGACCGTGCAGCCACGTCTCGATCCCTGAGTCAACAGGTGGGGACGTTTCCAAGACAACAACCATCTGCACGAACAGTTTGACGACGTTTGCAGCAGCATGGACTATGAGCTCTGTTACTCTTGACGCTGCATCACAGACAAGAGCGCCTGCGATGGTGTACTCAACGACGAACCTGGCTGCACGAATGGCAAAACGTCATTTTTTCGGATGAATGCAGGTTCTGTTTACAGCATCACGAAAGCGTGTATTCGTCATCGCCATACTGCTGTATCACCCCGCGTGATGGTATGGGGAGCAATTGGTTACAGGTCTCGGTCACCTCTTGTCCGCATTGGCGGCACTTTGAACAGTGGACGTTACATTGCAGATGTGCTACGACGGAAAAAATCGCAACACCACAAGCAGTTGTGAGAGATAAACGAAAGTTGGTAGGCGTGTTTCTACAATTGAAAAATAGTGTCGATTTAAATTTCGCGCCAGTCGCATAAGAATGGTGTTAGTAGGGGGGGGGGGGGGCACTGTGAGGGTGCAGATCAGGTCTGCTGTAAATACACGCCGTGGCGGTTGTGAGCGTTAGTTACCTTCTAGATTGGACGTGGTGGTTCGATCTTAGCCAAGAATGCCTTTGAGGAGACAGAGACGCCATTACGATCATCTTAACGAGTTTGAACGAGGTCGTGTAATAGGGACACGAGAAGCTGGATGTTCCTCCAGCGATTTCGCAGGAGACTTGGCAGAAATGTAGCACTGTATACTGGCAGCAGTGACCGCGAGAATGTACGGTTGCAAAAAGCTCGGGCTCCGACCGGTCACGTGGCGCTACCAAGAGGGAAGGCAGTCGTGTCTGGCGTACGTCTCTGGCACATCACATTTCTTCTGCAGTAGCAATTCGAACAGCAGTCGACGACATAACGAAATAAAAATCGATTACTTCAGGGACAGCCCCGAGCCAAGGCGCCCAGTAGCATGCATTTCACTGACCCCCAAACCACCGGCATTTGCGACACAAAACTGACATCGCACACCATTACAACACAATGCGTGCCCGTTTCAATGTTTGCATTCAACTTTCTGATCGTTACATCTGTTATTAACTTACCAGCATGTCACTTTTGCAACGGCTTATTTCGCGCTTACGTTGCCCTGTGATGCTGCAATGTTAATTACTTAAATATCCTACATAGACAGACGTATTCCCGAAATTTCATTACTCTACATGATTTTTTTGTTCGTTTGTTTCTGTGATTTTTTTTTTATCGCCAGTTCATTTGTCCAGTCGCGGAAGCCGTCAGGCTATGATGCCACCCTGCAACACACCTCTGCCAGGCAGGCTGCACAGACCCTGTAAATCAGTAACTGCACAGTCCAGCGAGCTAAGAAAGTTGCAACTCGGTCCGCAGAGGTCCTTCGTGTACACGAGACACTAGAACAGGTGGTGCACGCATCCGCGACAGGGTCACTGCTGCATTCACCGTGACACGTGCGGCCACTGGAGTGTGAGTGTGCCTCCCGGGCAGTCCCGTCGTAGCCGACAATTGGTGCCCACCGCTACGAACCCAGCATCGCCTCCGACTGCACACCGCCTTCGCTTCCTGTCCACAGTGTTAACTATACAGACGGCGCTTCTATGAAATCGGCAAAAAATCTCATACACCATTTAAAGAGTATTATGTCTTTGAAGAAAACTACACTGTCAAAAATTCCCTTTAACTAACAGCTAAAATTAAAAACATTTCCAATTCCTAATGATGGTAATTTCGTATCCTTTAACGTAGTTAATTTACTTGCTAACATTCACATTTATGAGACTATTAAAATTACTGATGAGAATCTTCTCCAAGACAAAAACCTAATGTACAAGAAATTAAAGATGTCATTAGGTTATTACTTCTGATACTCTCCTACAACTATTTCCAGTTTAACGCTGAATTTTTTTTTTTTTTTACGACCGTAAGCCTTTGCCGTGCCCATTTGTATAACAAGTACGCTTGCCAACAGTTTTGTTAAACATCACCAAAGGCAGTACTTTAAGAAATTGGTGTCACCTGAGCAATTTTTCAGTCTTTAGGTACGGATCTTTCTGTGAGCGGTTGTATATAATTACTAAACATGGAGCTATTATATCAGCACACTCAGAGGAACTTGACTGGTATACAATCTGGAACGGAAACCTTGCCTTTAATAAGTGATTTAAGCTGCTTTGCTACACCGAGGATATATGCTTCTCATTTTGGCACTTTCTGTTGACTGGGCTTAGGGAATGCTTAATTCGTATTCTTTGCTGAAGGAGTTTCGGAAAACCACGTTTCTTAACTCTACTTTAGTGGCACTGTCATCAGTGACTCCACTGTTACTTTCGCCCAGTGAAGGTACTGATTGCGTCTTGACACTGGTGTACTCTATGCATGACCAGAATCTCTTTGGGTTTTTCGAAACAGAGTTTTGTTGCGGAAATTATCAAGAGCATCTCGCACTGTAGTAACCGCTATATTTTGAACTTCTTCAAAACATTGCCAGTCTTGCGGATTTTGGATTCTTTTAGATTTGTCATGCTTTTTCGTTACTTCTGCAACAGCGATTTCACCCGTTTTGTCCATGGGGGATCAGTACCATCACTTATTAATCTATGTGGTATGTATATCTCTCAATTGCAATCGATACTATTTCTCTGAAATCATTCCACACCTTTTCTACGCTTACATGATCAGATCGGAAGGAGTGGAGGCTGTTTCCTTAAAAATCGTTAAGAGCATTGTCAGCTTTTTTTAAACAGATGTACTTTAAGTTTCTTTTTGATGGTTGTAGGTATTACACTATTCAGTGTACGGGCAACTGACTTGGGGTCGCTAATCCCTGTATTCGTCAAGTACGCTTTCGTAACCATTTATGCTTCGAGTGGGCTCACGAACTAATAGTTCAAAATACTTTTTTTTAGAAAGCATTCAGTACTATTTCAGGTGACGTTTTAAGCCTGCCGCCGGCTTTAAACGTGTAAATTTTCCAGCATATCGAGGATACATTGAAATCACCACCGACTATAATTGTGTGAGTGGGGTACCTTTTGAAATGAGACTCACGTTTTCTTTGAACTGTTCAGCAACTATATCCTCTCACTCGGGGGTCGGTAAAACGATCCAGTTTAGTCCGATTGACAAGTACAGCCTCTACCCAAACTATTTCGCAGGAACTATCTACTTCAGTTTCACTACAAGGTAAACTACTTCTGACAGCAATAAATACTCCAGCACCAACTATGTTTAATCTATCCCTTCTGAACGTTGTTAGGTCGTTTGAAAAAATTTCGGCTTAACTTATTTCCGGCTTTAGCCAGCTTTCCGTACCTATAACTGTTTGAGAGCTTCAGATCTTTCTATTAGGGCCTGGAGCTCTGGTTCTTTCCCAACACAGTTACGATAATTTACAACACCGATCGTTTCTACAACCACCTTACTGTGTCTTACCTGCCCCCTTTTAGACAGACGCCATTTCTATGTTTTCCTGAGACCCTCTAACCTACAAATCCGCCCCCGCTACCCGTGTAGCCGCTTCCTGTGTATAGTGGACTCCTGACCTATTAAGCGGAATCCAGAAACCCACTACCCTATGGCACAAGTCAAGGACTCTGAGGCCTACACAGTAAGATAACCACCCGAGCCTATGGTTCATACCTTTCACTCGGCTCTGCACCGAAGGATCACAGTCAGTTCTGTCGATGATGGTGCAGATCGTGAGCTCCGCCTTAAACTCGCTTAACCATATCCGCTAAACAAAACCAGAGAGAATCTCCTCCAATCCAAAGCGACACACGCCATTGGAACCGACTGGGGCCACCACCTGCTATTGGCTGCGCCCTGTACTCTTCATGGCATCCGGAACACTCTTTACAAATCAGGAATGACTCCCTCACCTTGTGCACACTGCCGTCCTTCCCCTCCTTGGCAGCCATGTTATTAAGGGGGCCCAATTACTCGCCTATTATTGGAGTTCCGAACTACCAGCAAATTCACCTTCTGTGAACGCCCAGAATTTGCGTTCCAAGAAGCTTCCTCTGGAGGCCCTACGATCAGCCCCTCGCAAAGTCGTTCGCTGCCTGCCACACTTTGGAATGATCTCTCACTCGACCACAGGTGAGGGATCAACCTCAGCGCTGTAGACCAACATAAATTTAGGCTAATGGCACCAGTGCTGCTCAGAAATCTGCAGTCTGAGAAGACAATTCACAAATGCAAGGGGAAAAGACACAACAATGCTGTAAGTGAATATCAGAGACTTATCTATTATAAAGAACGTTCCTAGATGTAGAAAGCGACCGAAATTGTTAATTCTACTTACGATGTTTTAAAAGAATTAACTTATATGGTAAAATAAACCAAGTCTGCTTTTCTTCATGGTTACGTGACGTTACGTATATATCTGTTTTGTATTTTTATTCGTCCATGCCTTTCGTTTAAGCACTCACTCAAGCTAAACAGGTCTCTGCTGCCAAGTCATTATCACTTGTCATCGATGAAGGGTGAAAAACAAAGGAAAGGGTATTCACTTTCTTTTGCCTGATGGCGGATTTAAGGAGTGGGTATGCATAGCAAAAGCGCATTCTTACGCAAATTTGGTAAAAATAAACGTACGTTTATACCGTAACAGCGTTGCGTACGTGGATTAGGACTCTAGAATCATATTGATATACTAAGAAGGACAACCAAATCAGCATCCGCTGAAAAGTGGATAGTAGCACGAGGAGATTTATTTTTACTTTGCAGACTCTAGAAAATTCGAAGCCCAAGGGCCAGTTACAATCGAGTCCGCACAATTCGAAGGATGTAAGAAAAAGTTAGAATTAATTATTCTATTTAACTCGCCTTTATTCCAGATGGAATCAGGAAAAATCGAAATAAAATTGCGACTTTTTTTCTATTGTATCCCCAGTTTTCTTACATGTTATTTCCTTTTGTATTTGAAACGGAAGGCACGCACAAATCTTCAAAAATACATAAATTCAGCTTCATTCATTTTTCAATATTGAACAAACTGTTACGAATGGATGCATTTTGTGAACTAAATTTCTTATAAACCACCTTATGTCTTTGGATTTAGCGTGTCACTTCTTATTTGTATCTGAGACTTCGGTTCCCAGACTAACCGTTAATGATTTAGCGTTCCGTTAAGCTATAACCTCAGACAAATACCCTTGCTACCCTGCATTGAGTAAGCCAATTCCATAAGCTTTCAGCAAGAGGCGGGAACTCGCCTCGCCGGTCTGCTTGCTCCCGCCTTTTAACAATTATCAGCAACATTATCTTTCTGCTCGATGATCGTTTGCAGCATGGATAGTAAAATCCCGAAACAATTCGTCACCTACTACTTCTCGAAGCATTCCACAGCGTCGAAACTCGTTTCTGTTTTACGAAAGTCGAAAACTTCCTGGAAGGTATTCTGACGTGAAAACGTCTAGTTTCTCCTTGGTCGGAGTTTCTTATATGACAAAATGGCGTCAGATTTGAATCACTATTAATTACGAGACCGACAGTGCGCAAACAAAGGTTAAGTCACGTGGTTGTCGCTTATTGCCTGTGTTGGCATATGCGGGTCATTGTTAGGAATCATCTTTGTGTAAAGTTGTAAGCTAGGATTCTCATTCGTGTGTCATTGCGATGAACAGCTTAGGGAGCGCCGCTAGGAGTAATAGAAAATAAAAGTATTTGCCGGAATATAAACGAAAATCTATATTGAGTTTAAACCTACGACACACAGGAAGAGTTCGTCTCAGGACTTGTAAATATGCTCTAAATTACAGAAAACGCGAGAAAAGCCTAAAAAGGGCAGCGCTGAGAGAAGGCAACAGCTCCCTCGGAGTCGGAAAAAAAGGAAGAAATTGCGCAACGCGATAACGTACTCAAAGGCTATATCGTACCCCAGCCACTGAAAAGTCCAAAATTTTGAGTGTGACCACTGTGATAAAGATATTGATAACTAAATTTCATATTAATATGAAACACATGTTACGATTTTATCCCGACGTTTTCACGAAAAATCTACGGCGCAGACCTGAACTGCACACACAGAAATTTATTTGCAACGGATTAATAATATGCTGTGGTATTTCGTGCACTGTTAAAACAACTGATGAAACAGACAGAATTATCTGGTGTAAGCTAGGCGTTGACTTGTAATTATAGAATGTCTGCGGGTCGTTTTCATATGACAGTCGCCTCGATTAGTGAAGAAGTTGCTTCGGTTTTCTCGAGGCATTTGGGAACAGGTTGAAACAAACGATTAACAACCGTCGACTGCATACAGTCGCAAAGGCTGATTTCAAATGTCTTTGGTAACTGTAAAGCTACTTCACCTGGGTAGGGGGGACAGCTACCAGTCGGAGGTAAACACTTCCCCCTCACAGCGTTCTAATGTTGCCGGCTACACTATGCCACTCAGCGTCCGATGTAAACACAGCCGACAACAGGAAGTGTGACAGGACTACCAGACCGATTTCAGAGCAGGAAACGGCCGGGGTCCCCGGTGGTCTAGTGGTAAGGGGGTCTGGAACGTCCCAGCGCCTCGGCTGGGGCTATTCGCCCCAGCTGGGCCGGGGTTCAATCCCTGGCCGGCGCTGGAATTTTCAGATTTACGAACACTAGCCTCCACCTCTGCCCTGGCATGTGGCGCATGCCGGGCACCCCCGTGGGGTCCGTGCTTCGGATCCCACGTGGAGCTCACTCCCACACTACAAAATATATCTCATTATGCTGCTGCAATCACTTATTTTAAATTTTAATACGCACACTTTCTTCACCAGACCACATCTGCATATATTTTCCAGGTACTTTCTACATATTATATCTCACTGTCAAAAGAAACAGCATAGTATCATGAACATTTGTAGGATTACAACAATGAAATAATATCCTTACTAAAAAAACTAATACGTTTTATTTTCGTTTTTGTTCTAAATGCTGCTAAGATAACTACAAGAAATTGGAAGCTGTTTTGGTATATAATAATCAGTAATTAGAAAAATAAATTTGGCTATAATACTGATACATATATTACATATTTACTTAGTGCATTCTCAGTGCAGGAACAGGATAAATTGTTTCAATGTCAAAAGAAATGCAAAATATTATATCAAATTGTTTTTAATTATTCAAGAGTCAAAATGAGATTATGATATGACACAGGTCACTAATGAGGTACTCTCTTTCTTTGTATGAAAGAGGATAATTATCCTGGTTTTATGTGAGCTGAATGTTAAATTAAACAGATAACATTTAACATTTAAAAAACGAATTTCTTGACGATTTTACTGACAGGTCTACATGTTTCATATTATATTTCTGACGGTAGTTAGCTGACATCCTCTCAGGCTCAGCTTTATATGAAAGTATCTTGCAGGTCAGAAAATAAATTTTATTACTACCTCTACAGATTCAGTTGGTCTATTGTTGTTGTACTATTGTTGCATTGCGAGAGAGAGACTGCTACTATAGCTGTTTTCTTTTTCTATAAAATTCCGTGCCATAACTCCATTCTAAATGCTAAAAATCGTGGATAAACTTTTAGCAATACTATTTCCTTTTCACCACATCGCTGCTAGGTGTCGCTACTGGTGCCTCACACAGTCAGTTGTCTGTAGCGCAGGGCTTCGCTACCAGTGGACTCTAGCGGAGCTGGCGACGACTCACTCTGACGGGATTTGCTGCTTCATTCCTGAACGAGTACGCCGGCTGAAATACCCGCTAAATCCTCACACTAAACGAGAAGCGTAATAGCACCAATACCAAATAAGGCAACTCGTGGTCAGTGCGAATATTTTCAAACCACCACTATGATAACTCCTAGCTGAAAATACTGATACAAACTATTTGCAGAGGAATGGAGCACCTTACAGAAGCTGATTTAGAGGAAAATCAATTTGGAGGGTACAGCACCCATATTTATAACATCTTTCGATACAGAAAAAACTTTTGCCGATGTTGACCAGAATATACAGTTAGAATTTAAGATGCAACCAGGAATAAAATATAGCGAGCGAAGCATTACTTAGAACTCCACCAGAAACGAGACAGCAGCTGTACGAGTTGAAGGACATGAAAGAAAGGAAATACGTGACAAGTGAGTGAGACAGGATTCTAGTCCATTCCCTGATGTTATTCATTCTTTATACAGGGTGTTTCACAAATCATGCTTCACACTACTCAGGGCTGTTCAGGGGACGTAACTGATGAAGTTTTACATAGGAATCTACTTCTGAAAACGTCAGCCAGCGACGCTACAGAGCGTCAAAGTTACAGATACCGGTGCCTACAAAAATAGAGGGATCCCACGAAGATGTTACAACCTTTCTAAGATGATGCAGATGGAAAAATGCATAAATTTGAGATTATGTCCTTGTACCGGAAAATTATAACAGAGAACCTTTCTGTTACCTCAGTATGTACCGTTATCGTTGTTGCTAAGATGTAGGACAGGAAACTTTCAGGTGTGGTGGTACGGAACGAGAGAAGAAAACAATGTGCAGTACACATAGGCTGTTACATGCATACATCAGGAACCATGAGCACTTGTTCATCTTCGCTAGCGTTCTTTGTAGGAACTATATCGCTTCTGTCCGATATTTTGAGAATGATACAATTATTTTTTCCTAAAACCTAGCAGCTGAATAGTGCTTGAAACGATATAAATGGTACTTATGATTTATGGTATGGAGACAGAAACGGTAGTTCACTTTAATGATAACAATATACAGCAAAATTCAGTAATGTTTCTGCAAAATGCCATAACACCCAAATCCTGAAACATAATCGGATATTTCGAATGTGGTACTACACCAGCTGTACAGTTTACTGGACAGATACAGAGTTTTCCGAAATTCTAGCACTTTTAGAGGGAACTAAGCGACAATATTTTTAATTTGAACCCCGTACGGAAACGTATACTTTCCGTGCTACAGCCGTTTGAATACATGTTTGCTAGGTGGGTATGCAACAGGGTAGCCATCGTGGGATGGCGGAAGGGGTGGGGGAAGATGCTTACGTCGGATGTCATTCACCGTCAGCCCTGCCACTCTGACAAGGCTCGTGCGTCACTCAAGTGTCTGTCAGTATTAGAGCAATATTGCGGAGTGCACTTTTGCCGAATACACCGATATGATCCTACTGTATGGCGAAGTTCGTCGCCTTTATCAAGCTCGTTCTCAGCAGCGTCCAACTTCACGGCATACGCTTTTCGCCACAACTGCGCAACGACTTTGAGATAATGGTGCGTTCACCGTCAGCACGGGTGACTGCAGTGCTACAAAGAGACGCAGCGCACCTAAGTTTCAAAAGGCCGTATTGTAAAGAAGAGTGTTTCTAAAAACTTATCAAGTTTCCTTTCAATGAGTGGAATTGTGGAACTATCGATGTACTGGGTCACAGCTAATGACTTACTTGTACAAGTGGTCGCGTTACTAACATGTTTTCCGACGGCTGTAGCGAGGAAACGGTGCGTTACAGGAGATGGGTTCCAATTCAGAATACGAGTATTGTGTACTGATTCCCCATCTACACTAGGAGTTTGTAACGGAAATTTCGGAACATCGTGCATGTTTACGGTATATTGTACAGTTGTTGTTCCACCATAATAGAAATTTCGAATACATTTCATAATTTCTGAGAGCTCATCAGGCGCGACTACCGTGTCCGCAGTATAAAACCCAGGGGGCCTCTTGCGTACGGGGGCTCCGACGCCCACGAGAACAACTGTAGGTAGAGAGCGCAACACAGCTTCTTTGATGGACATTTCACTCTAATGCTGCCAGATGTGTCTATTTTTAGAGGTATCTTGAACCGCCTCGCACCAGCTTTAAGCTCAAAGCCGAATGTCCCAAATTCTGGCCACTGCTAACATTCTGAAATACACTATCGGATCAAAAGTATCCAGACACCTGGTAGTGGACTTCAATATGCGGTATGACCACCTTTTGCCATTACGAGGGGTTAACCTCTGCCGGGAACGCTTTCAGTGTAGACGATATTTTATGCATCACACATGTTGAGAGTTTCATCTGTGTGTACGTACGTGACAATACACTGGCCAACAAGATCTCCACCTCTCTCCCCAATTTTGGAGCTATATGGGATTATCCTTGCAACCAGGTCGAGATTTTGACGATGTAACAAATCAATTGAACTGAATATGGTACGACATCCGTCAGGAGGACATCCACCAACTTTATCAATAAAGATCAAGTCGAATAGCTGCTTCCTTAATGGCCAGAGATGGCCCAACGCGTTATGACTTTCTCCTGAATGAGTCACCCAATTTAACAGCAATTGTTATCATTTGTTTGCCTTTACACGTACATCACATCTAACGATTTCCTTCAGACTGGGATAATTTATTGGTGGTACTGCTTAGGGTGTAAATATGCAGGGTGTATCAAAAAGGATCAACCGATTTTTTTTTTAAAAGTAACTATTATGTTATTCGACATATGTGCGTGAATAGCGTACTGCTGGAAAGAGCAAACCCTACGGCTTTACATGGTTACCGCTTGGCAGAAGCACTGTCCGACCATTTCAGTCCTAGTAAAAATGGTGTCGCGGCGACAGGAAGCGTTTTGTGTTCTGCATTTTGCGCAGTGTGGGCAGTAATAAGTGTTCGACGTGACTTTCGTACGAGGTACGATGATGATCCTCCTACAGCACAGAGCATTAGATGATGGCATCAACGATTAAGAGAAAGAGAAGGTTTGCGGAAAGGCGAATCGCCGGGCCGTCCCCGAATGCCTGACACAGACGTCAAACGCATCCGCCACAGTTTCACGAGGGGTCCGCAGAAATCTGTTCGCCGTGCAGCACGAGAGCTCAGCACGTCCCCGATGTCCGTCTGGCGTCTCTGCGTCGACGTTTATGCATCAAACAATATTAAATTCAGCTAATGCGAGCTGTTCGTGAGGGCGATACATCGTGTGAAGTTCCATAATTTCACTCTTGTCAAGGTGGAGGATGGCCGTTTTCTCCCACAGTTAGTGTTTAGTGACGAGGCAACACTCCATTTACACAGAGAGGTGAACTGTCATAATGTGACAATATGAGGTACGGGACAACCACATGAAGGTGTACAACATAAAATAGACTCTCCTAAATTTAATGTATTTTGTACAGTTTAGAGGGAAAATGTGTATGATTCATATTTCTTTGCCGGAAACACTATTACAGTAAGCATATATCTCGATATGCCTGAAAACTTTCTCTTCCCACAGTTTGATTCGAACGACTTCATTTTCCAATGCGATGGGCACCGCGACAGTGGCATCTGGATGTGTGGGAATTTCTAAATCAAACGATTGCTGAACGATGGATCGTTCACACTGGACTAAATCACTCACCCTTAGACTACTAGACTCCAAGGTCACCGCACCCGACTATATGTGATTATATATGTATGGTTTTGTAAGAGACTCTTTATGTACCTACATTACCAACAGCAATAAATGAACTGAGACATCGCATAACAGCACCTGTGGAAACTGTAACTCCAGACATGCTTGCTGCAGTGTTGGTACAATTTGAACACCGCATTGACATGTTCCGTGCATCTCAACGATGCATATTGAACACCAATGAAAAGGATGAAAATAACTTTTTTAGTTTTCGTACATCAAAGGACAAAATTCATTGTATTCATTGTATATGTTTCTTAGTTCCAGAAATATAGACGGCCCAGGTCGGATGATTGTTTTTGATACACCACGTATAGATAATGCACTTCAAAACCTCCCAATAATTAGGCCACTACCAAGATGGGAGACAACAAGTAGTCACACATGCGTCTTTGCATGTGTTGGATAAAAAGTGGTAGCACAATGCCATAATATGACGGATGTGAGTCATTCGGTACGCACACTTTCTGTTGCTGACAGATGGTGGGCTGAAGTAGTAAAGTCAGCAGCACAAGTCGTGTTTGAGTCAGTTGCAGTGTGTACTCTCTCAGAGATGGAGAGGCTAGCTCGAGTGCCTTAATAGTATGTATGGGAAACACGAAAAACGTGCTTGGGTGCAGACTGGAAGGGCACGTGGTCGGAGCGCGCAACAATCTTTCCTTCCAGTGCTGCATTCTACCAACTTACACGACGCCAAACGACGAGCCCTGTGCAGGAGCACCGCATACGTGGCAGCGGGACATACTGGGACATCCACCGTATTCATCCGGTAGAGTCCCCCCAATTATGGCCTGATCACCCAAATGAACGAAGTATTTCGTGGCACGTCTTACAGCAAATGATAAGACACCATATGGCGGTCCTAGCGAGACATCATCACAGATGGATGCACAGACAGTGTATGACGTCTTTCATGTGGGTGTGGAAAGTGATCGAGACGCGAGACGGAAATGTGATAAAGTGAATTTTAGTCAATGAAGACTGACATGAATTATAGCCAAACTGCCACTACTTTTCATTCACCTCCATGTATATTACCATACCCGTTTATTTTTACTCATAAAAATTTGTCAGTAATCTTGTATGAAATGTTTTCACAATTTTTGTTTCTTTTCTAGATGTATAGCAATTCGGTAAGAAAAATGGAAGAGTTTGATTTTTACTTACAATACTGCTCTGGCTGCACATTTTTCTGGGATCGGAACTGATGCCCTTAGCGTGAATGTACTTTGGCTTGCACCACAGCACATTTACTTGACGCAAAATACGACGAAATACTCTGCCAATACAGTTCGATTACCGTCTCGTAACTGTTGGACCTGGTGGTCTACCGGCACAGCGCGTGCCTGCAAATCGAGAATCTCGGGATCGAATCCAAGATGAACAAATAAATTTTTCTGTCTGCTTTTAATACAGCCTTCACCTCTCAATGATATGAGGAGTCGGTAGAAACAACATGTGGAGCGGATTCCACGTTAAACTGCCGATTCCCTTTCCCCGGTTGGACAACTGGAGTACGTTAATGATAAGCATGTCTTCAAAGTGCCGTCCAATTGAAAGACTTAAACGAGGGCACTGAAATAAGCGAAATTTAATATTATTATTACACTGTCCAGTCGCAGTAATCTGACCACGTGTTAAAATACCCAATAAACACCTTCTGCAGCACGAGACGCACAGGAATAGAGTCAATGATGTAACGACAGTCATAAGAAGCCATTCCTACCCCAGTACTTGTCATGCTGCGATAGAATTCTATCGATTGAGGATCCGTGGCACAAACTACTCGATCGAGGTGACCTTTCAGATTCTCGATTGGGTTTAAAGGCGGAAAATTTGGTGGTGAGGGCAGTACGGTAAATTCATCCTAGAGCTTTCAGAACCACGCACATACACTGCGAGCTATGTTACACGTGCATCTAGGGGTGTATTTGGTCCCGAAGGATAGGTGCGTACTAGGGTTGATCCATTGTGCCTTTCAGAACAACGAGATCACCCAGGGAGTGCCACGAAAACATTGCCCACACCATAACACTCCCTCAGGGTTGCAGGGCGTTTGCTTTCAATCTGTCCGATGGAGCACAAAATGTGATGAATATGGAGAGGCCACCTGTAGCACTCAGTGGACTTTCAGTTGTGGTACCGGCGTGCAAATGCAAGCTTTCAACGCCAATGAAGAGCAGTCAGCGTGGGTGCAGGGACCAGGTGCTTACTGCGGAAGCCCATAAGTTGTTGAGGAAACATTGGTGGCAGCCCTCGGTTCGCCTGGGCTGTCAGCTGCACAAAAGTTGCACGTCTTCTCGCCAGCACACACATCTGCAGCTATCGTTCACCTGTGTCGCCTACTGCCCGTAGTCCAACACACTTGCCTTGGAGCCGGATTAGAATACCGAGATTTTGCCACTCACGGTTTACTTTACATACAGTGGCATGTGAAAAGATTACAGATTTTGCCGTTTCGGAAATGCTTCCACCCTTGGGAAGAAAGCCAACGATTATGCCCTGTTGGACGTCACATAAATCGCCCCTTTTACGCATTATGACAACGACTTCACTGTTTCCAGCCTCCTCCCCCCACCCCCATTCATCACCTACTAATGCTATCTCCTGGAGTCTATGGGTTATTACACGTTGACCTCGAAAATAGGAGTTGGTCATATTAATATGACTGGATCTATTATTATTATTATTGAAACTTCCTGGCAGATTGAAAATGGGTGCCGCACCGAGACTCGAACTCGGGACCCTTGCCTTTCGCTGGCAAGTGCTCTACCAACTGAGCCACCCCAGCACGACTCACGCCCTGTCCTCACAGCTTTACCAGTGCCTCGTCTCCTACCTTGCAAACTTTACAGAAGCTCTCCTGCGAACCTATTATTGTTATTATTTCGTTGTTGTTCAGTTGCCTACAGTAATTTACTTGCTACAGTAACATTTTCTTTGCCTTTGCTGGAGTTGTCTTTCAAGTTTGCAGGGTCCGGCGCTACTGGACTGCGATATTACTGTTATTTCAAAATGAGCCGTTTGTTACTCTTAAAACTAACAAGGAGAGCCCCCAGCGGTGGGATCGACTTTTTGAATCCAAATAAGCCGTAGTGCAACTTAAGATCCCTGCATCCAGGTGGCCCTCGGTTTGAAAGTAACTGACGGAAAAGATTTCAAAATTTTGCGTGATGCTACATAGCGTGAAGGAAGTCGAATTCCACAGTCTGGTTACGTGTCATAATGGTTACGATAGAAGCTTAACCATGCCTCGTCAGGTGCAGTAAATTTTTTTAAAAATCTTTATCGATATGACTTTGATGTTTATTTGTATTCTATTTATTGGTTTAAATGTAATTTATTTCGTTCTATTCTTTTGTCACATCGTTTTAGTCACCGTATGAACTTTTCCATTTGTTTAATTTTTCTTCCAATCGGAATTTTTGTGAATGTGTAATTTAATATACCAATCTGTTTGACTATTGAATTACTTCAAAACTCCGATAAATGAATTAAAAAACAAAAGACGAAATAATCTATTTATATTGACTGTGCATTAATGTGAAAAACGTTTTTCTTTGGGAGACGTGCCTTTTTTGCATGGTAATCGATATACAAATATTTAAAACATAACATAAAATCTTTGTGCACTATGGAAATTATAGTGTAGATGAGGACATAAATGAGAGAATGTTTTCTAAGTAAAATAAAATTCAAGCAAAATGAGAAATCGATATAATGTACACAATAACGTAGACGAAAATACAGGGTAATAAAAACAGGAGACATTAAATCGGAATTGATACATGAAGATAATTAAAAGTTCACAAACAAATATTTCCAGTGGAGAAGGGATGATAAGAAGAAAAACTAGACCAAATGAAGAAGTTCATATCACTATTGAATCACGTGACCCAGGAGTGGAACTAAAAAAATAAATATATATATTTACATCAGTTGAAGGAATATGATTATCAATGTCACTTCGATAAAGACCTAAAATAGATTTATTTCTCTGGTGAGATTCGAACCCACAACCTCATGCATGTGAAGCTAGTATCCTTTCAATTATCCTCATAACCAACTTATGTCATTCGGCTTTCTTCATACTATCGAGTCTCACACAAAATTCCGAATTTCTTTTCTCGTCACTTCCTCGCTAACGTCGACTCACCAGGATGAATGGCTGCAGTGTGCGATACTTGGGTGCTTAACCTACATAACCGTATAGATGGTTCCAGAAAGTCGATCCTACCGCTGGAGATATCTCCTTGTAAGGCATGACGAAAGAGGGCCGCCGTTTCATTATATACCCTGATATGGTGGTGGATACACATTTAGTAGTGTAGCAATACTAACACAATCGGTCTGAAACCTGCACGATCTAAGCAACAAGGAACGACTTCATACTTAGTCCAAAGGAAAATCTCCAGAATTACTAGAAAACTTATGGCCAATGCATCGACTCCCCTGCAGTCATTTAGTCCGCGGCGACTGCTGAGAACCTTCAGAGCAGTCGACTACTTCGATGTTACACGTTCGGTGTCCTACTCTATGGAGCTGAGTCATGGACTCTATTAGGCATTTGAAATGCGATCGTATCGAAAAATATTAAGGATACCATCGACAGAGGGGTAAAATACAGGGAGCGAAAGGACATTTACAATTTGTACAGAAACCAGATGGCAATTATTAGAGTCGAGGGGCATGAAAGGGAAGCAGTGGTTGGAAAAGGAGTGAGACAGGGTTGTAGCCTCTCCCGATGTTATTCAATCTGTATATTGAGCAAGCAGTGAAAGAAAGAAAAGAAAAATTTGGAGTAGGTATTAAAATTCATGGAGAAGAAGTAAAAACTTTGAGGTTCGCCGATGAAATAGTAATTCTGTCAGAGACGGCAAAGGACTTGGAAGAGCAGTTGAACGGAATGGACAGTGTCTTGAAAAGAGGATATAAGATGAACATCAACAAAAGCAAAACGAGGATAATGGAATGTAGTCAAATTAAATCGGGTGATGCTGAGGGGATTAGATTAGGAAATGAGACACTTAAATTAGTAAAGGAGTTTTGCTATTTAGGAAGTAAAATAACTGATGATGGTCGAAGTAGAGAGGATATAAAATGTAGACTGGCAATGGCAAGGAAAGCGTTTCTGAAGAAGAGAAATTTGTTAATATCGAATATAGATTTATATATCAGGAAGTCGTTTCTCCGAGTATTTGTTTGGAGTGTAACCATGTATGAAAGTGAAACATGGACGATAACTAGTTTGGACAAGAAGAGAATAGAAGCTTTCGAAATGTGATGCTACAGAAGAATGCTGAAGATTAGATGGGTAGATCACGTAACTAATGAGGAGGTATTGAATAGGATTGGAGAGAAGAGAAGTTTGTGGCACAACTTGACTAGAAGAAGGGATCGGTTGGTAGGACATGTTTTGAGGCATCAAGGGATCACAAATTTAGCATTGGAGGGCAGCGTGCAGGGTAAAAATCGTAGAGGGAGACCAAGAGATGAATACACTAAGCAGATTCAGAAGGATGTAGGTTGCAGTAGGTACTGGGAGATGAAGCAGCTTTCACAGGATAGAGTAGCATGGAGAGCTGCATCACACCAGTCTCAGGACTGAAGACAACAACAACACCATCGACAGATATAGTCAAAAATATAGCGGTACGAAAATGCAGAAATTCTCAACAGCATCCACATAGCAAAACTCGATTGTTTTGGTAGCGCAATTTCGCAACAATAAATAAAACTTGTTGAAATTAATAATTCAATGAAACATTAATGGCCGGCCATTGTGGACGAGCTGTTCTAGGCGCTTCAGTCTCGAACCGCGCGACCGCTACGGTCGCAGGCTCGAATCCAGACTCGGGTGTGTGTGTGTGTGTGTGTGTGTGTGTGTGTGTGTGTGTGTGTGTGTGTGTGTGTGATGTCCTTAGGTTAGTTAGAACTACTTAAACCTAAGTTCTAAGGGACTGATGACCTCAGATGTTAAGTCCCATAGTGCTCAGAGCCATTTGAACCATTTCTTTGAAAGATTAATGGCATACGTGACCCACGACGCACAGGATTATCCAGGCTAAATAACTCAAACCAGCAGTTTGGGTTCAGCACTGAATCAATGGTCTGAAAAACCATGGACGGACAACAGATCATGCTATCGATCGACAGTGTTACTGGAAGACGAGGCACTTAAGAGAGGAAGAATGACAAGGCAGAGAATGTTTAAAAATTACATAAATGCTCACCATTAAATCTAATAGTCCACTCATATAATCGCGCTAGCTGCCATTAAAATTAATCTGCAATTGGCATAGAGTTAAATTTTTTGAACCTAGTGCTGTTAAAAGCATTCATGTTAACACTTATTTTGATCAATGTACGTATTTTTTGAGACATCCATTGTACGAGGACGTACAGAAAAGTAATGTTGAGAAGTTTTGAGTGAAAAGTCACAAAGATTTTTAAATAAAACAAACTTCATGAACATTCTGCATCGGTATTCTTCACGTCAATAAATTTAGTTTTCAACACACTCACCCTCGGAACCAGCACAATTTCCCCAACTAGATACTATTTTGTTGACACCGTCACAGTATATTGTTTGACTATGTTAACAGAGCCACAACCTTACCTCTGCTTGCACCGCTTGAAATAATTGAAGTGCTCGAAGGTTTTCTTAGTTTTGCACATAGACGAAAATCGAGACTGTGTGTAGGATGATCGACGGCAGTGAACCAAGGACGTCGGCTTGCTGCAGATGCCGCAGCGATCGTGTGTAGTTTGGCACTGCCGTGCTCAAGGGGAGTGTGCTCCACATGCGGACGAAGTCTTCGAATTCGTGCTTTTAGTATTGTGAGCTTTTTCTCACCCCCAACATAGTCACGTCACACACCGCTATGTAACGCGGTACGAAGCAGAGGGCTGCAGATATCCATAGTAAAGATGTAGAATGTTACTGACTTCAAATAAAACAGACCGAGTCATTATCTTCTCAGCACGCCGTCGTGTTATAAGCACAAAAATCCAAAAAATTGTTTCAGAGCAAAGTATGCTGTATTTTTAAGTGAAGATCCTTGTAACGTACATCTGTGGTAAACGTTATGCTTGTGATATATGGTGACAATTCGTATTTATATTTACAATGGAAAGAGATTGACCAGTGGCCAACAGACAACTAAAACGCAAGTTGCTAGATGGATATTAACTGCAATAGCGCCCACGCTGCCACAGTAAGTAGGTGTTTTGGTTTCGCGATACATGTCGCCGTTTAACTGCCGCTCGTGGCGATACATTAAAGAGTGCTCTGTCTTATTGTCAAAGAGCCAGTACCCAGATTCACTCTAAAGACATAAAGACGCGAATTCTGTGCGCCACATTTTCAGATGACCCTCAAACGGTTCCAAAACTAGTTAACCCGAATTAAAAAAAATATTCAAAAAGTGAGTTGTGTCAGTTTTCCACATTTATGTTCAGTATACATTCACAGGCAGTTGAACAGTGGTTCCCAGCCTTTCTTAGACCGTTGCTCCTGACTGTCACCAGACATTTGCCAGTACCCCCTGTCCTACCCCCCCCCCCCCTCCCTGAGGTCTGTGGCCTTCCCTCCCCCTCCCCCACATTATCACTAACTTTGGCACATAAATAAACTGTACAGTGAACAACTTTTCTAGGAACACTTTTATTTTCAAAATCATGAGAGGTGGAGGGTATTGTGTGGGGGGGGGGGGGGGGGGGGGGGAAGGCGATATTAGACTGAACGACGAAGGAATTCGTGATGCATTTCAAGGGCTAGACACAATTACTTCTCAGATAAGAAAGCTAACTATCCAAAATAAGGATAAACACATGTTCCAAACGCTTCTCTTGCTCAACCTCTCTACAGTACGGTACTTGCTTGATCTGCACGTTGCAACCTCAATTAAAATCAACCGAGCAAAAATGTGTGCACGTACTGTTCATAAATCACTTGATTGTTACGCTCCTTGCTTCTGAAATATAAGACTTCAGGCTTTTAAATCTTAGTATCCGAACACAACATGTGAAGCTATTATCCTTTCCATTACACCTCACAACCAACTAACGTCACTCAGCTTTCTTAATGCTACGGAGTGTCACACAAAATTCAGAATTTCTTTTCTCGTCAGTTACTCGCAAACGTGGAGCCACCATTTTGAGTGGCTGCAGTGTCTTAACCTACATAACCGTACAGATGGTTTCAGACCAAGTGTTACTTGCAGAGCAGTAGGATAACGAGCTATCGGCCTGGCAATTGAGTTTGAGTTTGGCCGAAGCAACTTTAGGCACGAAGGGGATAATGATGTGTCCCTCCGAGAATAATTTCGCGTGGGCTGTAAGCGGCGCACAGCTCAGCGTTTACATAGTTTTCCAATTACATCTCACACAGGGAATATTATTATTAAGCCCAGTTTCAACAGCAGCGAATGGAAGCGAACTCAAGCGTACGAACATTTGCAGACCACTTGCCTGTATTCATTACCTTTCGTCTAAGAGGTCTGTTTAAAAAATTCCGGAACTTTGTCCACAAAAATTTTCTACGCTTACCTTCACATATTTGTATATGATCACCCCCACGACTGATAAACCGTTTCCACTTCTGGGAGCAGACTTGGTTCGCCTTTCGCTGGACCGTGCGTCTATCGTTACAAATCTTCGTCCTCTCAACTTGGTTTTCAACTTTGAAAATAAATGTCTGCAAGGGCCAAGCTGACCTGACAAGCTATTTTATATGTTGATCGTTCAGAACATTTCCCTACACATTGTGAAGATTGAACCTTCATGTCAACGTCATAACTGCAGACCCATCACCAGTTATAATTTTCTTAAGGAACATCTCGTTCTCATTTGGGTGATCCTAAGGCTCTTCTCAGATTGGGAGGTGGAGGTCTTTCTGCTCTTGACTCGTGAGCCGTGGCACGAACTTGGCGGCAACACGATACATTGCAAGATGCTGTATTAGGATTTCACGATCCAACTGCAATGTTACATTCTTCTGCAATCTCTCGGACAGTCAGTCTTCGTTCAGCACGCACAGGATCGTTGACGTTCCTGACACAAGCGTTGCTGGCAGAAGTCGGAGGACGAGCGTCGTCTTTAGCTTCTGTCCGGCCGTTCTTAAACCGTGTGAACCATCCGTAACACAGAGTGCGGCTTAAGCACTCATCACCGTAGGCTTCCTGCATCATTTGGCGTGTCTCTGTAGAGGTGTTCTTGAGTTTAGCTCTTATGTTCCTATGGGACCAACTGCTGATGTCATCAGTCCCTAGGCTTGCACCACTTACACACACCCACGCCCGAGGGAGGACTCTAACCTCCGACAGAGGGGAGCCACACGAACCGTGGCAAGGCCCCTAGACTGCGCAGCTACCCCGAGCGGCGGTTTTCTTGAGTTTCACGCAAAATTTATTGCAGGCGCATTGCTCCTCTAACTATACCCTCTCGAAGTTCGCCAACTGTGCGACACAACGTTCTAGTCAATACAGCACTGAACAATAAGCTAACAGACATACAACAGTGAAACTTCCCGCAGTTACACATTAAGCACACGCGCGTGCAGGGATGTCAACTGCATTTCGCCCCAACACGCCATTGGCGCGAAATTACGAACGTTCCCAATTTTTTTTAACACACCTCGTATATTCAAAATTTACGGTATGTTCTAGAAATTTGGCAAGTAAGCTTTCTCGGGATAGCTTATGTGTATCTTCAGGCATCTCCCAATTTCTTCAGCATCTCTGTTACATTCTCCTGTGAGCCAAACAAACCTGTGCTGTCTTTATTATGAACAGTTCAATATCCCCTGCTACTCGTATATGGGACAGGTCCCACACCATGGAGCAATATTAGAGTATGGGTCGCACCAATAGTTCAAAAAAGATCATCTTTGTGCACTGATTATATTTCTCTTTAATTCTAACAATAAATTACAGTTCGCCACCACCTTTATCTTTGACCGACACGATGTGATGGTTCCATTTCTTACTTCGTTATCACCAATGTTAAGACTCTCGCTTTTCCCGTTTATGCTTCATCTCATCACTATTGTCTTTGATTTACTCTGACCCCTAATTCTACACTCATTATATTGTATATTTCATTCATCAGATCCTGTAGTAATTCACTTTCACTGACAACGATAATATTATCAGCAAACACTGTCACTGATATCCTTTCAACCCGTATTTCAGTGCGAATCTTGAACCTCTCTCTTATTTTCTTCATTGCTTCTTTGATACAAACATTGAACAGTATAGGCGAATAACTACATCAAAGTCTTACTCTCTTTTTAATCCTTGCACTTCGTTCTTGGTCTTCCACTCTTATTTCCTCTTGGGTCTTGTACTAATATATTCCCGTCTCTGCCTAGAGCTATTTTCTTCACAACTTCGATCTTGCACCATTTTACATTGTCGAACGCTTATCCAGGTGTAGAAATCGTTTGAGTTTTATTCAATCCTGCTTCCATTCCGTATCCTTACCATGTGTTACACCGAGGTATTTGTGTGAGCTGACCGACTGAAAATGAGAGTTATTGATGCTGTAGTCATAGGACACTATGATTTTTCGTTTTGTGAACTGCACAATTTTAGGTTTTCGAACATCTAAAGCAAGCTGCAAAAACATCCGGAATTCTGTTTGAGTCTACGTACAAAAATGCATTGTTAGGAAAACAAACTAAACCAAGGAGGGACAAAATATCAGTAACGAACAACGTAGAATCTCTGTGGCTAATCTGGATTAAACTGCTCCATCATCTTCAGCAACAACCAGGGCACAATCCAAGGAGGGATCTACACCCACATGGATATTGTGCAAATCATATCTAAGTGCCAGGCATAGGGTTTATCGAATCACCTTCACAATTGTCTATTATTCCAACTTCATGTCTTGAACTGCCCAAGGTGTGGTGAAGACTAAAACGAGTCTGTCACGGAAGACTGTATTGAGTGTGATGTCTGCTCCCAACAGTGGCATGAAGAATGCACAGTTTACGAAAGTCATGGTGCATTTTCTTGTTATTGGTGTTGGTGCGTACTCTTGCCAGATGATGCAGCTACGAGCAGTGTCATATATATGACATTTAAGGTTTGGGTTAAACGTTACTCAGCTGTATCTGATAAATGTTGTTCCTAAATAAATGAGCAATGGTTTGCTACTTGTTTGTTTTAACTTTCTCATCAACTAGAAATGACCGACTAAATACTAAGCGCATACTCCTTCGTGAGTTTCCCCTGCAAAGCAAATTAATGAAGTCGAATAGTCCGTAGGAAGAATTTTTGTAGTTTCATGACTTTAGGATGGCATGACTGTGATGAGCTAAGAGCGGCTGACAAAAAATAATTGTTTTATTTATAACCTTAATGTTGCAATTGAGAATGGCGTGTCTGGTTGAAGTTTCCACATTAACTGAGCAACGTTCAACGATGCGTTTTCCCTTTCAGAAAGCAGAAAACGGCCGAAATATTTTCTCTAACGTTTTTTCAGTATGGTCGAAGCTGTGCGAAAGACGGAAATTTTTGATAAATACGTAGGACAGTTCAAAAACAATCTAACTTCAGTGACTAATAAAAAAACACCGTGGCCGGCCAATTGAACTGTCTCCTCCTTCGCTTAAAGCCGGCTCTGACGACATTACTCCTGATGGCCGACGTGTTGCAGTAGAACTGAATAGCAAAATAGCTGCAACAGGTAGTGGCACAGTCCACAACGTCGTCATTGACATGCTCAAGTACAGCGAAACAAGTCCAACGTGGGTCCCGAGAGAATTCACACAACACAAGGAAACAAAGAGTGCTATGAACGTGAAGGTGAACCTTTTTCGAACGAGATTTTAACGTGTGATTAAACTTTCGTTCAAAATGGGGAACCCGACTCGAAAAGACAAGGAGTGAAATGGAAGCACACTAGTTCACCTGTCCGAAAGGAATTCAAACTCGAGCATCAGCGAGGAAAGTGATGCTGGCCATCATTTGGATGCCAAAGTAGTTGTATTTTGGTGATTATTTGGAAGATCAGCGTACAGGATGCAGCGCTGACCACTCACATATAGTGATGAGCAAAGTAAAGCCGAAAACGAGAGGAAAGGGTCGCCAATGTCAAAGAAAAGACGTGATACTATTACACAACAACGCTCGCCCAAACATAGCGCAGCTGATCCAAGAAACCACTGGAAGGGAAAAGAAACAGTAATGGGTTGGGAGACTCTGCGTCATTATCGCTACAGTCCAGATTTGACTTTCGTGAATTTTCATTTTCATATTGCTGATATTATGGAGAATGGAAGCTGTCTGCATTGTACTTGACTGGTAAGAAAAACTTCAAAAGTCAACCTCACTTGTAGAGCATTTATTGCTACCTGTTTGACCCGCTCAAGGACGCATCGCTTGGAAAGGATTCGGCGACAGCGAAGAAGTTAAAACAATTTCAGTTTTACTCACTTCATTCGCATTTATCGCCTTTCTCTTGCCCAGCAGTATTTCGCAAAGGACTGGCAAAAGCGCAAGTTGCAGCCGTATATAACGAGATCAATATACATTTGCCTTCTGAATATTACACCTGTAATGGGTCCAACCTAAGGCAGTTTAAAAAATCGCAGGTGACACTCGTGTAAAAGAAGAGTAACAGAAAGGATGTGCAAAATTACAGACATCGATTTTCTGCAGAATCCTAGAACGTATTCTAAATATGATTATAATAAATTTCCTAGACACCGAAAAGCTTACGTCCAGAAATCAGCACGGTTTTAGAAAGCTCGTGTGAAACGCAGCTTGCCCTTTTCGCACATTATATACTGCGAACCACGGATGAAGGGTCCCAAGCACATTGCACTCTCCTATATTTGAGAAAAGCCTTTGGCACGGTGCTCCACTGCACACTGTTAACCAAGGGCGTCGTATGAGCATACGGAGTCGGTTCCCAGATATGAGAGCGGCTTCAAGTCTACAACAGATACCAGTACGTTCTCGACGGCGAGCGTTGATCAGACACAAGGATATCGTCAGGAGTGTCCCAGGAAGTGTAACAGACAGCTGTTATGCTGTATAGACATAAATGAGGTGACAGGCTGAGTGAACAGCAGTCTGCGGCTGTTGATGATGCTGACGTGTACGGGAGAGTGTCGTCATTAAGTCACTGTAGGGGGGTACGATTAACGGGAAGCGCGGACAACTGAGAAACGCGCAGGAGTCAGTGAGGTACTGAGCCATGCCGACGCCGGTGCCTTAGTTAGCTGCGCTACGTTTTTCGGTTGAGGACCCAGGATACGAAGAGCTTCATCGAGGTGGTCCCACATATTCTCGATTCCGGGAAGCCTGGTGGTCGGCGGAGTACAGCAAACTCATCCTGGTGCTTTTCACACTGCAAGCTGTGTCACAGATTTAGTTGTTCTGCTGGTAGATTCCGAAGGAAAAAAGACTCGACGTAGGTGTGGCAACGGTTCCCACCGATATTTCTGCTCATCCACTGTGCCTTCCAGAACGACGGGAGTGTCACGATAACGTTTGTGAGATCGTAACGATCCTTCCTCCTGTCCTAACCCTGCCGCCGACTGTTGCAGGGTGTTCACTTTCAGGTGAATCGCGCCCTACACGCCAACGCCTGTCTGTCACTTGGAAAGCCCGCAGGTCACCGTTCAGTGGACGCCCAGTCGCAGAACTGGCGTGAAAATTCCAGCCTTCGTCGCGGACGAACAGCAGTCAGCATAGGTGTGTGGACCAGGAGTCTGCTGTGGAGACCCACACATAGCATTTTTCGCTGAGTGGTCTTAGAGGAGACACTGTCGGTAGGCTCTTCGGTTCACGTGCATGGTCAGTTGCTCAGCAGTTGCACGTTATTCACCTGCGGTCTCCTTTAACTCCTGTCCTCTGTGGACCGTGGGGCACCACAACGGCCTCAGCGTCGGCTCTCGACAGCGCCATGCGCGGAGTGCTTTAAATATGGCAACACGCCAACATTTTACGAACTCTGCCGTTTCGAAAATGCATCCACCTGTGGCCCGAAAGGCAATGATCACGTCCTTTTGGATGTCACATAAGTGGCTGAGTTTCCGCGTTACGCATACCCTACTCATTAGCGTCGGACACAGGCGGTGATCACGTTAATGTGACTGGAGCCTGTGATTAGAAAAAGGAAAGGAAAAGGAAACAGAAAGGGGAAAGGATGGTAAGCGGTGCCAGGAGCACCGGAAATGTGGTAATTATACGAATTGCTTGTACAGGAACTCCGAACGGAATAGGAGCAGCGGCAGTTTAAAAATTGTAAATGGTAGAATCACGGCTCAACAGTAAGTTTCTCGCCCAACCTGACGAAACAGATGTGGAGATTGAGAAACGAATGCATAACTGCTGGGAAACAGTCTGCGGTGAGTAGACAGTGCCTTTTTTCGGAGGGTTTAAAGAGCAATTTCAAGATTTGCGAGATAAAGGTTTAGATTACGTCGCAAGTATAACGAATTATGAGAAAGACTGCACTGTGTAAGGGAAGCTTCTGGGATGTCCCATAACCGTGGCAGTAGTTCAGGGATTCGGCAGCACGAAGATATTTTGAAAGTGACTGAAGTTTTTTTGGAGACTGATAATAACCCTGTTCCTGACAAATGAATCCTGGTGATCAGTTACGAAGAAGGGGAGAAAATGTTTGAAAATAAAGCTCTTCTTATGGACGGACGTTTCAGAGGTGTTCGAAACAACTTGTTGATACCTGAAGCACGGAAGACTAGCTTTTTTACCAGAGGAAAGTCAAAATAATTGTGAAATATTTTTTCTCAACCGAGAAATGTCATAACTTGGTTGTCATTTAAAACTGCATTGCTTTACTTCGAAATGATTGCAAATTAAACTATGAAAACAGTGTTATCCGAGACATTTATTTTACAGTTGTAATTTTCATTTCAAGCAATGCCTGTGGAAGACATACAAGAACTGCGATTAGTGGAGCAATACAGGGATGAAGAAGTAGTTCGTTTGTCTTGCCGCACGTGTGCTGTAGAGTCCATCTTCCACCGGACTGCCTTGATGAAGCATGGAGAGTAACAGCGTAGCAAGTGCCCAGTGGCGTAGACTATTTAATCAGTCAATAGATGGAAAATGCTAGTACACAACCTGAAATGTGGAATTGGTGAAGACAGACAGTCGACTAAAATTATTTCGAAATAAATTCACTCTTAGGTTGGCTTCAGTTGCGTTAGATAATACTTCGATACCTAACACTACTGTATCAAAGTTATCTGCGTTCAGAGAATTTATTTCAAAGTGATTTCGGTCAGCTATCTACCGTCATCAATTCGATGCACAGGACCATGAATGCTGTCGAAGTTTGGCATAGCAAACGATACTCAATAAGGCAAAGGTATCTTAACCTACAATTTCTGTTCAATACGCTAAAGGAGAATGCAATAAAACCAATATCTGAAATTGTAAAAAAAATCTGTTGGTCAGCTTCTTCAGTGAAAGAGGTAAAAGATACATATGTGTTGAAAAAGAGTTAAAAGATATTTTAAGAATACATAATGACTCGGTGGATCTAAGAAGTTTAAAATTTATATCATTCCTACGATAAAATGTGGAGAGGCGTTCTTATTACAAAACGGCACGCAGAGCCTCCCCATTGTCGCGGCTTCCTTTGCACGTCGGAGAACCCGCAGCTAAAATGTATGTGGTCAGAAACACCGCGTTGGCTCACAGGTCGCCGAGTCCACGGCTGCAGAATCCCATGACACCCTTCAAGAGGCGGCGAGGCATCTTGTACAGTAGTTATTTGAGAGTGAATTTTTTCCTCGCTCCTCAAGAGACGTCATGAAACGGATCTTCCTGCTTCTGGAGTGTCTACGCGACTATGAGGGAATCCCGAAACGTTACATCTTATTTTAGTTCTGCTCTCCGTTCCACACCTTCAAGGACCCACTTGTTTTCTGTGGCACTCGAACACTTGTACTTCTCCGATGTCATTTTCGCGAGGGATTTATGTACTGTGCTTATGCTTTATTAAGAAAACACGGGAATTTTTTAAGTGTATAGGGGTGAAACGATTATCTTAATAACCAATAAAACAACTTCAGATATCGAGTATTACGTACCGGCTGACACTTCATTACAAAATGTTTACGGGCTGTCTGTTACCCCAGTCGCTTCCGTTTATGAAATGTACCGAACACATGAGCATTCTTCGATAAACAGTTCTGACATGGGTCTTGACAACACGATCGAATTACAGAGGTTCAAATAGTGAGATGCGACTGCGTGCAACTGCATAGGCAGATTTTCAGTCCCTGCATGTAATTGTAACGGAACTAAGGAGATTATAGCGACACGAACGTCAGCCGGGTAAATAAGTCGTACACTAAGTGGACATCCAGCGGACGCAAGTAAACACTTCCTGTTACACCACGCCACTGCTGCCTCGGTGTAAACACGGAGGACAACAGGAAGTGCTCTACGACCACTAGCTGGACTATGGAGCAAGAAACAGCCGGGGTCCCCGGTGGTCTAGTGGTAAGGGGGTCTGGAACGTTCCAGCGCCTCGGCTGGGGCTATTCGCCCTAGCCGGGCCGGGGTTCAATCCTCGGCTGGCGCTGGAATTTTCAGACTTCCGAACACTAGCCTCCACCTCTGCCTTGGCATGTGGCGCATGCCGGGTACCCCCGTGGGGTCCGTGCTTCGGGTCCCACGTGGAGCTCACTCCCACACTACAAACTAAACCTGGTTATGCTGGTGCAAGCATTTTAAATTTTAATTCACACATTTTCTTCACCAGACCACATCTACATATATTTTAAGGTACTTAATATATCTCACTATGGTATCAGTTATATTTGTAGGAAACTATGAAACAAAAACCTTACCAAAAAAATGATTTTTGTTATCCTTCGTGTGCTGAATACTTCTGAGGTAAATACCCAAACATCTGCCATTTTCTTGTAGTTAACAATGAATATTCGAAAAAAGTTTATCATACTGATTCATATATTACATAATGTATTTTACTCATTCTCAGTGCTGAAAAAGCAGTAATTATTTCAAAGTCATAAGAAAATGCAAAATATTGTATCACAAGCCAACAAGGTGTTCTTTTTTGTATCATGATTTACTATGCGATTAATAAATTCTGTATAATAAATCGTTTCGTAACAATTGACAATACCTTTTAAAAATACATTGTTTTCACTTATTGCATTTTCAAAAACTAAAACAGGCCTTTTTTTCTCAAATTATTCTAGTGTCAAAATGAGATGTTTGATTTTACACAGGTCACTAATGACATAAACTGTTTTTTTTATAAAAACGATATTTCTCGTGGTTTTATGTGAGCTGAATGCTGTATCAAACAGATAACACTTAAAATTAATAAGAGGAATTTCTTGGTGATTTTACTAACACGCCCATATAGTTCATATAATATTTCGATTAATAGTTACATGACTACCTCTCTGCCTCTACTTTTTGTAAAAGTATCTTGTAGATCAGAGAAAAAATTGTATTACTACCTCTCCAGGTTAAGTGCAGTTCAATGAAAGAGATTGTGAAGGCCGGACCGAAGATGCAGAATATTACGTTCTCTGCAAGGCATTTGCCATCAGTAATGAGTGAAACTGTAAAATAGAAATAAGGGCTGAAAAACGCCTATTACTGTTGTACTATTGTATCACTAACGTTGCACTGCATAAACTTACTTACAGTTCTCGTTGCTGTTCAATATTCTTTAACTCACTATACTGTGCGATTATGTTGTTAACATTTAATGTAACAGTAGTCCTGTTCCGAGCCACATATCCATTTTTAATGCTTAAAAGTGTGGACAAAACTATTAGTAATACTAAATTACGAAGAGGGAATGATGAATGTAACATGCTGCGTACATTAATGTCGCTCGAGATGTAGTTTGCATTATATGTTATCAGAACAGAACTATTTTGTAATGTGTGAAATACACAAAAATACGGTAACAGACAAACCGAGCAGTGATGCCGTAATCTGTTTTGTAATAATAGTGTAAAGGAAGAAATAAACAGCAACTAGACATTTAAGTCACTCAATTTTCGCGGCCATTTTGCTGTTCATCACTTCGCTGCTAGATGTCGCTACTAGTTCCTCACACACTCAGTTGTCTGTAGTGCAGGGCTTCGCCACCAGAAGGCTCTATCAGCACCGGCGAGGACTCACTCTGTCGACGTTTGCTGCTTCACTCCTCAACATCTATGCTAACTGACGTGACTGCTAAATTTTCAGACTAAACGAAAAAAATAACACCAACACCAAATAAGGCAAATAGTGATAAGTGCGGATACTATCGAACCATCACTTTCATACGTCCTGGCTGAAAATACTGATCCAAAATATTTACACAGGAATTAGAGGAGACGAGCTAGAGGAAAATCGATTTTGAGAGAACACACTAGCCGCTAGAGATCGGTTGAAGAAATTCAACCCATATTTATAACATCTATAGATGTTACAAAATAACTTCTGACAATTTTGAGTAAAATATACAGTTTGAATTTAAGATGATGCAACCAGCGATAAAATACAGTGAGCGGCATGTTATCTAGAGCTCTGCCAGAAATCAGACAGCAATTTTAAGACTTAAAAGACATAAAGGAAAGCTGGCAGTTGATAGTTGAGAAGAGAGAGTGAGAGAATGAAAGTGAGAGAATGAGAGAGACAGAGAGAGAGAGAGAGAGAGAGAGAGAGAGAGAGAGAGAGAGAGAGAGAGAGAGAGATAATGGGAGGGGGGGGGGGGGCGGTTCGGTTCTAGCCCATTCACCCATGTTATTCACTTTGCATACAGAATGTTTCACACGTCGTGCTACACACTTATCGCGTCTGTAGAGGGGACCTACCAGATGAAGTTTTACATAGGAATCGATGTCTGGAAACGTCATCCAGCGACGCTACAGGGTATCGAAGTTACAGGCGCTGGAGTCTGTAAAATATGTGTACACAAAAAGATTCAATGAAGATGTTACCAATTTTCTATGATGATGGAGATGGATAAATGTATAAATTTGAGGTTATGTCCCTATAACGGAAAATTGGAAGAGAAGACATTCCTGTTGGGTGTGACAGTATGTACCAGTAGTGTTGCAGCTAAGATGTAGGGCAGGAAACTTTCAGAGGTGGTAGTATGGACCGAATGTCCAGTACACATGGGCTGTAAAATGCATACCTTAAGAGCTGTGAGGACTTGTTCATCTTCGCTAGCATAAAACATATCTCCACTGTTGAACAAGTGCTCATAGCGCCTCAGGTATGCATTTTGTAGCCCATGTTTACCTGACATTTTTTTCTTACTTTGATCCATACTACCACCTATGAAAGTTAGCAACAACAGTACCAGTACTTGTATTCCGCCGTCAGAGGTATGATAACGATATTCCCTTGTAACTTCCGGAACATGATACATGATCAAATTGATAAATAATCACGGCATCACACTCTACTTACATACATTCGCCGGGGCTGGTGCCTGTATTTTGATGCTCTGTAGCCTCGTTAGATGACGTTTGCATGCATGAGTTACTAGGTAAAATTGCAAGCTCTAGAAATGTTGAGCACCTTGTATAAAGAAAGCAACATACGAAACGAACGAGATATTTGGGAAATTAATCGAAGATAAGAAAGAAGAAATAGAAATTGTTTCCAAATCGACCTTTCATTTCGCTGCTGCTGATTTGAAATTTCGTGGCATTTATTCGCTCTGAAGAGGATCGTTCAAATGATGGTCGAAATGTCGTTATTTTAGTTGTTTCACTGTTGTATAATGACATGGCCTAGTACCCAAAATGATTTTCTTAAATTTGTTTGTAGGAATTCTATCGCTTCTCAACGATATTTTCAGAATGATAGTAGTATTTTTTCCTACACCTACCAACTTTAATAGTGCTAGAAATGATGAAAATATTACCTAATACTTTTTGATATGGAGACAGAGACGGTGCTTGGTTTTAATGATAACAATATACAGGAAAATTCAGCCATGTTTCTGCGAAGTTGCATTACGCCGAAATTCTGAAATACATCCCTATATTTCGAATGTCGTACAACAGCTGTAGGTAGGAGACGGGGTACTGCAGAAGTAAAGCTGTTTAGACGGGACGTGAGTCGTGTTTGGGTAGCTCAGATGGTAGAGCACTCGCCCACGAAAGGCAAAGGTCCCGACTTCGAGTCTCGGTCCCGCACACAGTTTTAATTTGCCGGGAAATTTCATATCGGCGCACACTCCACTGCAGAGGGATCTAATTCTGGAAAGAACTGTATAGTTAGTGGAGAGATACAGGATGTTGCAAAATTCCCGTTAAAAACTTCTAGGGAACTGAGTGACGATATTCTGAAGAGGAGCCCATGTATGGAAAGGTATATCCGTGCTACAGCCGTATAAATACACCTTCGCTAATGTGGTATGCAACAGGGTTATAATCACTGGAGGGGGGAGGGGGTTACTTACGTCTGATCCTATGCTGTCATTTGACGGCTGTCTCCTCTCTGACCTGGATCGAGTCTCGTTCATGTGACTGTGAGTGTTAGAGCAACATTTCTGAGTACACTTTTGCCGAATACACCGACACGAGTATCCTGTGTGGCCAAAGCGCACAGTACTGGAAGAGCTGCTGGTCGCCTTTATCAAGATCGTTGTCCACAACGTCTGACTCCTCCCCACACGCTTTTCGTTGCCATTGCACAACGTCTTCGACTATGGGTGTCTTCACCGTCAGCAGGTGCGTCTGTGGTGCCCCGTGGAGACGCAGCGCACGCGAATTGGAAAATATATTTATATGGATATTGTGTCTGTTCTTCCGGACATGTGCGAAAGGACGCTACGAATGTAGTGTGTGGACATACAAAGGTGAGAATGTGGGTCTCGCGGGAGGCGTGCGCGAGACAGTCCCTGTAGTCTCACTATCCTCTGTGCCGTCTGTGGCTCAGATGGATAGAGCGACTGCCATCTAAGCAGGAGATCCCTGGTTCAAGTTCCGGTCGGGGCACACATTTTCACCTGTCTTCGTTGATATCTATTAACGCCCGTCAGCAGCTGAAGGAAATAATATCATTGTAATTTCAAATTGGAAAAGGCCCTCCTGTAAAACCAGTGTCTCTGAAGACCGATTTTTTTGATTCTTTGGTTATTAAAGAGTGAAACTGTAGAACAATAGATGTACTCGGTCACATCTACACTGAAATGCCAAAGAAACTATTATAATAATACGTATTCAAACACAGAGATATGTAAACAGGCTTAATATGGTGCTGCCGCCGGCAACGCCTATGTAAGACATGTGTCTACCGTAGTTGTTAGATCGGTTACTGCTGCTACAATGGCAGGTTATCAAGATTTAAATGACTTTGAACGTGGTTTTATACTTGGCGCAAGACCGATGGGACACAGCATCTACGAGGTATCGATGAAGTGGGGATTTTCCTGTACGACCATTTCACGAGGGCACCCTGAATATCAGCAATCCAGTAAAACAATAAATCTCCAACATCTCTGCGGCCAGAAAAAAAATCCTGCAAGAATGGAATCTGAAGAGAATCGTTCAGAGTGGCGAAAGTGCAACCCTTCCGAAAATAACTGAAAATTTCAATGCTTGACCATCAACAAGTATCAGCATGCGAACCATTCATGGAAACATCATCTACATGGCCTTTCAGAGCCGAAGGCCCACTCGTGTACCCTTGCTGACTGCACAGCACAAAGCTTTACGCCTCATTTGGGCCCATCGGTACGAACATTGGACTGTTGATGACTCGTAACATAATCCCTGGTTGGACGTGTCTCATTTCAAAATGTATATACAGTATGGACGTGTATGGGTATGAAGACAACATCATGACTCCATGGACCCCGCATGTCAACTGCGGACTGTTCAATCTGGTGGAGGCTCTGTGACGTTGTAGAGCGTGCGCATTCGGAGTGATGTGGGATCCCTGATACGTCTAGATACATCCTGTCTGATCACCTGAATCCATTCGTGTCCATTGTGGATTCCGACGGAAGTGGGTAATTCCAGCAGGACAATGGAGCGGCCCACACAACCACAGTTGCTACAGAGTGGCTGCAGGAACACTCTTCCGAGCCTAAACACTTTCGCTGGCCACCAAACTCCCCAAACATACTGTACGTTTCTAGTAAATTTTATAGCATTAACTAGCGTATCTGGAATGCCTTGCAACGTGTTGATCAGAAGAGATCTCTGCTCCCTCTTACTGTTACGGATTTATGGGCAGCTCTGCAGGTTTCATGGTGTCAGTTCCCTGCATCGCGACTTCAGCCATCAGTAGAGTCCATGCCACGGCGTGTTGAGGCACTTCTGCGTGCTCGCGGGGACCTTAAACGATATTTCTTTGGCTCCTCAATGTAACAAATTACTTATCAAAGTGACAGCGTTACCAACATGTTTTCAAGTGGTTCTAGTATACGGTACGTCTCGGGAGACAGGTTACAATTTAAAATAAGAGTATTATGTACTCATTCCCCTCTACAAGTTGTAGCAGGTAGTGATGGGAATTTCAGAACATCCTGTACGTTTCCAGCAAACTGTATAGCCGTTGTCGTATTACAATTGGTATCTGCGAATACATTCCATAATTCGTGACAGATCGCGAGGCGCGACTGCAGAAATCCGTAGCGTTTACCCAGGGGGCGTCTCGGCTACGGCAGCTCTGACGGCTAGTTTGAAGGCCACTTTCAACTAGTGTTGCCAGAGGTGTCTCTTTTTAGAGATTCTACGACTCGCCCCACGTAAGCTTTAAAAAGGAAGACCAAATGCTCCAACTTCTGGCCTCTGCTAACATTTCGAAATACACTATCCTATCAGTGAGTGTACAGACACCTGTTAGTGGACATTAATATGCAGTGCGTCCACCCTTTGTCTTTATGGCGGCTTGAACTCTGCTCGGGACACTAAGTGAGGTGCCTACCGACAATTTACGCACCACACACGGATATCGTATCTACGTGTTTGTACACGCAAGGCAATAAATTGCTCAGCAAGATCGCCATATCTCTCATCAATTTTCAACATCTGGAGCACAATGGGCAGGTTCTTTAAAGCAGGTCGCGATTTTGAGGATGTAACGAACCAACTGAACTGAATTTGGTACGATATCCGTAAGAAGGGTATAAACTAACTTTATCAGTGAATGTCAAGCCTAGTAACTGACCGCGGAAAGGCCAGAGGTGGCCCAACACGTTATCGACTTATCAATTTGTGAAGCTCTTTGTCTTGAATTAATCATCCAGTTTTTCTTCAACTCTAATCATTCATTTGACCCTACACGTACAGTCATGCTCAAAACTATCCTAACGCCCGAATTGAATTTCGCCTGATTCACATGCAACCCACATAACCCAACTGTCTAGCAGGTCCCCTTATCGCTCCTTGGTACAGTCGTTTGACTATTGAAAATGGTTCCAACAAATCACCACAAGAAAACACTGTTCTGTATCGCAATAACTCAAGATGTAAAGTAATACCACGGTACTACAAACATCACGGAACACCTTACCACAGATAAGACTGCCCTTAAGGCTTGTAGCTCACATTTATTGCAATAAATGACATACCTGACATTTTACCACTCTCATTATTACGTCAGATAGGTAATACACGTAGTAAATTCGTCGTATTCATGATTTCCTCTTCAAAGTAACATACCGTACTTATCATTGAACACAAAATGAGATTAAAAATTGAAGTTATTCACGGGCAACCAGTTGAGAATATGTATGAACTTCAAATGACACGACGAACCGTCTCGTTCTGCTTATGGATGCAAACTCAGGTCATGCAGACTAAGCAATGATTTCGTGCCTGACGGATACTAACTGTCACTCCTGATTAGGCGTACAGAGAGTGATATACCTCGATTTTAGACAGAGCCAGTTTTCAAATTTCAACTTTAAATTACATATCGCAAGTATTTTTGCCGGACGCGAATTCCTACCCAGCACCTATTTTCACTGTTAACGAACGACGAGAGATGTTGAATCTTGGTTCTTAACAAGTAACTTACTTGAATTGCCGTGAGGTAAGGCTTTGTACTGGGCAGGGTTTCGAACGTATATCGGCAGGCAGTAACATCTCTTAGCTTTTGGTTTGGCAGCACTCGACAGCCATTTCTAGGCGCAAGTAATAGAAGAATGGCAGCGCGTTTTTGTTATCAAGTAACGTCTTCATCGATTACTTTAGTTTTAATGTAATCTATGAGTAATTGCTGATGTTTGATATTAACATGAAAAGAATTCTGTAGACAGAGAAAGAACCTCTTCTTGGGAAACTACTTGTATAGTGACCAAAAGGCACGAACTTATATTCAAGTACAGTGTTCCAGCAGCGGCATGAAGAAAATGATAGTAATAATGTCGGTAATAATCCAATTATCCGGTAACTTCACACTTCCCAGTGGATCTTCACGAACTAAGAAAATATCTGAATTTGTGAACATTTCAAAATGGCTTCACATCGAGCCTATGATGTCTACAAGGGTCTTTACATCCTGCTGACATGAGAATAGCATAATCTCCGCGTCAGAAGCTTTTTTCTACTTAAACATTTAATAGACTCGCGTTTTATCCACCGTGACTACTTTTGTAAGCTCAGCACATCATCCATTGCAGCTCACTCCTGGGGCTGGGAAATATGGGCACAATGGCCTGGTGGAACTATCACAGGAGCAATGCGTGGGTTCAGACATTTACTTTTAAGAAGCACAAACAGATTTACTTTGCGTCTGGTAACCTCAAAAGAAAGACGTTATAATCCAGAATTCGCAATACAAATCACGTTCCATCATTACCAACTGGGCAGAGCCAGGTTACGTTGGGAAATGACATAGCGGAAGTCATCGTAAACAGAAATACAGTCGCCAGTAAACTTACTTACATTAGAAAATTTTATTTTATTTTATGAACCGATAGCCATTTAAAGGATGGGGCTCTTATTTTACTTGTAATTGATTCAACTAGAGACGTTGAAAAATTTGGTGCTGGACTGTGATTCGAATTCGTTTCTCCTCTTTCGAGGATCTGAAGCTCTCGGGACATTATAGTTCAACCATTTCGTCCCTTTTCGCAAGACTGCAACCTTCTCTAGGTCTCCTCCAAAGGTAAGGATGTGGGTCCGAATCCTGATCCAATACAAAAATATTCATAGTTTCAGTTCAAGCCCTATAACGTGCACACCGTCCCGCTAGTGAAAACCAACGTGCGCTTTTAATGTCTATTCATGTGTTGCCAACAATCGCAATAGGTGTCATTATTTCTTGTCAAACACGCACACACCTTACCGTTGGTGAGTAAGCAACTGATATTTAAGCTATATTTGTGGATGCACGGTAGGCGTGTAGTTAGATTGTCACTTAGGTACAAAAGTTTGTATCCTTAGTTTAGATTCAAACACCTAGCAGCTGGTAAGGAAAAGCGATACGTAACATTTGATTTTACTTAATTAACAATACGATTACGTGTTGGGTTCGTATCTCCGTCATATAAATTCACATCATGCACTTAATCTTTAAATGCATGCGCACTTAGTTACTTGAGCTTGGAGGTATATCAGACATCTTTCGTGGTTAGTTAACAGGGACGAAATTGTCTTGTTAGGAGTCCAGGTTTATTACAAAAATTGTCGTCTTTTATTTTCAAGTTTAGATTTCATTACTGGTATTGGCAAAAATTTCGGTAATTCATGACTCTTCATGGATAGCCATCAATATGATATGATTAGATTACATTAGATCAATTTTTGTTTCATAGATCATGAATACGATATTTCGTAATGATGTGTAACGTGTAATTTTAATGAAAGATTTCTTTACATACCATGATTCAATTTCTTTACAACAATTTCTTACTCTCATTCTTTTTGATTTCTCTCTCTCTCTCTCTCTCTCTCTCTCTCTCTCTCTCTATCATACACACACACATTCTTTTTTTCTTAATTTGTTTGTTTTGCTCGACTATCGGCGAGGCATGAAAACGTCTCTGAATGAGCTTCTTAGTTTTTAGTACAAATACGAAATAAATATAAAAACAACTGTGAGAGTTACTGATATATGATGCTTAGTTTTCAGTCAGTTTGGAGTATTATTAGTAACCACGCTCCAGTCCCTAAACCTAGTTACAGAAATGCGAATCAGACGCATTACGTATTCCAGGCCGTAGCAACCGCGACTTGGAGACACCAGCTATGGTCACTTCCCAGACCGCTGTACGATCACATCGGTTCGTCTTCTTTCTGCTGGTACTGTAACTGAGATTTGACAACAAGGCAACGTATGTTTTGCAACTCTGTGATCGACGAGTTCCTTCCTGGTGCGCACGGAATTTATCCTCAAAGTTCACTTGATTTTACCTGTCATTTCCATTGAATAATCTGATTTATTATCACGTTAGGTGTAACAAAAGATTGTAAATTTACGGTTTTCAGCCCAGAAAAGTCGTTGCACGTGGAAATCGCAACTAATCTCGTCCTTTAAATAGCGGTTTACGAGTGCTAGACATTATCGAACTCGTAAGAGTAAGCTAAGACACGTACTTCTACGCCAGCTCTATGGTAATGCGCTGACCTGAGAAGTAGCATCTGTTATGGTTCGCACTTCCAGTCTCGCTGACTGTAACGTTTTTATCCCTTCTGTGAAAGAGCTACAAGCAGTCAGATAAAACATCGATAAGGAAATCGCAAAAAAATACTTTCGGCTCATAGTGCAATGGTGAAAACTTACAATGCTGCACAACAGGTAACTCCTCTTCCCGCAGCTGACAAACAAATTTTGGGTTTCTAGGAATACAAAACTTTACTTATGAAATGCGACATTTGCAATGCACGACGTTTTCAACAAAGAGATGGCGCAATAAAGTAGCTCAAGTGGAAAGAAACACTTCCTTTTCAAATTTGTGCATCCTACACTGTTGGCTGTTCTGTGTAGGTGGCAGGTACGTGATTTTATTTCGGTGATTACAAAATAAAGTCGAATTTATGCACTGGGTAGTCGAGGCAGCTAGTTCATTGTGATTCGGTCAACCAAGTAAATGAATTTACTGAACCTGCTGCAAATTACTACAGGAAGCCTGTGTGTCAATTCTCATCCAGAGAGGTGCAACGGCGTTACGATAGAAAAATGAGCCACATACTTATAATATGCTTGTATATCTATGGACTGGGTTCGATTCCAACTTCTGTCAATGATTTTAGATAAGGAGAGACAGATTCCATTCTCTTCTGGCTACACCAAGTGAAGAAGATATAATGACATTGTGGTCTGAAATTAACATGAAAAATGATATTCCTTTTCTACAAAGTAGGCGTTAGGATGAATCACAATAAAGACTGGAGTGGCGACACGTAGAAACCTTTCTTATACTTGTTATTTATTTCTAGTGACGAAACAAACGCTATGTAGGCTCACAGGACATTTAGTCCATATTTTATATGAGCTTCTGTATGTCGATAAAATCGGTTCTGATCTGGGAATGCAACTTAGACCGTACTTAACGCTGAATTTGATCCCTTCGTGAGAATACAGCACGTCTACAATTTGTTGTTTGTTCAGAACTGCAGATTCCTCAACATCTCCACATACTGCGCGTGAATGGGTTCGAATCCTGGCCCGGCACTATAGATTTCATTATGTATTATCAAGCTCTAGCATGAGAACACCTATCTGCTGGTGGATAATTATTTTAATGTTTAATGTATTTTCATTCTTTGTCAACACTAACGATATGTGACGTTTTTGACACCCAGTGAGACACAGAACTATTTGCGAGATCACTGTAAGTTCAAGATGTTAGTCCGAACTGGACAAAAATTCGGAAGCTGACGTATCTTTGTGTGTAGTCAAAAGCGATATGATGTGTGGAGCTGTATTCCCAGTGAGCACTGAACTCTTCGTCATATTATTTCTAGTTCAAACACGCTCACATGTCGCTGCTGGTGCAACAAACCCATATTTAACGTTCGTTTTCTCTAGAATATAACAGCGATAGATGCCGGGTTGGAGTCTTGGGAAGGAAAAAAATGTATGTTTCGTCTCGTCATTTCAGTTAAAACATCTAGCTACTGCCGAGAAAACCCGAAATGTCACAGTTGATTGTGCGTCGATATCTATCCGATTAAGTTCTGAGTTCGAACCCCTGTCCAACACAAAGCCTTACCTCACGGCAATTCAAATAAGTTACTTGTTAAGAACCAAGATTCAACATCTCTCGTCGTTCGTTAACAGTGAAAATAGGTGCTGGGTAGGAATTCGCGTCCGGCAAAAATACTTGCGATATGTAATTTAAAGTTGGAATTTGCAAACTGGCTCTGTCTAAAATCGAGGTATATCACTCTCTGTATGCCTAATCAGGAGTGACAGTCAGTATCCGTCAGGCACGAAATCATTGCTTAGTCTGCATGACCTGAGTTTGCATCCATATGCAGAACGAGACGGTTCGTCGTGTCATTTGAAGTTCATAAATATTCTCAATTAGCTGCTCGTGAATATCTTTAATTTTTAATCTTATTTTGTGTTAAATAATAAGTACGGTATGTTACTTTGAAGAGTAAATCATGAATACGACGAATTTACCACGTGCATTACCTATCTGACGTAATAATGAGAGTGGTAAAATGTCAGGTATGTCATTTATTGTAATAAATGTGAGCTACAAGCCTTAAGGGCAGTCTTATCTGTGATAAGGTGATATTTGTAGTATCGTGGTATTACTTTGCATCTTGAGTTATTGCAATACAGAACAGTTTTTTCTCGTGGTGACTTGTTGGAACCACTTTCAATAGTCAAACGACTGTACCAAGGAGCGATAAGGAGACCTGCTAGACAGTTGCGCTATGTGGGTTGCATGTGAATCAGGCGAAATTCAATTCAGGTCGTTCGGATACTATTGGGCATGAATGAACATCACGTGTATCGATTTCCATCGCGCTGGGGTAAGTCCTCCGGGGTACGTTTATTCTCCCTAGTGTGTAAATATATTTGGAGCATGTCATTCAAAAACGTTTGAAACGACATAGACGGGAGCGGGTTGTTGTTAGGAGAGCAGAATGTATTAGACTCGCGGATCATGTGGTGTTATTGGCAGAGAGCGAAAGTATGACTGAAATGTTAAAAGAATTGAACAAGAGACGTGAGTAAATTGGAATGAGAAATAATAAGAAAAACGCAAAATGTCCGGTGATAGGTGCAAGAAAAGCAAGAACAACTATAATGTTAGGCAGGAAGATACACAACAATTTAGTGTTTTTAGATAACTGCGACGTGCTATTATGGACGACATTGGAAGTAATAAGGAGGTGAAAATACGTATAGCAATTGCCAACGAGACGTTTCATAACAGGAGGCTTTTATGTGGGTGCGTTGATAGGGGATAAAATAGGCAGGCACAGTGAGAAATGAGGTGGTGTTGATTGGGAGAACAGAGAGAAATTTTAAAGGTAGCAGGATGAGCAAACACAATTGGCATGGACACTGAATGAGAAGAGATTGTTTATTGATGGTATGAAGGAAATGGTGAATGCAAGAAGAAGAAGAAGAAGAAGAAGAAGAAGAAGAAGAAGAAGACGCAGAACATACCAGGTGGTGGACAGCGTAAGAACAGAAAATAGTTGTGAGAAAACAAGAGGGTAACAAATGATGGGACTGCATGGAGAACTACATGTGAAGACCTGCCCTAGGGCAGAACACTCATGGTGGTGGTGTTGATGAAGAGGAGACTTATGTAGGACATTTTGCAAAACGCCCATTTTCGTGTAATCCAAATTTAAACAAAACATAGGCAGCTTATAATTTGTAGTCTATAAATGACCGTGAATTGCGTGACAGATGGAACTTGCCAGTATACCAGTTATTAGGACTTATTCCCACTCCACTGACGTATGGAGCGTGCGAACTGTGGCTGCTTAAAAGTCTCTGTGCGTGCTGTGCTTAGTCTCTTCTGGTCTTCACGCTTCCTACAGTTACAATACGTAGGCGGTTTAAGTATATTCCATTCCTACTTTCATCATGTAACGTCAGTTCTAGAAACTTTCTAATTAGGTCTCCTCGAGATACTTTACTCTTCCACGGGATAGTCTGTGTCTACCATGAACTGTCCGTTAGTCAGTAAGTGGAATAACTGGTTTTCCGACACATGTCGCCATGTAACTGTCGCTCTGTCTCCACGCCAGAGAGACGGAAATTCTGTGTGCCACATTTGAAGATGAGTCTGTAAAGGTTACAAAACTAGTTAATGGAATTACAAATAGTTGAAAAAGTGAGTTTTTGCAGTTTTCCGTATTTACATTCAATGCACTAGTCACAGGCTCTAGGCGATCCTTAGGGGACAAGCTTAGTCGGTTGAGAGCGTGATGTGTCCCTCCGAGATTAATTTCACCTGGGCTTTAAGCGACTCACCGGTCAGCATTTACAGAGCTGCCAACTACATCTCACACCGGGAATATGACCAGGATTGGTTTGCATCGCAGCCTACGGAAGAGAACGCAAATCGAACGATCATTCGCAGTCATTCCCTCCATTGACTACCATTCGCCTATATTCAACAGTTAAGGATTCCTCCGGAAATATTCCAAGTAGACTTTCTCTAGATATTTTACGTTTCTTTCTAAGCGCCTGCCTGTTCAATTTGATCAGAAACTGTGAACATTCTCCAACGGGTCAAAAAACCTGTGACCATTCGTGCCGCCCTTCTCTGTATACATTCAGTATCGCCGGGCAGTTGTATCTGATTAGGATCCAAGAATCTCGAGCAATATTCGGGGATGGGTCGCAAGCGTGATTAGTAAGCAATTTCTTTTGTACACTGATTGTATTTTCCTAGAATTCTACCAACGAATTGCAGCCATCCACCGTATTTCCCTAAGACTGCGACTATGTGACGGTTCCATTTCAAATCTCTAGAAATTTTTACACCCAGGTATTCATGTGGGTTGAGCGATAGCGAGTTTGACTCGCTGCACTATACTCGTAGGATAAGGTTATATCGTTTTGTGAACCGAACAATTTTACATTTCGGGAACATTTAAACTAAGTTGTCATGCTTTGCACTACACTGAAATCTTATGAAGGCGTGACTTCTTTCAAACAGAACTTTATTACAGGCAACAGCATCATTTGCGAAAACACTGAAGTTCCAAATAGACCGCGTAACCACGGCCCCCTTCTCCCCTCCAAATTGCTGTCTGAAAACTGGAAGTCCCATTTGTAAAACACCTTCAGAAGTTCGTTCACATTCCGTATCAGTTAATGTGTTAAAAACTTGACCTGAAGAAACATAACCCTTTGCAGTTGAAGACGCTCTGTTGTAAGAGAAGCTAGTTTTTCGAAAACGTCTCAATATTTATGTACTGAACTAGGTGTTGTACAATTCTATAATTTTCAGGTACATTCGGCGACGTTTGTGGATACTGTCTGACAATTGTGTTGCGAATAAAGTGAGTAGTAAAGAAGTAATAAAGTGAAACATTAAGCCTGATGCTGACACCTTACTGCACGATCAGCGAAAATGTAGAAGTGATAAAAGTCTTTTTCCTTTCATCATTATGTCAGGGATGTCAGAGGGGAAAAAAAGTTTCGCCAAGTTTCGAAATTATGTGTGAAGTTTGTTGGAAGTCGCCACGTGCTGCCTTTCACAAATGCTCGGTGAATATAGTCTCGATAATTTGCGCGCCATGAAATTATGCTGCCTTAGACGAGTACGCAGTTTTTAACTTTTAACGCCCGACTTACTGCGTAAACCTATGCCTTTAAATGAAGGACGGAAGGAGGATTGCATTTAATGTGCTATCGATGTCGAGGTCATTAGAGACGGAGCAGGAGTTGGCACTGCGTCAGGGAAGGGTAAAAGAAGTCCGCCGTTCCCTTTCAAAGGAACCATCCCAGCATTTACTTGGAGCGATTCAGGAAAGTTACGGAAAACGTATCAGGATGGCCGGATGCGGATTTAAACGTCATCCTCCCGAATGCGAGTCTAGTGTACTAGTTGACAGCTCGTCGTGTAGAAGCTAGCGTTGTTGGTGATGGGATTCCGGGTTCGATTCACGGCTGGGTTGCTTTCTCCGCCCGGGAAGTAGGTGTCTGTGGTGTCATCATTTCATCATCATCCGTGAAGGTGGCGAAACTGGACTGTGTAAAGGTTGGAGCTTTGTACAGGCACTGATAACCGTGCAGTTAAGCGCCCCAAAAACCAATCATCATCATCATCATCATCATACCATGTAATAACCACTGCGGCAGCTCGTTCGGTATACATTTAAATGAGCAGATTAAGTCAGCATTTTTAGTATTTACATTGACTTCGTTCTTCATAAATGAAAGCAGGAACTATGACAAGACAAAGGAATTGGGATAACGAATGAGAAATACCTGATTGTGCTTCTGTTTGTAGATGACATGATTCACGTTCACGAAATGACCTCCAAAGATCTATATACCACCTGAACGAAATATGCAATGAATACAACTTTAAAATTTCTAGGAACAAAACGAAAATAAGTGCACTCCGAGGAAAATACTCAGTCAGTTTAAAACTAGTTTTGGAAAATCCTGCTTTAGAACTGGTCTCTTAATCTTTCATTTAGGCTACGCTGTAAGATCTGATTTTTACTCTGATACTTAAAATAAATTACACAAATTCTAAGCTGTTTGTGACACTATTATCTGAATATTGGGCAATAAAGTACAAAAAGATTGTCCCGAAATTCTATAACGTGGTCGCGGTTCCTGTATTATGCTATGAAAGCGAAAACATGGTTAAAAAAAAAAGCAAAAAAAAATCACACGGCAGAGATGAGGTTCCTAAGAAATTCGAAGAGCTGCACAACAAGAAATGATTAGGAATGAAGATACTAGAGAAAAATTAAGTATTTTCAACAGAAACTAAAAAATTCAAAAATATCGTGAAGACTTCCCCAAAATATTCTTAACTACAAGCGGAATGGAAGACGTGATATTGAAAGGCCTCGGACGTGGGAGCAATTTCGTTTGAGAGACTATCCCGCGCGGCGACTACTGAAGTACTTATACATTATAGAATTCTTAAGTTATACAACCAAAATAAGTAAGTTTTAATGTAGTTTACGTTCACTGATGCAAAAAAAAAATTCTTGCTTTTTAAAGTGGGCTATGTTCTTTCTAAGGGTTCAAACTGTCTCCATGACAAATTTGAACAATATCTGTTAAGCGGTTTGGACTCTGAAACGAAACAGACTGTGTTACAAAGTTGAAAAGCAACTGAGAGAAAGAAGCAGCGTCGGTTTCTGCAGGAGGCGGCCATCATTTTGTAGGACAATGTTCGGGCACGCTCGGTTCAAGTCGTGACTGATTTGATCGGTATATAGGGATGGGGAGCGCCGCATCACGCACCACACTCATCTACATCTATATTTATACTCCGCAAGCCACCCAACGGTGTGTGGCGGAGGGCACTTTACGTGCCACTGTCATTACCTCCCTTTCCTGTTCCAGTCGCGTACGGTTCGCGGGAGGAAAGACTGTCTGAAAGCCCCTGTGCTCTCTCTAATCTCTCTAATTTTACATTCGTAATCTCCTCGGGAGGTATAAGTAGGGGGAAGCAATATATTCGATACCTCATCCAGAAACGTACCCTCTCGAAATCTGGCGAGCAAGCTACACCGCGATGAAGAGCGGCTCTCTTGCAGAGTCTGGCACTTGAGTTTGTCAAACATCTCCGTAACGCTATCACGGTTACCAAATAACCCTGTGACGAAACGCGCCGCTCTTCTTTGAATCTTCTCTATCTCCTCCGCAAACCCGATCTGGTACGGATCCCACACTGATGAGCAATACTCAAGTATAGGTCGAACGAGTGTTTTGTAAGCCACCTCCTTTGTTGATGAACTACAGTTTCTAAGGACTCTCCCAATGGATCTCAACCTGGTACGCGCCTTACCAACAGTTAATTTTATATGATCATTCCATTTCAAATCGATCCGCACGCATACTCCGAGATATTTTACAGAAGTAACTGCTACCAGTGTTTGATCCGCTATCATATAATCATACAATAAAGGATCCTTCTTTCTATGTATTCGCAATACATTACATTTGTATATGTTAAGGGTCAGTTTCCACTCCCTGCACCAAGGGCCTATTCGCTGCAGATCTTCCGGCATTTCGCTACAATTTTCTAATGCTGCAACTTCTGTGTATGCTACAGAATCATCCGCGAAAAACCGCATGGAATTCCGACACTATCTACTACCTCATTTATATATATATATTGTGAAAAGTAATGGTCCCATAACACTCCCCTGTGGCACGCCAGATATTATTTTAACGTCTGTAGACGTCTCTCCAGTGATAACAACATGCTGTGTTCTGTTTGTTAAAACTCTTCAATCCAGCCACAGAGCTGGTCTGATATTACGTGGGCTCTTACCTTATTTATCAGGCGACAGTGCGGAACTGTATCGAACGCCTTCCGGAAGTCGAGAAAAATAGCATATACCTGGGAGCCTGTATCTAATATTTTCTGGGTCTCATGAACAAATAAAGTGAGTTGGGTCTCACACGATGGATGTTTCCGGAATCCATGTTGATTCCTACAGAGTAGATTCTGGGTTTCCAAAAACGACATGATACTCGAGCAAAAAACATGTTCTAAAATTCTACAACAGATCGACGTCAGAGATATAGGTCTATAGTTTTGCGCATCTGCTCTACGACCCTTCTTGAAGACTCGGACTACCTGTGCTCTTTTCCAATCATTTGGAGCCTTCCGTTCCCCTAGAGACTTGCGGTACACGGCTGTTAAAAGGGAGGGCAAGTTCTTTCGCGTACTGTGTAGAATCGAATTGGTACCCCGTCAGGTCCAGTGGACTTTCCTCTGTTGAGTGATTCCAGTTGCTTTTCTACTCCTTGGACACTTATTTCGATGTCAGCCATTTTCTCGTTTGTGCTAGGATTTAGAGAAGGAACTGCAGTGCGGTCTTCCTCTATGAAACATCTTTGGAAAAAGGTGTTTAGTATTTCAGCTTTACGCCTGTCATCCTCTGTTTCAATGCCATCATCACCCCGGAGTGTCTGGACATGCTGTTTCCAACCACTTACTGATTTAAATTGAGACCAGAACTTTCTAGGATATTCTGTCAAGTCGGTACATAGAATTTTACTTTCGAATTCACTGAACGCTTCACGCATAGCCCTCCTTACTCTAACTTTGACATCGTTTAGCTTCTGTTTGTCTGAGAGGTTTTGGCTGCGTTTATACTTGGAGTGAAGCTGTCTTTGCTTTCGCAGTAGTTTCCTAACTTTGTTGTTGAACCACGGTGGGTTTATCCCGTCCCTCACAGTTTTACTCTACACATACCTGTCTAAAACGCATTTTACGATTGCCTTGAACTTTTTCCAAAAATACTCAACATTGTCAGTGTCAGAACAGAAATTTTCGTTTTGATCTGTTAGGTAGACTGAAATCTGCCTTCTATTACCCTTGCTAAACACGTAAGCCTTCCTCCCTCTTTTTATATTCCTATTAACTTCCATATTCAGGGATGTTGCAACAGCCTTATGATCACTAATCCCTGTTCTGCACATACAGAGTCGAAAAGTTTGGGTCTGTTTGTTATCAGTAGGTCCTAGATGTCATCTCCACGAGTCGGTTCTCTGTTTAATTGCATGAGGTAATTTTCGGATAGCGCACTCAGTATAATGTCACTCGACGCTCTGTCCCTACGACCCATCCTAAACATCTGAGTGTCCCAGTCTATATCTGGTAAATTGAAATCTCTACCTAAGACTATAACATGCTGAGAAAATTGATGAGAAATGTATTCCAAATTTTCTCTCAGTTGTTCTGCCACTAATGCTGCTGGGTCGGGAGGTCGGTAAAAGGAGCCAATTATTAACCTAGCTCGGCTGTTGCGTGTAACCTCCACCCATAATAATTCACAGGAACTATCCACTTCTACTTCACTACAGGATAAACTTCTACTAACAGCGACTAACTCTCCACCACCGGTTGCATGCAATCTATCCTTTATATCTGTCTGTACCTTTGTAAAAATTTCGGCAGAATTTCTCTCTGGTTTCAGCCAGCATTCTGTACCTATAACGATTTCAGCTTCGGTACTTTCTATCAGCGCTTGAAGTTCCGGTACTTTACCAACGCAGCTTCGACAGTTTACCATTACAATACCGATTGCTGCTTGGTCCCCTCATGTCCTGCTTTGCCCCGAACTCGTTGACGCTGCCGCCCTTTTTGTACTTGCCCAATGCCATCTAACCTAAAAAACCGCCCAGCTCACGCCACACAACCCCTGCTACCCGTGTAGCCGCTTGTTGCGTGTAGTTGACTCCTGACCTATCCAGCGGAACCCAAAACCCCACCACCCTATGGCTTAAGTCGAGGAATCTGCAGCCCACACGGTCACAGAACAATCTCAGCCTCTGATTCAGACCCTTAGCTCTTTACCAAAGGCCCGCAGTCAGTCCTGTCGACGATGCTGCAGATGGTGAGCGGTGAGCTCTGCTTTCATCCGGCTAGCGAGACTGGCAGTCTTCACCAAATCAGATAGCCAGGAAGGGTTTCCTCCGATCCATAGCGACACACATCATTGGTGTCGACATGAGCGACCACCTGCAAATGGGTGCAACCTGTACCCTTCATGGCATCCGGAAGGACCCTTTCCACATCTGGAATGACTCACCCCGGTATGCACACGGATTGCACATTGGTTTTCTTCCCCTCTCTTGCTGCCATATCCCTAAAGGGCCCCATTACGCGCCTGACGTTGGAGCTCCCAACTACCAGTAAGACCACCCTCTGCGACTGCTCGGATCTTGCAGACTGAGGGGCAACCCCTGGAACAGGACAAGCAGCCACGTCAGGCCGAAGATCAGTATCGGCCTGAGACAGCCCCGGAATTGCGCCCTTCTGAGCTCAGCTTGATTCCTGACGTGAAGGTAGCGTTCTCGCTTTCCGCGTCTGGGTTCCCGGGTTCGATTCACGGCGGGGTCAGGGATTTTGTCTGCCTCGTGATGGCTGGGTGTTTTGTGATGTCCTTAGGTTAGTTAGGTTTAAGTAGTTCTAAGTTCTAGGGGACTGATGACCATAGATGTTAAGACCCATAGTGCTCAGAGCCATTTGAACCATTTGTCGAACTTTGGGGTATTCGGTTCGGAGCTGTTATGGAGATACGTCAGACAATAGACCGCTCCATTCGAACTACCTATACAACTGGCGTAGTTAGGGGTATCTTGCTCTTTCGACATCACTGGCGATGGCTTATATACATGAGCTGTTCAAAAAATATCCGACCTTTTTTAATTGTTGAAATCAACAATGGTATCAGGGCGCGCATGGGCTCATGTTTTCAGGCATATTTAGCACACATACCTGATTTTCTCCACTACTTCGGAACACTTGCAAGTCGTACACGTTGGATTTAGTATTCTGAGCAAAATGACGTCTTTACATCACATTTGGCTCCAAGCTTGGCGATTCTCAAGTTGAAACCATCGTGTGTTTGTGGACAAAGTAATGGGTACTGCAGGGCTAAAGGAGTGGTACAACCATTTCAAAGGTAGCCGCTAATCAATGAAGACAGAAGCCAGTTAAGGTACGCCCGCAATATCCCGCAATATTGCTGGTGAAGCAGAATGGACGAATCACTATCAGAGAAGTTGTAGTCTAATCTAAAAGCCGTAAAGTCAACTAACTAACTAGGTGTTACAATAACTAACGTCCGCCCGCGGTAGCTGAGTGGTCAGCACGACAGACTGTCAATCCTAAAAGACCAGGTTAGATTCCCGGCTGGGTCGGAGATTTTCTCCGCTCAGGGACTGGGTGTTGTGTTGTACTAATCATCATTTCATCCCCATCGACGCGCAAGTCGCCGAAGTGGCGTCAAATCGAAAGACTTGCACCAGGCGAACGATCTACCCGATGGGAGGCCCTCGTCACACGCCATTATTATTATACAATAACGAACAACTTAAATTGGAAAGAACACATAGAAAATGTTGCGGTTAAGGCTAACCGAAGACTGCGTTTTATTGGCACAACACTTAGAAAACGTAACAGACCTACAAAGGACAATGCCTACACTACGCTTGTCCGTCCTCTTTTAGAATACTGCTGGGAAATGTGGGATCCTTAAAAGATCGGACTGACGGAGTAGATCGAAAAAGTCCAAAGAAAGGCAGCACGTCCTCCTATTATCGCGAAATATGAGAGAGTGTGTCACACAAATGATACAGGATTTTGGCTGGACATCATTAAAAGAAAAGCGTTTTTCTTTGCGACGGAATCTTCTCACGAAATTCCAATCACCAACTTTTTCCTCCGAATGCGAAAATATTTTGTTGACACCGACCTACGTAGGGAGAAACGACCACAACGATAAAATAAGGGAAGTCAGAGCTCGTATGGAAAGACACAGGTGATCATTCTTTCCGGGTGCTATGCGAGATTGGAATAATAGAGACTTGTGAAGGTGGTTCGATGAACAACCTGCCAGGCACTTAAATGTGATTTGCAGAGTATCCATGTAGATGCAAGTATAGGTGGTCACATTTTTACTATCCCCTGTATGTGCATATCGCTTCACACGACCTTTGTTACCTCAATGTCGATATCGGCATCATTTTCGAAATATGTGAGCTTTCTTATATTATCTGTAATGTTAATATACAACATGAACAGTGAGGCTCCCAACACGCTTCCCTCTGGCACAAGTGGTTACTTTTACACGTATAGATGAACTCTCCATTTAGGATGAGATGATGTGTCCTCCCTACAAAAATATTTTATTGGCCGTACTTTATACGGTGCAGGCAAATGGTCAACTACATTTGCTGTTTACTGTGAGGTAACCTCTAGCGTATCAGAAGCAGTTTAGGAACATTTTTTCAAATGAGTATACGCACTCGTATTTCGGCAGGTGCACAGTTTTGCCATTTCAATTTTTGCACGTTTCACAGATACCTTTTCGAAAATTTCGAGCAAAACAAATCGAAATCTTTATTACATCATGAAACAATGAAGAAGCAAATGCGGGTTTGTTCGCAAGCCCGAAGCAACATCTGGTACAAGAATCATGGATTTTAATAAAGTAGCTGTCGATAGGTTTTTTTCGTTGCTTACAGATGTAACTGACAATCACAAACTAATGACTTCTCAAATAACTAATTGTGATGGAACAGGCGTCTCGGTTAATGCTAAAAACTAATCGAACATCGCAGCTTGCAAAGGGAACCGTCCAGTGCGATCGTTAACATCTGCAGAAAGGGGCGAAACTGCAACCAGCCTCATTAGTACGTCAGCAAGCGGAGCTGACATTCCTCCTACGATTATTTTTCCACGAAAGAAGAAGCAGAAAGAATTTGAGTTAGGACAGGCAGCAGGAGGTTGCGCTGAGGTCCACAGCACAGCATGTATGGCCACAGAGTCCTTAATTGTATGGTTTCCACAATTAGTGGTATTTTCTAAGGCATCAAAGCAGGTCCCAGTTCTCCTTATATCAGATGGCCACTCAGCACATACCACGAACATTGACGTTATGGACTACGCGAGGGAGAGTGGCGTTTCTTTACCACCACATTGCTCTATTGCTCTCACAGACTTCAGCCGCTTGATGTTTGTTTTATAAATCCTCGTTATAGTGATCAGCTTCGAAAATGGCTACGGAACCATGCAGCGAAAGTCGTAACTATTTTTGAAATTTCAACGCTTTTTGGTTCAGCTTTCGTCTAAAGCGCAACAATGAAAACCGCTATTAAAGGTTTCGAAGCTACTGCAATATGGCCCACGGACCCATCCATATTCACGACGCACACTTCCTCCCGGCACACACAACTGACAGCGGACGTGATAGGCCGTCAGATAAAGAGGTTATTATATCTGAACAATTGGAATTGCCTTCACCTAGCACACCAGCTGAAAAAGACGACTCAAACGGGCTGGATAATCAAGGGGACGAGGTTTCAGCGAATTGTTACAATGAACTGCCGCCTAAGAATAACAAAGTTATTGGGGCTAATTGTTCTAATCTTGGGTGCTCTTGGATGACAACTGACAACACAACCTCCTCATTTCATATTTCACCTGAGATTCTGATTTTCTTGTCAAAAGTTAACGAAAGCAAGAAAAGAGCGAGACTGAAAAGGGGGAACTACGTTGTTTTAACTGATTCGCCGTACAAAAAAAGAGTTAAAAGTCATTAATGGGAGAAATAGAAAAAAGAACATTGACAAAGAAGAAAGAGCAAACAGAAAACTTTCTGCGAAAGAGAATAAAATTAAGAACTCAAAAAAGAGAGAAAGATTCTGAAGGTAAATGGAAAAAAGGAGAGAGAATACAATACTAACGAGAGTGATTATGAGGAAAGTTCTGACTGTCAATGTGTATATTGTGGTGGGTTATATTCAAAATCAGTTGGAAGTTGGGTCGCTTGTTCCACCTGCAAAAAACTGACACACGATTCTTGTGCAGGAATAGATAGCGAAGATGATGAGTGTCTCCCCGTGTGTGAATTTTGTAAACAGCCTCAAGAAAAGGATACGATTCATCAAAACTGTAGTTTGACATTAATACTCACTTTAAACTAAAAAAAATAACGAGCAAGCCAATATTTTCTGCATTTCGGATAATTTTATACGTTTTTGTAATCACTTGTATTTACCACCCCATTGTGACGCGTGCAAATGTTATAAATTTCTGTTTTTGAGTGAGAAAATATTGTTGTTTTCTTTTATGGCAATGTTCTTGTATTTTTGTGATTAATACATCATAATGTGTTCATATAAAAATTTGTAACTCTCTTATTTATCAATTTTGTACATTTAATCAAAGTTTTCAACTGTGTACCCCATTATACCTTGGATTCCCCAACGTGTCGGATAAGAAAGATAAAAATACAATCACTACTCGTTTCTTCAACGACAATTTAAGCTGTGTTCTGTGGTTCCTCCCAGAGTTCATCACGATATATTCCGAAAAAAATCATAGTTAACGAACATTATAAATTGCTCTAGAAACGAAGGCAATCGCAGTTGACATTTAATAAGGCCACTGGTATCCTTCGAAATGCAACTAATCAACGTCATGCAGAACGTCGTGGGTCACAGCGGATGGGTGGAATCGAAATATGACATTTACCCACGATCGCTTCTTTTTGTCAATTTGTGACATTAATTTCTCTGCTCCCTAATCTGATTTCGTATCTCCCCATCAGCTATTCGATCAAAACTTTTTTAGCATTCTTCTACACCACCACATTTCGGAAGTTTCTAGTCGTCTCCTGTTTGGGGAACCAGGCATGTTAACTACTGATTCGCAATATATTTATTCCGAAAGGCAAAAGGAACCCCGAAAACAATGAAAATAATTTTGTTTATTTGTGATTGTACCAGTTTTATTTACACTTAGTGTGAATATGAAAGTATTTTAGTCCAAATCAGTATTTGAAGGTTCTAAATGTCGGTTTAAATGGCAGCTTGCTATGTAAGACATGCCCACTTGTTTCTCTGTGCCATCTCTTCTTTGAGATGATAAGCCTAGGGACATTTTACCCGTAGCTTTGAGCTTTCACCTATTGAATACATTTTTTCTTGTCTCGTAGTCAGTTGTTTGCTAGAGTAATAACGTTTCTGAACAAAACAAATGCCAAGATCTACCCACAAAGTTTTCGAAAGAAGTTCTAGAAGACTTGCAAGAAATAAAAAAGTAAATATCATGAAACAAATGTTATGTTTATGTACAGCATGCGTACTATTGGAAAGTGAAAGAAACTATGAATTTAAATGAGTGCATGTACGACGGTAAGTGCAATACAACTTTAAATTTTCCGTAACTTTTCTAACTAAATGTACCTTTCCTCTCAAACCATTTATCCCAGAACCATGGAATTCTAACGACCAGTTTTCTTACTCGAGGGCATGAAGAGTCGAGGGATATGAAAGGGAAGCAGTGGTTGGGAAGAGAGTGAGACAGGGTTGTAGCCTATCCCCCATGTTATTCAATCTGTTTGCTGAGCAAGCAGTAAAGGAAACAAAAGAAAACTTCGGAGAAGGAATTAAAAAACATGGAGAAATTGTATTATAATGAACACTATGGTCTTTTAATTTTTGAAATTTGCCCGCAAAACCTGTCTTTCAAAATTTTTCTAAAAATTTCACTATTAATATATTATTCATGAAAAATTGTCAGCTTGTTGGAAAATAGTGGAAATGCATGTAAGAAATGTTTTGTGTTTTACCGTTAATATAACACAACTTAGGATAAGGGTCATATAAATAGATCAGTTAACTGGTGGAGATGGAAGATACGTTCTCCCCGTGAATATTGTGTTTAAAAACAAATGAATATTTTCAAATCAACAGCTCATTTCATGAAGTCATAACTAGAAGTGAATAATCTCCACAAAAATTGGTAAGTTAATTACTTTGGTGCAAGAAAGTCTCCATCATTAAGGAAAACGATGTTTTCAATAACTTGCCGGCAGCCATAAAAAGCTTTACTACTGACAGATTTCAGTTTACGAGGAGCCTAAAGGATTTCTTGCTAACCATCTCTTCCGACACCATTAATGAATTGAATTACTTAGTAGAACAAGCGCGCGCGCGCGCGATTGAGTGTGTGTGAGAGAGAGAGAGGGGGGGGGGGGGGGGGGTCAAATAATACGTGTACCATCAGAAGTGTGACCAAATTTTCATTCCTCGTTCATGATCAGTCCATTTGCGGTCTGTGGATAATAAATTAGCATATTATTTTCCCATTGAGTATCTCCCCATTATGGATCAATTTCAATGGATAGTACATATAATCTAACCCTCTTGTCTGCCCCACTTCTGTTGAAGGTTACACATGAGACAAATACCTTGTTGTTGTTGTTGTTGTTGTCTTCAGTCCACAAACTGGTTTGATGTAGCTCTCCATGCTACTGTATCGTGTGGAAGCTTCATCTCCCAGTACCAACTGCAACCTACATCCTTGTGAATCTGCTTAGTGTATTCATCTCCTGGTCTCCCTCCTCGATTTTTACCCTTCACGTTGCCCTCCAATATTAAATTGGTGATTCCTTAATGTCTCAGAACGTGTCCTACCATCCGACCCCATCTTCTAGTCAAGTTGTGCCACAAAGTTCTCTTCTCCAGTATCCTATTCAATACCTCCACATTAGTTATGTGATCTACCCATCTAATCTTCAGCATTCTTCTGTAGCACCACATTTCGAAAGCTTCTATTCTCTTCTTGTTCAAACTATTTATTGTCCATTATTCACTTCCATACGTGGCTACACTCCATACAAATACTCGGAGAAAAGACTTCCTGATACCTAAAGCTATACTCGATGTTAACAAATTTTTCTTCTTTAGAAACACTTTTCTTACCATTGACAGTCGACATTTTAAATCACTCCTAATGCGTACTCCCAGATAATTTATGGAATTAACTGCTTCCAGTTGCTGACCTGCTATTTTGTAGCTAAATGATAAGGGACCTATCGTTCTATGTATTCGCATCACATTACACTTGTCTACATTGAGATTCAATTGCCATTCCGTGCACCATGCGTAAATTCGCTGCAGATCCTCCTGCATATCAGTACAATTTTCCATTATTGCAACCTCTCGATACACCACAGCATCATCTGCAAAAATCCTCAGAGACTTTCCGATGTCACTCACCAGATCATTTATGAATATTGTGAATAGCAACGGCCCTATGACACTCCCGTGCGGCACACCTGAAATCACTCTTACTTCGGAAGACTTCTCTCCATTGAGAATGACATGCTGCGTTCTGTTATCTAGGAACTCCTCGATCCAAGCACACAACTGATCTGATAGTCCGTATGCTCCTACTTTGTTAATTAAACGACTGTGGGGTACTGTGTCAAACGCCTTGCGGAAGTCAAGAAACACGGCATCTACCTGTGAACCCGTGTCTAAGACCCTCTGAGTCTCGTGGACGAATAGCGCGAGCTGGGTTTCACACGGCCGTCTTTTTCGAAACCCATGCTGATTCCTACAGAGTAGATTTCTAGTCTCCAGAAAAGTCATTATACTCGAACATAATACGTGTTCCAAAATTCTACAACTAATCGACGTTAGAGATATAGGTCTATAGTTCTGCACATCTGTTCGACGTCCCTTATTGAAAACGGGGATGACCTGTGCCCTTTTCCAATCCTTTGGAACGCTTCGCTATTCTAGAGACCTACGGTACACCGCTGCAAGAAGGGGGGCAAGTTCCTTCGCGTACACTGTGTAAAACCGAACTGGTATCCCATCAGGACCAGCGGCCTTTCCTCTTTTGAGCGGTTTTAATTGTTTCTCTATTCCTCTGTCGTCTATTTCGATATCTACCATTTTGTCAACTATGCGACTTCAACAGAAGGAAGCACAGTGCAGTCTTCCTCTGTGAAACAGCTTTGGAAGAAGACATTTAGTATTTCGGCCTTTAGTCTGTCATCCTCTGTTTCAGTACCATTTTGGCCACAGAGTGTCTGGACATTTTGTTTTGATCCACCTACCGCTTTGACATAGGACCAAAATTTCTTACGATTTTCTGCCAATTCAGTACATAGAACTTTACTTTCGAATTCACTGAAAGCCTCTCGCATAGCCCTCCTCACACTACATTTCGCTTCGCGTAATTTTTGTTTGTCTGCAAGGCTTTGGCTATGTTTATGTTTGCTGTGAAGTTCCCTTTGCTTCCGCAGCAGTTTTCTAACTCGGTTGTCGTACCACGGTGGCTCTTTTCCATTTCTTACGATCTTGCTTGGCACATACTCATCTAACGCATATTGTACGATGGTTTTGAACTTTGTCCACTGATCCTCAACACTATCTGTACTTGAGACAAAACTTTTGTGTTGAGCCGTCAGGTACTCTGTAATCTGCTTTTTGTCACTTTTGCTAAACAGAAAAATCTTATTACCTTTTTTAATATTTCTATTTACGGCTGAAATCGTCGTTGCAGTAACCGCTCTATGATCGCTGATTCCCTGTTCTGCATTAACTGATTCAAATAGTTCGGGTCTGTTTGTCACCAGAACGTCTAATATATTATCGCCACGAGTCGGTTCTCTGTTTAACTGCTCAAGGTAGTTTTCAGATAAAGCACTTAAAAATATTTCACTAGATTCTTTGTCCCTGCCACCCGTTATGAACGTTTGAGTCTCCCAGTCTATATCCAGCAAATTAAAATCTCCACCCAGAACTATAACATGGTGGGGAAATCTACTCGAAATATTTTCCAAATTATTCTTCTGGTGCTGAGCCACAACAGCTGCTGAGCCTGGTGGCCTATAGAGACATCCAATTACCATGTCTGAGCCTGCTTTAACCGTGACCTTCACCCAAATCATTTCACAATTAGAATCTCCGTCAATTTCCTTCGATACTATTGCACTTCTTATCGCTATAAACACGCCTCCCCCTTTACTGTCCAGCCTTTCTCTGCGATATACATTCTAATCGGAGTTTAGGATTTCATTACTGTTTACATGTGGTTTCAGCCAACTTTCTGTCCCTAGTACTATATGGGCGTTGTGACCGTTTATTAATGAGAGCAGTTCTGGGACCTTTCTATAGACGCTCCTGCAGTTTACAATTAGCACATTAATATTGTTATTCCCTGTCGCATTTTGCCTACTCCTGCCTTGCCGCGTCTCAGGAGGCGTCTTGTCGGGCCTAGGGAGGGAATTCTCTAACCTAATAAAAAGCCCATGTGCACTCCACACGTACTCCGCTACCCTCGTAGCCGCTTCCGGCGTGTAGTGCACGGCTGACCTATTCAGGGGGACCATACATTTCTCCACCCCATTGCGGAGGTCGAGAAATTTGCACCCCAGCTCTCCGAAGAATCGTCTGAGCCTCTGGTTTAAGCCTTCCACTCGGATCCAAACCAGAGGACCGCGATCGGTTCTGGGAACGATACTACAAATAGTTAGCTCTGATTCCACCCCGCGAGCGAGGCTTTCCGCCTTCACCAACTCCGCCAACCGCCTGTACGAACTGAGGATGACCTCTGAACCCAGACGGCAGGAGTCATTGGTGCCGACATCAGCAACAATTTGCAGTCGGGTGCACCCAGTGCTCTCTATCGCCGCCGGTAGGGCCCCCTCCACATCTCGGATGAGACCCCCCGGCAAGCACACAGAGTGAACACTGGCCTTCTTCCCCGACCTTTCCGCTATTTCCCTAAGGGGCTCCATCACCAGCCTAACGTTGGAGCTCCCAATAACTAATAAACCCCTCCCCCCGTGTGCCTGCTCGGACCTTGCTGAAGGAGCAGCCACATGTCCATTCACAGGCAGAGCGGGCGATGCCACACGGCCAGCCTCCACATTGACCCTCCGCCTCGTGCGCCGCGAACGCCGCTGAACCCGCCACTCCCCTTGGGGAGAGGGTGGCCAGCCGCGCCCGGTACCCGCGAAGATGTCTCGACAGCAGGGACAGTGGGTGAAGCATCTAACACCTGGGGTGCACCATGCGACGCACTAGACTCCCCACTGCCGCTACACTCCGAGGCAGCAAAAGCAAAAACACACGGAAGAAGAAGTGACAAGTAAGAAAAATACAGTTAATACTTAAATTAAGGTAGCTCGCTGCACAGCAGACGTGAAGCAGACGGCGGTTAGGGCGACACATGAACTTACAACATAAAAGTAATAACAGATAAAAATACATATTCATGAACCTGAGAGAAAATCAGTCCATAAGTTTAAGCAAACGCTATCAGCAGTACAATGAGAATCAGCTTAATTTTTCAATTAACTCCTCGACAGAATAGAAGGAGTGACCCATGAGGAAACACTCCAGTTTCGATTTGAAAGCGCGTGGATTACTGCTAAGAGTTTTGAATTCGAGTGGCAGCTTATTGAAAATTGATGCAGCAGTATACTGCACACATTTTTGCACAAGAGTTAAGGAAGTCCGATCCAAATGGAGGTTTGATTTCTCCCGAGTATTAACCGAGTGAAAGCTGCTTATTGTTGGAAATAAACTAATATTGGTAACAAGAAACGACAATAAGGAATATACATATTGAGAGGCCAATGTCAAAATACCCAGACTCCCTGAACAGAGGTCGACAAGAGGGTCGTGAACTCACACCACTTTTTGCCCGAACCTCTCGTTTCTGAGCCAAAAATATCGTTCTAGAATGGGAAGAGTTACCCAAAAACATAATACCATACGACATAAGTGAATGGAAATAAGCAAAGTAGACTAATTTACTTGGCGAAGTATCACTCACTTTCGGTACCGTTCGAATAGTGAAAATGGCAGTATTAAATCTTTGAACAAGATCCTGAACGTGGGCTTTCCACAACACCTTACTATTTATTTGAACACCTAGGAATTTGAACCGTTCAGTTTCACTAATCATATGCCTATGCTGTGATATTAAAACGTCAGGTTTTGTTGAATTGTGTGTTAGAAACTGTAAAAACTGAATCTTACTGTGATTTAACGTTAGTTTATTTTCTACAAGCCATTGACTGAGGTCATGTACTGCACTACTTGAAACGGAGTCAATGTTGCACACAACATCCTTTACTACCAAGCTAGTGTCATCAGCAAACAAAAATATTTTAGAGTTACCCGTAATACTTGAGGGCATATCATTTATATAAATAAGGAACTACAGCGGCCCCAACACTGATCCCTGAGGAACCCCCTCCCCCTTGACAGTACACCACTCAGATCCCCCATCACACTGTATTACGTTCCCCCATTTCTGTAGATCGTTCCCTAATGCTCTTCCTGAAACACTCTACAACTTCTGATTCTGTCAGTTCTTTCAGGTCCCATCTCCTTAAATTCCCAACTTTTTCCAGTTTCTTCAGTTTTAATCTACAGTTCATAATCAATATATTGTGATCAGAGTTCACATTTGCCCCTGGAAATGTCATACAATTTAAAATATGGTTCCTAAATCTCTGTCTTACCATTATATAATCTATATGAAATATTGCAGTATCTCCAGGTCTCTTCCACGTATACAACCTTCTTTCATGATTTTTGAACCAAGTGTTAGTTATGATTAAGTTATGCTCTGGGCAAAAGCCTACCAGGCGGCTTCCTCTTTAATTTTTTACCCCCATTCCATATTCACCTACTAGGTTTCCTTTTCTTCCATTTCCTACTGTCGAATTCCAGTCACCCATTAATATTAAATTTTCATCTCCCATCACTATCTGAATGATTTCTTTTATCTCATCACACATTCCATCAATTTCTTCATCATCTGAAGACTACTTTTACGACTTTGGTAGGCGTGGGATTCGTGGCTATCTTGGCCACAACAATGCGTTCACTATGCTGTATGTAGTAGCTTACCCGCATTCCTATTTTTATTAATTATTAGACCTACTCATGCATTAGCTTCATATTAGCCTTCCTAATACTTAAATCTATATCCGATGTTAACAATGACGCCGGTGGATGGACTATCACGAAATTACTGACCGTCGAGAATGTCACAAATATAACCGACAAGCTAATGGGCCCTTCACAGGAAAATGTTTTTTGCCAGAAAACGGGGAAAACTGAAACCCAGCAAATGAGTAAAAAAGTGTATATTCACTGACAAAAAAAAATAGTGTACGCACACAACTTACACAACAATAGTCTGGGATTACTCTATTACGTAATACAGTTTTTGTGATTGTATCTTGCAGCTTTAGTTATTTTTAATTAAAAGAGGCTTTAAAAGGACAGAAAGAACGTGTTGGACTACGCTACAGATCGTTCTGTTAGCACAGTGTTTACTTTGTAATCACTTTCGTTGACTTCGGCAACTCTCAACAGAAATCTCCAACCTAACCGAGACAATGTGCTACGATACAGCCGAGATCATGACAAGAGAATGGGCTACATCACACTCGAAGTAAATGTATATAGGTAAGGATCCCCATGACCTGTATACGTCTGTTATAAAAAATCTCCAAGCCACTCTCCTCAAATAGACCGCAATCTTCTCTTGACCTTCAACTGTTACTATTTCAGAATTGAAAACCAGATTCAAAGAAAATTTGGCTACAAGGCACAAAACTAGAAAAATAAAAATAATAAAAGTGAGAACGTGAAACATGTTAGCAATAACCATAAACAGGAGATTTTACAGAAAATAAAATTGAGAAAGGAAATTATTAATATTATCGACCGTTTAGGAACTCTAGGCTACGAAAGGGATGAAAACACATATCGAATAAGTGGTGGAAGAGTTAGTGTGTTTTAAGATTAAATCCAAACAAGAATTAGAGAAAAACATATCGACGCAAGGCCTCTATTACGAAAAATTGCTAAATCTCGAGACAAATTGTGTCCTCCTGTATTTGATGAAATGTTTTGGCCCCTAGTACGGATGAAACAGTATCTGCAATATCAACAGGAACTTCGGATATGTGTTTCATATTTCATCCAAGCCTGCAGTCTATAAATATTTAAACAAAATACTATAACAAAATACCACTACAGGGGAATTACTTACGGAGTAGTTCTTGGTAAAGAAACACAGGACACAATTACGTATGTGGGCTTAATACGAACTACAACTGTGTTTATAAATCGCTATAGTTGCCTTGGACTAACGACGAGCGAATATCAATATAACCTGTACGCTTTTCAAAGCTGTTATCCATGAAAAAGCTAAACCACGTATCGCGAACAAAATACTATTTAACACCGAAACAATGATATTAGCTGACAATGGGCACAGACTTTAGTCAATGGGCACTGTTGAAAATTTGTGCCAGACCAGGATTAGCACCCGAGTCCCCTGGTTACAAGGGAGAGACAATGATCACTGTGTCCGAATTACACAGTGGTCAACAGAATATCACGAACTGCCCGAGCATGCCGTTCGTTAGATCCAAATTCTCAATTTCTCCATAGACTGCTAATGCACTGCTCCTTGAACATAATCCTCCTCCCCTTAATTATACAGTACATGGCCAAAAAAACAGACACCGAATATATGCAAACTTGGCCTTACGAACATTGCAGACGTCGTCTATGTAACACACGTCAAACTTCAAAGAATTTACCAATTCGTTGCATTGTTTACTATAGACCACAAATCAAGTAACGTAAAAAAAGCACTGCGTCTATTGAGATCATGATTCAGAGTTTAAAAAAAACTAATAAGTCGCCTACATATTACAGTTGCTGCCAAAAGAGGAGAACCATTATTTTCCCACAAAAGGAAATATAGTTAAAATGACGCTTCTATTTCGGTTAGTTTATGCGGTTACTAAAATTTGCCGTGAAAGTTACATAGTGGACTCTACCCTCCCCCCACCAGAAACGTAGTTATCGTGGCTGTTGTGAGACACTTGTACACAGTTAGAGAAAGTGTGTTAAATGTGGCGCGGACGGAAACACTAGGCTACGCTACAGGGCAATCTGCTCGCACAACGTTTAGTCGGCATTCATAATCGTTGGCGTAAACAACTCTCAATCAAATTACCACCTTCCAACCTAACTTAGATCTCGGGCTACACTACCAATCGGCCTGTCATCACAACCAAACATTCATTGAGTGCGGGTGGGGGGATTTCCTGTATCTCTAGGAAAAACTGTCAGTTTTGTCAGACTCAACAGCAAGATTTACCAATGGTAAACACTTTTTAGACGGCTCGTAATTTTAGAATAGTCCTCTTCGTCTTACTTGGCATAAATTGTTCGCTGGCGTCCCAGCAGCTAGCTCCCTCAGTGTCTGCTTCTGCCATCGCACCACGCCAGTCTGCTGTTGTCCTAGCAGACCGAACGCACCGCACATCCGACACCTTCGGAACCACTCACTGGCCAGTTAGCAACTGAGCGGAACACTGTTTACATCGTGAAAGGAAAACTATGCAAAGATGTACACTTAAATGGCACGACTGAGTAGCACACACACAGTAATATCTGAGGAATGTCCTTCGACACGCGCAGAACGAAAGTCTTCTCGCGAACGTACAGCGTCTCTGAAAAAAAATCTAGTGACTATATTCCGGCGTTACGGCCAGGTTCTCATACAAATGAGCAAAAAAGGGTAAATTTGAAATTTTTTTTGAGACAATGAAAATACATTCGAACGATCTGTTTGGGAATTACGAGTGACAATACTATGAGCTTAATTTTAGATTTTCAATAAAAAATGGCGCCCGTAATTATGATTTGATCAAGGGCTTGCGAGACTGGAGTACGCAGAGTGCGTGCAGTGTGGCACCTCAGATGTTACCTGAATTCAAAAATGGGTAACATCAGTTGATACTACATTATTTCTCTGAACTTGAAAATGGATAACATCAGTCGATAATACATAAAATTAATGGGAGCGTATACCTAACCGCAATGAAACAACCTTAAATTTAACGATACAGTGCTAATTCGAACTTTGAGTTCGATTTTGAGGGGTTTGTTTCACTCCTTATGCCTACACAAAAATTAGTTAATATTAACAAATGTCATATAATAGCTATAAGTTCCTAAGAAAAGTGTTTACTTTTAGGGGTCAGAGGTAGAAGTTAAGAGATCGAACCACTTTTAATTTATGCTGCATGCCGTTCTGAGAAAATCGTTACTCGAAAAAAAAAGTGTTCAAAGTTTAGGGAAAACATTTAGTTATATTATTACTTCGATTTGCATGAACTGAGTGTTACACATATATTCTTAATGTCGCTGAAAACGAATCTGAAGTCAGATTTTCAATATTCAAAACAGCTAATCCAATACGGAGGGCAAACGATTATGTTTTGACCAATTTTTACCAAAAATGTATTTTCGTTATTTACGTTTAGTCTGCAATTCAAGGAGTATTTATCAGCCCTTCCTCTACCTCTGATTGTTCCTAGACAGCAACTTCCTGTTCTTCTTGGCAGGAGAAGCCGATCTGTCTAAGCTGGATATGCAGCACTCGGCAGCCTGCACTTGATATTCGTCCGTATTTTCGGTGAGTATGTTTGCATGCATTCTGCAGTATGAATCCTTTTGAGCACGTGCGACACGGGACGAGTTATCATCTACATCTATATGGATACCCTGCAAAACACATTTAAGTGCCTGGCAAAGGGTTCATCGAATCACCTACACAACTGATAATTAATTGAAACCCTCAGCTGCCGACAGGTGTTGTTGATATACTTCGATGGGGACAGCTGAAAAGTGTGCCGCTACTGGGACTCGAACCCAGGATCTCCTGCTTACAAGGCAGACGCTCAATCCATCTGAGCTATCGAGGGCACAAATGAACAGCACGACTGCAGGAATTTATCCCTCGCACGCTTCCCGTGAGACTCACACCCCGAACCGCCCACAATCCGATTACGTAATGTACTTATTAGGTATTTGTCCATCCACTCATTACTGGCTCACACTAAGGTGACGATTCCCGTAAGATTTCCGGTAGCCTGTGCGCATTCGCACAGACGAAGGTCAATGGCTGGGTGACGTTTAACCATAGATATGAAGATAGTAACTGTTCTAGAAAGAACAGGCGCCACTGACGACCTTGCAGCTCTTCTAGAATACATGATAGACCGGCCGATGTGGCCGAGCGGTTGTAGGCACTTCAGTCGGGAGCCACGCGACCGCTACGGTCGCAGGTTCAAATCCTGCCTCGAGCATGGATGTGTGTGATGTCCTTAATTTAGTTACGTTTAAGTCGTTCTAAGTTCTAGGAAACTGATGACCTCAGATGTTAAGTCCCAAAGTGCTCAGAGCCATTTGAACCATCAATCCGTATGTTTGCACACTACTTACAGTAACTTATGCTAAGGACAACACACACACAACCATGCCCGAGGGAGGACTCGAACCTCCAACGGGGGGAGCCGCGCGAACCGTGACAAGGCGTTGGACACATGGCGGGTACCCCGCGCGGCTCATGGCAGCCGTTACACTGCTTCAAACAATGGACTGTAGAAACTTTTGTAAAGCACGGATTAAAAAAAAAAAACCTTTCCGTTCCAGGAGTCTAGACAAGTACACCTTTAAAAAATGCAACTACAAAGAAATTGAATTTTCGTACGGGCCAGGGCTTAAAACTTTGAAGAGTTAAATTTTAATGGCCGTTCTCTTGTATGCAAATAGTTTCACAGTAGAAATTTCTCTAGTTTTATTTATTTATTTATTTTTTGCTGTAGGTAAAGAAGGATAGGATTCTGAGAAGGGGGAAGGGGGGGGGGGGGGGGAGGAATCTCGCCTCTCCCACCTTGGAATTCTCAGTACAGAATTTTTATTCATTACGAGATTCTCAGCCACTTGCAGAAGTGATTTCGCGTGATTCTGCAAAACTTTTCCTTTAGCCAATCGTAGCAACTATAGGATTCCGTTCCTGCTGCATGACATGTCTCGGAACTTAAACTGACCAACTTATTTGCATAAAGAGCTAGCTTATCATCCGCTTCTTTACTTACTTAGACCGTTCATGGTCTGCAAAGCATTTTTTCTTTAATCGTTTTTTTATGTCTTTTATAAACTGCAACACTTTCTAAACTTTTCTAAACTTAACGCCGTTGAAGCATGGTCTTTTGCTGAATGACCAAAAAGCAATGCTGACAGCTGGGGTCCAAGGTTTTTGTTAATCAAGCCGTTTGTATTCTTGCTTGTATAACGCATATTTCTTTATATCTAATTGAGAAGTGAAATACCGGTTTTCGTAGATGCAGATTTAAAATATTTTAATATAACGCAATAAATATTTCATTAAAATTTTCATCCCCTTATGCTCGAAGTTAAAAACCAGTGAAACACGTAGTTTTTAAAAATTGTAACAGATTAGCCGAATACGAATTGTCAGATATGCTTTCATAATGCTTTCATAATGAACCATTTTCAGAAACGTGGAGCCGGATCTGGGGGTGAATTTCCTTCTCTCCGAGACACCCGGCTTCTTCTTCGACTTAGCCGGCAAACAGGCCGAGGACGCCGGGTGGGGACCGAATAGGCAGCAGTTGGTGGATGGCGACGTCGTCACTAGCTGTTGCCTTCGTGCGGGCCTCTTGTGTAAAGGGGGAGCCAACCGTGGCCAAGTGAAGGTCTGTATTCCACAGGAACGAGTTAGCATGGCACTCAGATATTTCCACGAGTCGGCGGACGGGGGTCATTTTGGGTTCTTCAAGACCTTGAACCGAGTTCAGGAATACATGTTTTGGCCCAACCTATATCGCGATGGCAGGCGATTTGTTGGCAACTGTGTCCAGTGTAAGCGTGGTAAGCCCGATGTTGGGCTGCACAGAGAACTACTACAGTCGCTTAGGGAGCAGTGTCCTCTGGACCGCGACTCAAAGATCGAAACAACGATCGACGGAAACTGGCGCCAGAAACGCACCAGCTCACTCTATTTCATCCCCTTAGGGGTTGAACTTCCAAAAACACCGAAACACGTATTTTCTTATTTGTAGCCTTGAAGTCAAATACCAATTTTCGTAGATGTAGCCTTAAAAATACTTTCATAGTTCTTCCATAATTATTTATCTCAAAATAAAATGTTCATCCACTATTTCACCTCATAGAGGTTAAATTCCCAAAGATACTGGAACACATATTTCTTTATTTCTGACCTAGAAACCAGATACAAATGTTCGTATGCCTAGCTTCAAAATTACCTTAATAGCTACATGATTCAGAAATCCTTTCATGTCCTGCGTCTCCCCCTTAGGGGTGGAATTTTGAAATATGCAGTATAAGCGGTATAAGATCAACACTCTTTCCAAATCTCAAGGTTTATTTTCCTTGGCGGTCTGGACTGTGTGAGTTTCATAGTAATAGTCCTCCACACACACACACACACACACACACACACACACACACACACACACACACACACACACACACACACACCACTACCAATGCCACCACCACCTCCTGGGGAAATTTCTGCAGACGCCCTTGTTCCACTGCAGTCATATTTTGCCGACGACCTACATTTAGCAGCGTGGGAGGGATAGTGTCGTGCAACAGACAGTATACTCAGTAGACAACGAACTGTTAGTTGTGAAATCAGCGACATATTAACCGAGACTGACACAGAAGGTGCTGAAGGTGAAGCACACTAGACTCGTGTCTACCACGGCTTCAAATAGTATCGATTTACTATGAACGGAAGTTCCGAAAAGTGAGCAAATAATTTTACAGTAAATTCAGTACCGATGGTGAGGATATACAAAGAAAAACATTTCTATAAAATTTCAGAAATAATGAAATATTCCACTCAAGTCGCTTGACAGAAAACGCAATGGATATGCTTGCACTTAAGACGGAAGGCCCTACGTGCTTACGCAGGCTTACGACAGATCGCAAAATTCGGCAGTAGGCGTAAGCCAACCTCTTGTGCTGCCATCTGTTATTGATGCCAGGCATCAAGGTCTCAGTAGTACGACCATCCACTGGAGAGTAGTTTGCTTTGTAAGCACTCCGTCTTCAGGCCACGAGTGACCTACTGGGACAGCACCATCCGACCGCCGTGTCATCATCCGTGGAGGATGCGAATAGGAGGGGCGGGGGTCAGCACACTGCTCTCCCGGTCGTTATGTTGGTATTTTTTGACCGGAGCCGCTACTATTGGGTCGAGTAGCTCCTCGATTGGCATCATGAGGCTGAGTGCACCCCGAGAAATGGCAAGAGCGCATGGCGGCCTGGATGATCACCCATCCAAGTGCCTTCAACGCCCGACAACGCACTTAACTTCGGTGATCCCACGTGAACCGATGCAACCTCCGCGGCAAGGCCGTTGCCGCAGATATTTTACAGTAGTTGCTTACGTTTCATAATTATCTAGTTTACGGGGAAAATGTAAAAAAGGCGATTGTCACCGAAGCTACAACTAATCTGAATTTCTGGTTAGTTATCAAGTGGTCTTGTGTGCGAGCCTGAATTTTTCATCCTTTGCGGTGGGAATGATTCAAACCCGTCATGTTGTTCTTATGAAGTGTTCTATTTATTTTGCACACAATGATCGTTTGTAGTTGTCTTGAGTTACTAGGTTGATAAATTTTTGTTTGGCGCACGTATCATAACTGAGATTTGCGCTTAATGGCTGAAGGTGAATTAGCGTAATGAGTAGTAGCGAATGTTACAGTAACATGTTTGTAAATTATTTCAGGTAAATTACGTTAGTCGTGTAATATTATCCGTATACCAGTACAGTATATGGGCCAATTACGTTAGTCATGGAATACTATCCGTATAAGACTATGTCACCTTGGTGTCCCGGAATTTGCTTCAATTTTGGAATCCACGAAAGAACTGGAAATATTCCTTTACACAGCTTTCCATATAATTTCTATTACAGTGATTCAGTCTTGCCTGTCACTAGACTTTTCTGACTGTGAAATAAATTCTATCGCTCAGGTGCTTATTACCTCTTCGTGTTTCCATTTGCCGATATTGCGCATAAACACATACATATCTCAACGTTGCTATGTACATTGATGGAACGACACACTTTTCTATGGCGACACTGCAGTTTATAGATAGAAAAACCGATCAGTTAAAACGACATGGGTATTTTAGTTCTGAATAACCGATGTCTTTCAGTATTTGTTTGCTCTCGGTTATAACAAGTATCTTTTCATTTTTTCCTGATAACCACGTAAAAACAGATATATCAATTAGCCACAGATGTCGTAGTAAAATTTTTAGTTTTCAAATAAACCTTTTTAAAAAAAGACGAGTAATTTTTATTCGTAAGATTTCCATAGCACTGAAATACGGCGTTATTACAGAAAAAAATGGGAAAAGTTATGTATGCCACTTTAATAACACTGCTGATAGAAACGAGCAACAAATGGATTGGTCCAACATTGCCGAGACAATACTGTGCCTGTTATACAAGCAGAGCGCGAGACTGGACACAGTTTCTCGCTGTTGTCGAACGTCAGTTGTAACATAGAATGGCACCATCTGGAAGTCTGGAAGTATTTTACGATATGCGGTACGAGTGAAGAACAAAGTTAGATTTGGTCGACTTGCGACATCATACAAGGAAAAAAGTTAAAATTTAACAAATCATTCATAGTTCTGGATAAAAGTAGAAAGTGCCTGATCTGCTGCTGTGTCTACGTAGTATGCCGTTATCTGCTTTTAGCCCTTAAAAACAGAGAAATTAAAACGAAAAAGAGAGTTCTCCTGCCGCAGTTTTCACTCTTTATCGCGGGACTATACGTAATGCCTGCATAGTGCTGTGATAACCGATTACAATATAATTTTTGAGCAGAGCTTCTAAAAACTATAATCAGTAGGATAATATTGCCAGTTTTCTGTAGTATAGAAGCACTCGCCAGCAGCGAAGATCGGACAAAGTTTTATTTGACTATTTAATTTAAAGAAATTAGAATTATATTAATACCGTCAGTTGCTCGCGGGCGTTGATAAATATCAACGTGGACAAGTGAAAATGTGTGCCGCGACCGGGACTCGAACCCGGGATCTCTTGCTAAAATGACAGACGCTCTATCCATCTGAGGCACAGAGGACAGAGTGTATGGTTCGACTGCAGGGACTATCTCGCGCACGCCTCCTGCGAGACTCACATTCTCACCTTGAATGTCCATACACTACAGTCGTAGAGTCCCACTCCAACACACTCATTCCTCGTGGAAGACATGTCCATATCAATATAAGTATATGGTTCTGGCAATACCAGCCATGACCTTCTTCTGTGAAGATGCACACGTATTCCCCGAACTGGACTTGGTAAGAATGTGTTCCACGAGTAATGAGTGTGTCGGTGTGGGACACTACGAATGTAGTGTGTGGACATGCAAGGTGAGAATGTGAGTCTCGCGGGAGGCGTGCGCGAGATAGTACCTGCAGTCACACTATCGTCTGTGCCCTCGGTGGCTCAGATGGGCAGAGCACCTGCCATGTAAGCAGGAGATCCCGGGTTCGAGTCCCAGACGTGCACACATTGTCACCTGTCGCCGTTGATATATATCGACACACGTGAGCAGCTGACGGTATTAATATAATTCTAATTTCGTTCTGAACGGCTGCAGGTCATCGTAAGGGTATTTAATTTGACATTTTGATTCCATTTATCAAGAAACTGAGAAAGTAAAAATTGTTTAATCTTTGTTTGATTTCTACGTTTACTAGAGAAAATAATGTAAATAAAAGACTGAAAATCGGTTATTACAAGAACTGGTATTGTGACGGGCTTTAACAATTAGCTTAAAGAAGGGTTGGGAAACTGATAAGAGCCGAAAACCAGTTATTTCAGCGATAACCAACATTCCCACTGGTGTTCTGAGTGGTAAGATTGACGCACAAGGACAACAAGAACAGTTTCTCAGAAAGGTTACTGGAGCTCTGATGTTCTCAAAATGAACGGGCCAACCATTAGCGTCTGCGAGGGTGAAGGGGAGGGGGAGGGGAGGAGGTCGGGAGGGGAGGATAGGCAAAAGGGCACTTTCACCCATCGCCCCCAACCCTCCCTGGAATCTGGAGTAAAGAGTTTTTATTCGTTACAATATACTCTTCCAGATAAGAATTCTCCACAATACTGATAAACCTTAGCTTTGGCCAGTTGTAGCGCTTATAGAGTTAGGGTCTTGTAGCTTGATGCACCTCGTAACTGACCAGCTGATTTGTACACAGAGTGCCAGTTTCAGAATCATGCACTCCAGCCCCGACGCGCCTTCCCCCCTCCCCACCACTGGAAATATTTCAGCAGACTCCAGTCTGCCACTGTGCATATATTTTGATAACATCCTGGTTTTAATAGCATCGAAGGAACAGCATTGTGCAGTAAAAGGGTAGACCTAGCACAGAACACACCATTCACAATGAAACGCATCACTTAGTAGATGGTGAAGTACTCTGAAACTAGCCAGATAGAAACAGAACCTCCTGGCACTGCATCTAACCCAAATTCTAATCTTACACTAATCTCTTGTATGTACCTACCACGCCCTCAAAGAGCCAACGATTTACTATTATCAGAAGTTCCGAAAAATGAGGAAGAAATTGACCCACACTTTTTTGCGTTGTTTATTATTTCGATTACACCATAAAGGGAATGGACTTGTAGCCACAGGTTACACAAGCGATAGATGGTTTAAAATACATAAATAGAGATGACAATAAGAAACGCTTTTTAAAAACACAATGATGCACGGCTTTTACGATTTTTACAGGAAAAAAATGGATGACAAAATAAAGGTTTTTCAAAAATACGCTGGTAGACAATATTGGGGATTTTTTATCTTTATAGATGACTAGCGGAAAAGCTTGGTGTTGACCAGGCATTTATTTAGAGCTGTGCGTCCACGTCCGTACTATGCAGCGTCTGGCCTTGTCCTGAGTTTTTATGACGTATCTCCCGAAACATGTGTCGTACAATGATATAATTTTGTAGGTACATTCAGCGTCATATGCGGATACTGTCTGCAAAATTTATTGCGAATATAGTAGCAAAGAAGTAACAAATTTAAATGTCACGAATGCTGTGATGCCCACACACTTGGGTGTAACTAATGTACACGGGATGCTTGGCACGATCATTATGGCTACCATCACCTGTGGTCGTAATTGGACCAGCTGTGTCGACGTAGTGAAAATATAAATGTGCATAACATGGTAAACGTCCATTCTTCCCAGCCATCAGACCTGAACTACGATCAAAAATATCATAAAAAGTGGTAGGGGCAATGGCCTTGCCGCAGTGGATACATCGGTTCCCGTCAGATAACTGAAGTTTAGCACTTTCGGGCGTGGTCGGCACTTGGATGGGTGACCATATGGGCCGCTATGCGCTGTTGGCATTTTTCGGGTTGCACTCAGCCTTCCGATACCAATTGAGGAACTACTCGTCCGAATAGTAGCGGCTCCAGTCAAAGGAAACTACCACAACGAGTGGGAGAGCCAGCTCCTCCTCCACCCTCAGTGAGAATGACGTGGCGGTCGGATGGTCCTGATTGGCCACTTGTGACCTGAACACGGAGTGCTTTTTTAAAGTAGTACTCCCTACATAAAACTGACAGTCTAGGCTCAGGGACTGTCCACGGTAAATGCTGCAATGGACCTACGAATACTATTAAAATAACGGTTTGAGTTCTCTTTAATTGTCCAATCATCTGAAGTGAGTCCTTATTGCAGTACGCTGAAAAATAGATTTTATGTTAATGGCGGATAAATTTTATGTGAATGGCGGCAAATTAACTTTACCCTAATGACACACAAGGTCAATGCCGTACTATCACGTAAAGTATTCTCAGATCGAAATGTTTTGCATTACAAAATCTCCAATGTAGATTCATAATACCGCAATTATAATTCTCAAAATAATTTGGAGCTACGTTCAATGCATATTTAAATGCATCTTTCAAAACAATAACAGAATTCTCATTAGATCATCATTATCAATGGCTAGAGTATTCCTATTATTTCGTCTACCAAAAACCGCGTCTCACTATGGCTTCTTCAGTACGCTGTTTCGTTTTCCACTGTTAACAATAGAAACGATCTGGCAGATGTGACATTGTAGATGCGCAGTATGCGTGTCTTAATGCAAATAAACCGTCTGAAACATTTACCCTTGAACGTCCCTAGAATGGGATTTCATGGAACGTTATTACTTTCCTGTGTCCATTTCCATCACAAAAGCTGATCGCCACGACTGGGGAAGGGGAGGAGGGGGTGGGCTGAAAGTTGGCAGCAGTGGCAGAAAAACCGAAGAAAACCTCACGTTTTCGTCATTTGTTTTCATAATGAAGTAGTGCCAATTCATCACATCGCACGCTTTTCTCTCGGAAACGGTAAAATTCATCGTCTGGATATCAATGTCGCCTGCTGAGGTATGCAGTCGCACCACTCTGTACGAAATAGGTTCTAAGCTGATGCAGTCGACAAGTAACATCGAAATATATCGTCACCTAGAAATACATCGACACCTCGAAATAAATCCACACCTCGAAATAAATCGCCACCTCGAAATAAATCGCAACCCTCGAAAAATCGCAACCTCGAAATAAATCGACACCGTGAAATAAATCGAAACCTCGAAATAAATCGACACCTCCAAAAAACCACTACACCGAAATGAGTCGATATCCCGAAGTATATCGACATCTAGACGCATTTCGGCTTACCATATAGACCGAAATCTCGATGCTAGTCGACATATCGAGATAAATTGAGGTACAGAAATATATCGATATCTCGAAATATATTGGTACCACGTAATATAAAGATATCTCTCAAAATAGCGATATCTAGAAATTTATGGATTACTAGAGATATGGAGGTGCCTTGAATTATATCGATATCTCGATAAGAATCGATATCTGTAGTACACCAATACATGGAAATATATCGATACCTGGAAATATATAGACAACCTTAATTGTGTCTGTATATCAAAATAAATCGATATCTCGATATAACGGATACTCTAAATCAATCGATATCTCGAAATGAATAGACTCCTCAATATAGATAGATATCTCGAAATAAATCGATATCATGATTTAATGTGCGCATCTACGTAAGTCGATATATCGAATTGAATCGATAATGGGAAAAGTATGGACGTCTCAAAATAAATCTGTACCCCTAAGAAAACGATTATCGAAATAAATAGATATAACGAAATATATCGCTATCTTGATAAATACCATTATCTAGTGGTCGGATAAATGTTTCAAGATGACATGACATAACGGTATAGTCTACATACATGAAAATACTTTGGATTTTCAATATATCGATAGATTTCTAGACCTCGGGAAAAAAAATCTTTGATCCGACCTCGGGGCAAAAACGCAGAGCTCGGGAAAAAACGTCGACCTCGGGGAAAAACGCCGACCTTGGGGAAAAACGACGACATCGTGGAAAAACGACGACCTTCGGAAAACTGCTGACCTCAGGAAAAATCCAGTTCCATTAATTTACATAGACAATAATGTTAGTTACCATTAGGTTCTCAAAATGCAATCAAATTCCTGGTATTTATCACCTCACACAAAAAGTGGTAATGACAGAAAAGTCTCGTTCTTTAGAAAGTTTAGAATGAGATGTTCTAAATAATGCAGATAATCCATTTACAATAATCTACAAGCACTGCACAATGAGAAGAGACTGTCAACCAGAGCACTTTGAAATACTGCACAGCCAGGAAGACAGAGGTTGCATTGCTGTTTATAATCCTCTGGTGCTTGAGATTCAGAATCCAGGATTGCCTCGAATGAGAACAGCACGAATGAATGTCCTGCACCAGTATAGAACTTACTCTGGAACTCCACAGAAAATCACAAGGCACAATTATATCACATCATTTTCAGCAAACTACAGAAGCCTCTAGTGGACATAACAACGTCGTCACCTCCTTCACTAGTGAAAGATCTTAGTAGCTATTGAGTCAAGAGTGGGTGGCCAATTAATAATTTGTTGTTCAAAGCTAACTTCAGTGTATATGGGAATACTCAGTGGACATCTTTAACCATCATATTTTACTGTCAACTTCCCAGACTATAAGTATAAACAGAGCTTGGTCTTTACCAATCCGAGATTGTTTAGAATAGGTATCAATGGAATCAGATCCACTGGGCATTTAGAGCAACCTGCTTTAAACAATATGAGCAGGCAATAGACACAGACACAGAATTTGAAATTTCTCTGTGAAGCGGTTACCTTCATCGTCTTCAAACTTACTCTGTGTGCTGCGGTATTCGGAGGCACTAATAGCAACACAGTAAAACACAGAAGAAACTTATAAGTTGATGTAATCAGCCAGTAAGAAGCAGTAAAATTCAAGTTTTAGTAATCGATTATTGACTTATTATCCGGCTTTGGTGCCTCAGACATGTCCGACGACCTTAAGATTTGGCATGAAACGAAGTCTGGAAGACACGTTACACGATAGAATTGGAAAAGTGTTCATGTGTTGTAAAAACCTAAGAAATCGTCCCGTTTTCGTCAATTGCCGTCGAATCGACGTAATGACATATCGTCACATTGGATGCTTTTCTCTATAAAACAGTTACATTTATCGTCTGGAAACTTATGTCCCTGGCTGCGGCATGCGGAGGCACTAATAGCAACTCCATAGAACACAGAAGAAGCTTCTAAGTTATTGGTTCAAATGGCTCTGAGCACTATGGGACTTAACATCTGTTTTCATCAGTCCCCTAGAGCGTAGAACTCCTTAAACCTAACTAACAAAAGGACATTAAACACATCCATGCCCGAGCAGGATTCGAACCTCCGAGCGTAGCAGTCCCGCGGTTCCGGACTGAGCGCCTGAACTTCTTGACCACCGCGGCCGGCTCTAAGTTGATGTAATCGGCCAGTAAGAAGCAGTACAATTCAAGTTTAGCTATCGATTATTGACTTATTAGCCGCCTATGGCGCCAGGGATATGACTGACGACGTTACGATTTTGCATGAAACGAGGTCTGGGAGCCACGTTACACGAGAATGTGTGAAAACTGATCATATGTAGTAAAAACTTAAGAAATCCTCCCGTTTTCGGCATCTACTATCGAATCGACGAAATACCAGATCGCCACAATGGCCGCTCTTCTCTCTGAAACGGTTACATTTATCGTGGGCAAAGCTATGTCGTGTGCTGCGATATGCGGAGACACTAAAAGCACCATAGTAGAACACAGAAGAAGCTTCTAAGTTGATGTAATAGCCAGTAAGAAGCAGTACAATTTAAGTTTATTTATCGATTTTTGACTTTTTAGCCTTCTTTGGTGCCTTGGATATCAGCTAGGTCCTTACCATTTTGCATGCAGGGACGACTAGCAGCCACGTTGCACGGGAGAATGTGAAAAGTGATCATATGTAGTAAAAACCTAAGAAGTCCGCCAGGTTTCGTCATGTGCTATCGAATCGACTTTATGTCAGTTCGTCACATTGGCCGCTCTACACTTTGAAACGGTTACATTTATCGTGTGGAAGGCTATGTCGCGTGCTGCGATATGCGGAGACACTAATAGCACCATAGTAGAACACAGAAGAAGCTACTAAGTAGATGTAATAGCCTGTATGCAGCAGTAAAATTCAAGTATAGTTATCGATTTTTTTACTTTTTAGCCTTCTCTGGAGCCTTGGACATGAGCTAGGACCTTAAGATTTTGCATGCAGGGTCTAGCAGCCACGTTGCAGGGGACAATGAGAAAAGTGTTCATATGTAGTACAAACCTAACAAATCCGCCCCTTTTCGTCATTTGCTATCGAATCGACTTAATGTCAAATGGTCACATTGGCCGCTCTTCTCTCTGAAACGGTTACATTTATCGTGTGCAAAGCTATGTCGTGTACTGCGGAATGCGGAGACACTAAAAGCACCATAGTAGAACACAGAAGAAACTTCTAAGTTGATGTACTAGCCAGTAAGAAGCAGTGCAATTCAAGTTATCGATTTTGTACTTTTTAGCCGGCTTTGGGGCACTGGACATGAGCTAGGAACTTAAGATTTTGCATGCAGGGAAGACTAGCAGCCACGTTGCACGGTAGTATGTGAAAAATATTCATATGTAGTAAAAACATAAGAAATCGGCCCGTTTTCGTCATTTGTTATCGAATCGAGTTTATGTCAGATCGTCGCATTGGCTGCTCTACACTCTGAAACGGTTACATTTATCGTGTGCAACGGTATGTCGCGTGCTGCGATATGCGGAGACACAAAAAGCACCATAGTAGAATACAGAAGAAGATTCTACGTTGATGTAACAGCCAGTAAGGAGCAGTACAATTCAAATTTATTTATCGATTTTTGACTTTACGCGTTACATAACTTGTAGGAACATGAAAAGTATTGACCTTGACGCTCTAACAGCCGATTGCTCAGAAATCTCATGGCATCAAATAATCAGAGAACCTTCAATCGACGGCAAAATTAATGAACTTGGTGATAAACTCTTTGCCCTCTATGACAAACATGCAGCTGCGCACACAGTCCGTGTAAGAAAATCTCCTGCTCCATGGCTGACAGCTGAATTACGTCAAAGGATGACTAATAATGATGCTGCCCACAGGCGTTTCAAGGCAGATCCGAAAACCGAGCGTTTCGAAGAATATAGAAAGCTACGGAACAGAGTGAAACAATGCATTCGCAATGCCAAAATCAGGCACGCTCGCTCCCTTGTATGCAGCGATCTGAAACCCACGACTCTATGGAAGAATCTCCGTAGCTTGGGGGTCGGAAAGGCAAAATCGGAAACTACTTTTCATGTGTCAGCTAACGAATTAAATGAATTCTTCTCTGCACCTCTGATTACCAGCACGGCTGATAATTACCGCCCACAAGAATCCCCAAACAGGATAACTAACAACGATACCTTCCATCTAAAACATGTAACAACAAATACGGCAAGAATAGCAATAATGAGAATCTCTTCTGATGCAATAGGCAACGACATTATCGGTATAACCATGATTAAGAATGTTGCCGATATCTTAGTACCTGTCTTAACTGACATATTTAATTTTTCCCTCGTGAACGGAATATACCCCACTGCATGGAAAAGAAGCATAATTCGACCCATCCCTAAGATCGAAAACCCGCAACTGCCTAGTGATTACCGACCAATTAGCATACAGCCAGCTGTTTCCAAAGCACTTGAATATATTGTTCATGACCAAATCACTGAACACTTGCATGAATTCAGTCTATATGACAAATTTCAATCTGGTTTCCATAACATCACAGCACAAACACTGCTCTAATTAAAGTAACTGATGACTTGAAATATGCCATCGACAATCGAAAGGCAACAATATTGACGCTACTGGACTTCAGCAAAGCTTTTGACACTGTTAACTTTGACATATTACTCAGAAAAATGCAACAGCTTAATTTCTCTGATAGTGCAATGAGATGGTTTGAAAGCTACTTAAAAGACAGACAGCAATGTGTTGTCTGCGCAAATGAAAAATCTTCCTCGAAACATGTTTCTTCGGGAGTGCCACAAGGATCAGTCTTAGGACCACTGTTGTTTTCGTCGGTTTTGTCCTCCTGTAAACATATGCCGACGACCTCCAGCTCTACCTAAGCGTCAGACCTGAAGACGTAAACACTGCAATCGCTCTGATGAATGATGATCTGTCTTCAGTAGTGACATGGGCGAAAAACCAGGGGCTTAAATTAAACGCAAAAAAGACGCAAGTAATCTTAATAGCCCATCAGAAATTAATAAGTTCAGATTTCCGCGAACGGCTACCTCCTATTCTGCTCGAAGGTACTCCAATACCATATCAGAAAACAGTGAAAAACTTGGGTGTAACTTTGGACGAGCATCTCAACTGGGCGGAGAATACAGTCGCAGTGTGCCGAAAGACGTCTGCTTCTCTCTATGCTCTCAAAAAGTTTCGGAACATATTCCCACAGAACTTGAAACGCCAGCTCGTGCAAGCACTCGTTCTACCGAACCTCCACTATTGTGATGTGATTCAACAAGGCATGAGTAGTGAAAACAAAAGACGGCTAGAGCTAACCATGAATGCCTGTGTGCGTTACACCTGCAACATTCGCCGATATGATCATGTTAGTGCTTCATACTCCGAGCTAGGGTGGCTGCGGCCGGACAAACTGCGTGACTACCACACTATATGTCTACTTCACCGACTCCTCGTCGCGCAAGCACCCCAGTACCTAGCTTCAGAGATTAAAAACGTGTAATGCCATCATAATCGAAACACGAGGTCGCTCTTATCTGGTATCCTAGCTGTGCCCACTCACAAAACAAAAACTTTTGCAAACTCCTTCTCAGTTGCCGCTGTTCGCCTCTGGAACAAACTGCCCCTCACCTTGAGGAAAATTCAATCTCCTGTTGCTTTTAAGAAGAAGTTGAAGCATTTCCTACTATCATCCGCATGAAAATTCTCCACAAAATTAATGTGCAAGGCCAATTCTCTCATATGTCAAATAGCAAAGCTAGCGTCTCCTATCTTGCTTCTGAGATGCCTTCCTCTTCATCTATCTCTATTAGCCACGCAGTCTTCTTTTCCTTTATATTTTCCTTAATTATGTTTCATCATGTCCCTCTATTCCTCTCCTCCCTTCACCATGAGTTCCCCCCACACTCCCTGCTGCCAGCACTCCTATCTGAAATCTTTCTCTTCAATAATGTATTTTTCGAGGTGTACCTTTCTAATTGTTTATCTCACTTTTTGTATTAGATGTAGTTTAACATGCCTACTACAACATATGAGTGTAAAATAAGTAGAATGCCTGGTTAGATGTAAGAGAGGGACTGATGGCCCTAATCTTGTCAGGTTAAATTAAAAAATAAATAAATAAATAAATAAATTTGCTATCGAATCGACTTAAAGTCAGATCGTCACATTGGCCGCTCTTCTCTGTGAAACGGTTACATTTATCGCGTGCAAAGCTATGTCGCGTGCTGCGATATACGGAGACACTAAAAGCACCATAGTAGAACACAGAAGAAGCTTCTAAGTTGATGTAATGGCCAGTAAGAAGCAGTACAAATAAAATTTAGTTATCGATTTTTGACTTTTTTACCGGCTTCGGTGCCTTGGACATGAGCTAGGACCTTACGATTTTGCATGAAGGGAGGTCTAGCAGAAACGTTGCACAGCAGAATGTGAAAATTGTTCATATGTAGTAAAAACCTGAGAAATCTGCCCGTTTTCGTCATTTGCTATCGAATCGACTTAATGTCAGATCGTCAAATTGGCAGCTTTTCTCTCTGAAACAGTTACATTTATCGTGTGCAAATCTTTGTCGCGTGCTGTGATATGCGGAGACACTAAAAGCACCTTAGTAGAGCACAGAAGAAGCTTCGAAGTTGATGTAATTGCCTGTAAGAAGCAGTACAATTAAAGTTTAGTTATCGATTTTTGCCTTTTTAGGGGGCTTTGGTGACTTTGACATGAGCTAGGACCTTAAGATTTTGCATGACGGGAGGACTAGCTAACACCTTGCATGGGAGAATGTGGAGAGTGTTCATATGTAGTAAAAACCAAAGAAATCCGACCGTTTTCGTCATTTGCTTTCGAATCGAGTTAATGTCTGATCGTCACATTGGCCGCTCTTCTCTCTGAAACGGTTACATTTACCGTGTGCAAAGCTATGTCGCGTGCTTCCGAATGCGGAGACACTAAAAGCACCATAGTAGAACACAGAAGAGGCTTCTAAGTTGATGTAATAGCCAGTAAGAAGCAGTACCATTCAAGTTTACTTACCGATTTTTGACTTTTTAGCCGGCTTTGGTGCGTTGGACTTGAGCAAGGGCCTTAAGATTTTGCATGAAGGGAGGACTAGCAGCCACGTTGCATGGGAGAATCTGAAAAGATTTCATATGTAGTAAAAACCTAAGAAATCAGCCCGTTATCGTCATTTGCTATCGAGTCGACTTAATGTCAGATCGTCACATTGGCCGCTCTTCTCTCTGAAACGGTTACATTTAACGTGTGCAAAGCTATGTCTCTTGCTGCGAAATGCGGAGACACTAAAAGCACCATAATAGAACACAGAAGAATCTTCTAAGTTAAAGTAATAGACAGTAAGAAGCAGTACAATTCAAGTTTTAGTTACAGGTTATAGAATATTTAGCCGGGTTCGGTGCCTTGGACATGAGCTAGTACCTTAAGATTTTGCATAAAGGGAGGACTAGCAACCCCGTTGCACGGGAGTATTTCATAAGTGTGCATATGTAGTAATAACCTAAGAAATCAGCCCGTTTTCGTCATTTGCTATCTATTCGGCTTCATGTTAGATGGTCACATTGGCCCCTCTTCTCTCTGAAACGGTCGCGTGCTGCGGAATGCGGAGACACTAAAAGCACCATAGTAGAACACAGAAGAAGCTTCTAAGTCGATGTAATAGCCAGGAAGAAGCAGTACAATTCAGGTTTAGTTATCGATTTTTGGCTTTTTAGCCGGCTTTGGCGCCTTGGACATGAGCTAGGACCTACAGATTTTGCATGCAGGGTGGACTAGCAGTCACGTTGGACAGGAGAATGTGAAAAGTGTTCATATGTAGTAAGAACCTGAGAAATCCGCCAGTTTTCGTCATTTGTCTTTGAATCGACTTAATGTCAGATCGTCACACTGGCCGCTCTTCTCTCTGTAACGGTTACATTTATCGTGTGCAAAGCTATGTCGCGTGATGCGGAATGCGGAGACACTAAAAGCACCATAGTGGAACACAGATGAAGCTTCTAAGTTGACGTAATAGCCAGTAAGACGCCGTAAAATATTAGTTTTAGCTTCCGATTATTGACTTTTTAGCCGGCTTTGGTGCCTTGGACATGAGCTAGGACGTTACGATTTTGCATGAAGTTAAGAATTACAGCCACGTTGCACGGGACAATGTGAAAAATGTTCATATGTTGTAAAAACCTAAGACATCCGCCCGTTTTCGTCATTTGCTATCGATTCTACTTAATGTCATATCGTCACATTAGCCGCACGTCTCCCTGAAACGGTTACATTTATCGTGTGCAAAGCTATGTCGCGTGCTGCGGAATGCGGAGACACCAAAAGCCCCGTAGTAGAACACAGAAGAAGCTTCTAAGTTGATGTAATAGCGAGTAAGGAGCAGTATTATTTAAGTTTTAGTGATCGATTTTTAAATTTTTAGCCGTCTTTGGTGCCTTGGACATGACCTAGGACCTTACGATTTTGCAAGAATGGAAGACTAGCAGCCACGTTGCACAGGAGAATGTGAAAAGTGTTCATATGTAATACAAACCACAGATATCCAACCGTTTTCGTCATTTGCTATCGAATCGACTTAATGTCAGATCGTCACATTGGCCGCTCTTCTCTCTGAAACGGATACATTTATCGTGTGCAAAACTATGTGGCGTGCTGCGATATGTGGAGACACTAAAAGCCCCATAGTAGTACACAGAATAAGCTTCTAAGTTGATGTAATAGCCAGTAAATATCAGTACAATTTCAGTTTTAGTGATCTATTTTTTAATTTTTAGCCAGCTTTGGTGCCTTGGACATGTGCTAGGACCTTACGATTTTGCATGAAGGGAGGACTAGCAGCCACGTTGCACGGGAGAATGTGAAAAGTGTTCATATGTAGTAAAAACCTAAGAAATTCGTCCGTACTCAACATTTGCTATCGAATTGACTTAATGTCAGATCGTCACATTGGCCGCTCTTCTCTTTGAAACGGCTACATTTATCGTGTGCAAAGCTATGTCGCGTGCTGCCATATGCGGGGACACTAAAAGCACCATAGTAGAACACAGAAGAAGCTTTTAAGTTGATGTAATAGCCAGTAAGCAGCAGTGCAATTCAAGTTCAGTTACCGATTTTTGACTTTTTAGCCGGCTTTGGTGATCTGGACTGAGCTAGGACTTTACGATTTTGCATGAAGGGAGCACTAGCAGCCACGTGGCACGGGAGAATGTGAAGAGTGTTCATATGTAGTAAAAACCTAAGAAATCCGCACGTTTTCGTCATTTGCTATCGAATCGACTTAATGTCAGATCGTCACATTGGCCGCTCTTCACTCTGAAACGGATACATTTATCGTGTGCAAAGCTATGTTGCGAGCTGCGATATGCGGAGACTCTAAAAGCACCATAGTAGAACACAGAAGTAGCTTCTAAGTTGATGTAATAACCAGTAAGAAGCAGTACCATTCAAGTTTTAGTTATCGATTTTTGACTTTTTAGCCGGCTTTGGTGCCTTGGACATGAGCTACGACTTTAAGATTTTGCATGAAGGGAGGACTAGCCGCCACGTTGCACGGGAGAATGTGAAAAGTGTTCATATGTAGTAAAAACCTAAGAAATCCACCCGTTTTCGTCATTTGCTATCGATTCGACTTTATATCAGATCGTCAAATTGACCGCTCTTGTCTCTGAAACGGTTACATTAATCGTGTGCAAAGCTATGTTGCGTGCTGCAATATGCAGAGACACAAAAAGCACCATAGTAGAACACAGTAAAGCTTCTAAGTTGATGTAATAGCCAGTAAGAAGCGGTAAAATAATACACTCCTGGAAATTGAAATAAGAACACCGTGAATTCATTGTCCCAGGAAGGGGAAACTTTATTGACACATTACTGGGGGTCAGGTACATCACATGATCACACTGACAGAACCACAGGCACATAGACACAGGCAACAGATCGTGCACAATGTCGGCACTAGTACATTGTATATCCACCTTTCGCAGCAATGCAGGCTGCTATTCTCCCATGGAGACGATCGTAGAGATGCTGGATGTAGTCCTGTGGAACGGCTTGCCATGCCATTTCCACCTGGCGCCTCAGTTGGACCAGCGTTCGTGCTGGACGTGCAGACCGCGTGAGACGACGCTTCATCCAGTCTCAAACATGCTCAATGGGGGACAGATCCGGAGATCTTGCTGGCCAGGGTAGTTGACTTACACCTTCTAGAGCACGTAGGGTGGTACGGGATTCATGCGGACGTGCATTGTCCTGTTGGAACAGCTAGTTCCCTTGCCGGTCTAGGAGTGGTAGAACGATGGGTTCGATGACGGTTTGGATGTAGCGTGCACTATTCAGTGTCCCCTCGACGATCACAGAGGTGTACGGGCAGTGTAGGAGATCGCTCCCCACACCATGTTGCCGGGTGTTGGCCCTGTGTGCCTCGGTCATATGCAGTCCTGATTGTGGCGCTCACCTGCACGGCGCCAAACACGTATACGACCATCATTGGCACCAAGGCAGAAGCGACTCTCATCACTGAAGACGACACGTCTCCATTCGTCCCTCTATTCACGACTGTCGCGACACCACTGGAGGCGGGCTGCACGATGTTGGGGCGTGAGCGGAAGACGGCCTAACGGTGTGCGGGACCGTAGCTAAGCTTCATGGAGACGGTTGCGAATGGTGCTCGCCGATACCCCAGGAGCAACAGTGTCCCCAATTTGCTGGGAAGTGGCGGTGCGGTCCCCTACGGCACTGCGTAGGATCCTACGGTCTTGGCGTGCATCCGTGCGTCGCTGCGGTCCGGTCCCAGGTCGACGGGCACGTGCACCTTCCGTCGACCACTGGCGACAACATCGATGTACTGTGGAGACCTCACGCCCCATGTGTTGAGCAATTCGGCGGTATGGCCACGCGGCCTCCCTCATGCTCACTATACGCCCTCGCTCAAAGTCCGTCAACTGCACATACGGTTCACGTCCACGCTGTCGCGGCATGCTACCAGTGTTAAAGACTGCGATGGAGCTCCGTATGCCACGGCAAACTGGCTGACACTGACGGCGGCGGTGCACAAATGCTGCGCAGCTAGCGCCATTCGACGGCCAACACCGCAATTCCTGGTGTGTCCGCTGTGCCGTGCGTGTGATCATTGCTCGTACAGCCGTCTCGCAATGTCAGGAGCACGTATGGTGGGTCTGACACACCGGTGACAATGTGTTCTTTTTTCCATTTCCAGGAATGTAGTTTTAGCTATCGATTATTAACTTTTTAGCCGGCTTTGGTGCCTTGGGCATGAGCTAGGACCTTAAGAATTTGTATAAAAGGAGGACTAGCAGCCACGTTGCACGTGAGAATGTGAAAAGTGTTCATATGTAGAAAAAACTTAAGAAATCCCCCCGTCTTCGTCATTTGCTGTCGATTTGTCTTAATGTCAGATCGTCACATTGGCCGCTCTTTTCTCTGAAACGGTTACATTTATCGTGTGCAAAGCTATGTTGCGTGCTGCGATATGCGGAGACACTAAAAGCACCATAGCAGAACACAGAAGAAGCTTCTAAGTTGATGTAACAGCGAGTAAGAAGCAGTACAATTCAAGTTTAGTTATCGATTTTTGACTTTTTAGCCGGCTTTGGTGTCTTGGCCATGAGTTAGGACCTTACGATTTTGCATGAAGGGAGGACTAGCAGCCACGTTGCACGGGAGAATGTGAAAAGTGTTCATATGTAGTAAAAACCTAAGAAATCCGCTCGTTTTCGTCTTTTGCTATCGTATCGACGTAATGTCAGATCGTCACATTGGATGCTCTTCTCTCTGAAATGGTTACATTTATCGTGTGCAAAGCTATGTCGCGTGCTGCGATATGCGGAGACACTACAAGCACCATAGTAGAACAGAGAAGAAGCTTCCAAGTTGACGTAATAGCCAGTAAGAAGCCGTAAAATAATAGTTTTAGCTATCGATTATTAACTTTTTAGCTGGCTTGGGTGCCTTGGACATGAGCTAGGATCTTAAGATTTTGCATGATGCGAGGACTAGCAGCCACGTTGCACGGGAGAATGTGAAAAGAGTTCATATGTAGTAAAAACCTGAAAAATTCGTCCGTTTTCGTCATTTGCTATCGAATCGACTTAATGTCAGCCGTCACATTGGCCGCTCTTCTCACTGAAACGGTTACATTTATCGTGTTCAAAGCTATGTCGCGTGCTGAGGAATGCGGAGACACCAAAAGCCCCATAGTAGAACACAGAAGACCCTTCTAAGTTGGTGTAATAGCCAGTAAGGAGGAGTACAATTGAAGCTTTAGTGATAGATTTTTAAATTTTTAGGAGGCTTTGGTGCCTTGTGCATCAGCTAGGACCTTACGATTTTGCATGAAGGGAAGATTTTCAGCCACGTTGCACGAAAGTATGTGCAAAGTGTTCATATGTAGTAAAAACCTAAGAAATCCGCCCGTTTTCGTCGTTTGCTATCGATTCGACTTTATATCAGATCGTCACATCGGCCGCTCTTCTCTCTGAAACGGTTACTTTTATCGTGTGCAAAGCTATATTGAGTGCTGCAAAATTCGGAAACACTAAAAGCACCATAGTAGACCACAGAAGGAGCTTCTAAGTTGACGTAATAACCAGTAAGAAGCAGTATAATTCAAGTTTCGTTATCAATCTTTGACTTTTTATCCGGCTTTGGTGCCTTGGACATGAGCTAGGAGCTTAAGATTTTGCATGAAGGAAGGACTAGCAGCCACGTTGCACGGGAGAATGTGAAAAGTGATCGAATATAGTAAAAACCTAAGAAATCCGCTCGTTTTCGTCATTTGATATCGAATCGACTTAATGTCAGGTCGTCACATTGGACGCTCTTCACAATGAAACGGTTATATTTATCGTGTGCAAAACTATGTGGAGTGCTGCGGAATGCGCAGACACTAAACGTACCATAGTAGAACACAGAAGTAGTTTCTAAGTTGATGTAAAAAACACTAAGAGGCAAAACAATTCAAGTTTTAGTTATCGATTTTTGACTTTTTAGACGGCTTTGGTGCCTTGACTGAGCTAGGACCTTAGGAATTTGCATGAAGAGTGGACTAGCAGCCACGATGCACGGGAGAATGTGAAAAGTGTTCATATGTTGTAAAAAACTAAGACATCCGCCCGTTTTCGTCATTTGCTATCGAAAAGACTTAATGTCAGATCGTCACACTGGTTGCTCTTCTCTCTGAAACGGTTACATTTATCGTGTGCAAAGCTACGTCGCGTGCTGCGATATGCGGAGACACTACAAGCACCATAGTAGAACACAGAAGAAGCTTCCAAGTTGACGTAATAGCCAGTAAGAAGCCGTAAAATAATCGTTTTAGTTATCGATTATTAACTTTTTAGCCGGCTTTGGTGCCTTGAACATGAGCTAGGACCTTAAGAATGTCTATAAAGGGAGGACTAGCAGCCACGTTGCACGGGAGAATGTGAAAGTGATCGAATGTAGTAAAAAACTAAGTAATCCGCTTGTTTTCGTCATTTGCCATCGATTCGACTTTACATCAGATCGTCACATTGGCCGCTCTTCTCTCTGAAACGGTTATATTTATCGTGTGCAAAGCTATGTTGCGTGCTGCGATATGCGGAGACACTAAAAGCACCATAGTAGAACACAGAAAAAGCTTCTAAGTTGTAATAGCCAGTAAGAAGCAGAAGAACTCAAATTTAGCTATCGATTTTTGAATTTTTAGCCGGCTTTGGTGCCTTGGACATGAGGTAGGATCTTAATATTTTGCATGAAGGGAGGACTAACAGCCACGTTGCACTGGAGAATGTGAAAAGAGATCGCATGTAGTAAAAACCTAAGGAATCCGCCCGTGGTCGTCATTTGCTATCGAAAAGACTTAATGTCAGATCGTCACACTGGTCGCTCTTCTCTCTGAAACGGTTACATTTACCGTGTTCTAAGCTATGTCGCGTGCTGCGGAATGCGGAGACACTACAAGCACCATAGTAGAACACAGAACAAGCTTCTAAGTTGACGTAATAGACAGTAAGAAGCCGTAAAATAATTGTTGCAGCTATCGATTATTGACTTTTTAGTCGTCTTTGGTGCCTTGGACATGAGCTAGGAATTAAGAATTTGTATTATGGGAGGACTAGCAGCCACGTTGCACGGGAGATTGTGAAAAGTGTTCATATGTAGTAAAAACCTAAGACATCCGCCCGTTTTCGTCGTTTGCTATCGATTCGATTTTATATCAGATCGTCACATTGGCCGCTCTTCTCTCTGAAACGGTTACATTTATCGTGTGCAAAGCTATGTTGCGTGCTGCGATATGCGGAGACACTAAAAGCACCATAGTAGAATACAGAAAATGCTTCTAAGTTGATGTAATAGCCAGTAAGAAGCAGAAGAACTCAAATTTAGCTATCGATTTTTGAATTTTTAGCCGGCTTTGGTGCCTTGGACATGAGGTAGGACCTTAATATTTTGCATGAAGGGAGGACTAACAGCCACATTGCACTGGAGAATGTGAAAAGAGATCGCATGTAGTAAAAACCTAAGGAATCCGCCCGTTGTCGTCATTTGCTATCGACTCGACTTAATGTCAGATCGTCACATTGGCCGCTCTTCTCTCCGAAACGGTTACATTTATCGGGTGCAAAGCTATGTCGCGTGCTGCGGAATGCGGAGACACCAAAATCCCCATAGTAGAACACAGAAGAAGCTTCTAAGTTGATGTAATAGCCAGCAAGGAGCAGTACAATTTAAGTTTTAGCGATCGATTTTTAAATTTTTAGCCGGCTTTTGTGCCTTGGACATGAACTAGTACCTTAAGATTTTGCATGCAGGGAGGACTAGCAGCCACGTTGCACGGGAGAATGTGAAACGTGTTCATATGTGGTAAAAACCTAAGAAATCCGAACGCTTTCGTCATTTGCTATCGAATCGACTTAATGTCAGATGGTCAAATTGGAGGCTGTTCTATATGAAACGGTTACATTTATCGTGTGCAAAGCTACGTCGCGTGCTGCGATATGCGGAGACACTACAAGCACCATAGTAGAACACAGAAGAAGCTTCCAAGTTGACGTAATAGCCAGTAAGAAGCCGTAAAATAATCGTTTTGGTTATCGATTATTAACTTTTTAGCCGGCTTTGGTGCCTTGAACATGAGCTAGGACCTTAAGAATGTCTATAAAGGGAGGATTAGCAGCCACGTTGCACGGGAGAATGTGAAAAGTGATCGAATGTAGTAAAAAACTAAGTAATCCGCTTATTTTCGTCATTTGCCATCGATTCGACTTTATATCAGATCGTCACATTGGCCGCTCTTCTCTCTGAAACGGTTACATTTATCGTGTGCAAAGCTATGTTGCGTGCTGCGATATGCGGAGACACTAAAAGCACCATAGTAGAACACAGATGAAGCTTCTAAGTTGATGTAATAGCCAGTAAGAAGTAGTCCAATTCAAGTTTGAGGTATCGATTATTGACTTTTTAGCTGGCTTTGGTGCCTTGGACATGAGCTAGGACCTTACGATTTTGCATGAAGGGAGGACTAGCAGAAACGTTGCACGGGTGAATGTGAAAAGTTTTCATATCTAATAACAACCTAATAAATCCGCCCGTTTTCGTCATTTGCTATTGAATCGACTTAATGTCAGATGGTCACATTGGCCACTCTTTTCTCTGAAACGGTTACATTTAACGTGTGCAAAGCTATGTCGCTTGCTGTGGAAAGCGGAGACACTAAAAGCACCATAGTAGACCACAGAAGAAGCTTCTATGTTGATGTAATAGCCAATAAGAAGCAGTACATTTCAAGTTTTAGTTAACGATTTTTGACTTTTTAGCCAGCTTTGGTGCCTTGGACATTAGCTAGGACCTTAAGATTTTGCATGAAGGGAGGACTAGCAGCCACGTTGCACGGGAGAATGTGGAGAGTGTTCATATGTAGTAAAAACCTAGGAAATCCGCCCGTTTTCGTCATTTGCTATCGAATCGTCTTAATGTCAGATGGTCACATTGGCCGCTCTTCTCTATGATACGGTTACATTTATCGTGTGCAAAACTATGTGGCGTGATGCGGAATTCGGAGACACTAAAAGCACCATAGTAGAACACAGAAGGAGCTCCTAAGTTGATGTAATAACCAGTAAGAAACAGTACAATTCAAGTTTTATTTATCGATTTTTGACTTTTAAGCCGGCTTTGGTGCCTTGGACGTGAGCTAGGTCCTTACGATTTTGCATGAACGGAGGACTAGCAGCCACGTTGCACGGGAGAATCTGAAAAGTGTTCATATGTAGTAAAAACCTGAGAAATTCGTCCGTTTTCGTCATTTGCTATTGAATTGACTTAATGTCAGGTCGTCACATTGGCCGCTCTTCCCTGTGAAACAGTGACATTAATCATGTGCAAAGCTATGTCGCCTGCTGCGGTTGCGGAGACACTAAAATCCCCATAAAAGAACACAGATGAAGTTTCTAATTTGATGTAAATGCCAGTAAGAAGCAGTACAATTCAAGTTTAGTTATCGATTTTTGACTTTTGAGCTGGCTTTGGTGCCTTGAACATGAGCTAGGACCTTAAGATTTAGCATGAAGGGACACCTAGCTGCCACGTTGCACGGGAAAATGTAAAAAGTGTTCATATGTAGTAAAAACCTAAGAAATCCGCCTGTTTTCGTCATCTGGTATCGAATCGACTCAATGTCATATGGTCACGTTGACCGCTCTTCTCCTGAAACGGTTACATTTATCGTGTGCAAAGCTATGTCGCGTGCTGCGGAATGCGGAGAATCTAAATGTACCATAGTAGAACACGGAAGAAGGTTCTAAGTTGATGTAATAGTCAGTAAGAAGCAGTAATATAATAGTTTTAGCTATAGATTATTGACTTTTTAGCCGGCTTTGGTTCGTTGGACATGAGCTAGGACCTTAAGAATTTCTATGAAGGGATGACTAGCAGCCACGTTCCACGGGCGAATGTGAAAAGTGTTCAAATGTAGTAAAAACCTAGGAAATCCCCCCGTTTTTGTTCCTGTGCTATCGATTCGTCTTAATGTCATATCGTCACATTGGCCTCTCTTCTCTCTGAAACGGTTACATTTAACGTGTGAAAAGCTATGTCGCGTGCTGCGGAACGCGGAGACACTAGACCACAGAAGAAGCTTCTAAGTTGATGTAATAGCCAATAAGAAGCAGTACAATTCAAGTTTTAGTGAACGATTTTTGACTTTTTAGCCGGCTTTGGTGCCTTGGACATGAGCTAGGACCTTACGATTTTTCATGAAGGGAGGACTAGCAGCCACGTTGCGCGGGGGAATGTGAAAAGTGTTCATATGTAGAAACAACCTAATAAATCTGCCCGTTTTCGTCATTTGCTATCGAATTGAGTTAATGTCAGATGGTCACATTGGCCGCTATTCTCTCTCAAACGGTTACATTTATCGTGTGCTAAGCTATGTTGCGTGCTGCGATATGCGGAGACACTAAAAGCACCATAGTAGAACACAGAATAAGATTATAAGTTGATGTAATAGCAAGTAAGAAGCAGTACAACTCAAGTTTAGTTATCGATTTTTGACTTTTTAGCCGGCTTTGGTGCCTTGGACATTAGCTTGGACATTAAGATTTTTCATGAATGGAGCACTAGCAGCCAAGTTGCACGGGACAATGTGAAGAGTGTTCATATGTAGTAAAAACCTGAGAAAACCGCCCGTTTTGGTCATTTGCTATTGAATCGACTTAATGTCAGATCCTTACCTTGGCCACACTTCTCTCTGAAACGGTTACATGTATCGTGTACAAAGCTATGTCGCGTGCTGCGATATGCGGAGACACTAAAAGCACCATAGTAGAACACAGAATAAGATTATAAGTTGATGTAATAGCAAGTAAGAAGCAGTACAACTCAAGTTTAGTTATCGATTTTGGATTTTTTAGCCGGTTTTGGTGCCTTGGACATGAGCAAGAAACTTAAGATGTTGCATGAAGGGAGGACTATCAGCCCGTTGTACGGGAGAATGTGAAAAGAATTCATATGTAGTAAAAACGTAAGACATCCGCCCGTTTTCGTCATTTGCTATCGAATCAACTTAGTGTCAGATAGTCACATTTGCCGCTCTTCTGTATGAAACGGTTACATTTATCGTGTGCAAAACTATGTCGCGTGCTGCGGAATGCGGAGACACTAAAAGTACCATAGTAGAACACAGAGGAAGCTTTTAAGTTGAATTAATAACCAGTAAGAAGCCGTACGACTCAAAATCAGTTATCGACTTGTGATATTTTAGCCGGCTTTGGTGCCTTAGACATGAGCTAGAACTTTAAGATTTTGCATGAAGGGAGGACTCGCAGCCACGTCGCACGGGAGATTGTGAAAAGTGTTCATATGTAGTAACAACCTAATAAATCTGCCCGTTTTCGTCATTTCCTATCGAATCGACTTAATGTCAGATGGCCACGTTGGCCGCTCTTATCTCTGAAACGGTTACATTTAACGTGTGCAAAGCTATGTCGCGTGCTACGGAATGCGGAGACGCTAAAAGCACCATACTAGACCACAGAAGAAGCTTCTAAGTTGATGTAATAGCCAATAAGAATCAGTACAATTCAAGTTTTAGTGAACGATTTTTGACTTTTTAGCCGGCTTTGGTGCCTTGGACATGAGCTAGGACCTTACGATTTTTCATGAAGGGAGGTCTAGCAGCCGCGTTGCATGGGAGAATGTGAAAAGTGTTAATATGTAGTGAAAACTTGTGAAATCCGCCCGTTTTCGTCATTTGCTATCGAATCGACTTAATGGCTGATGGTCACATTGGCCGCTATTCTCTCTAAAACGGTTACATTTAACGTGTGAAAAGCTATGTCGCGTGCTGCGGAATGCGGAGACACTAAAAGCACTATAGTAGACCGCAGAAGAAGCTTCTACGTTGATGTAATAGCCAATATGAAGCAGTACAATTCAAGTTTTAGTTAACGATTTTATACTTTTAAGGCGGCTTTGGTGCCTTGGACATGAGCTAGGGCCTTAATATTATGCATGAAGGGAGGACCAGCAGCAACGTTGCACGGGAGAATGTGAAAATTGTTCATATGTAGTAAAAACCTAAGAAATCCGCCCGTTTTCTTCACTTGCTATCGAATCGTCTTAATGTCAGATCGTCACATTGGCTCCTCTTCTCCCTGAAACGGTTACATTTATCGTGTGCAAAGCTATGTCGCGTGCTGCGGAATGCGGAGACACTAAAAGCCCCATAGTAGAACACAGAAGAAGCTTCTAAGGTGATGTAATAGCCAGTAAGAAGCTTTACAATTCAAGTTTTAGTTATTGATTTTTGACTTTTTAGCCGGCTTTGGTGCCTTGGACATTAGCTAGGACCTTAAAATTTTGTATGAATGGAGGAATAGCAGCCACGTTGCAAGGGAGAATGTGAAAGGTGTTCATATGTAGTAAAAACCTGAAAAATTTGCCAGTTTTCGTCATTAGCTTTCCAAACGACTTAATGTCACATCGTCACAGTGGCCGCTCTTCTCTCGGAAATGCGGAATGCGGAGACAATGAAAGCACCATAGTAGAACACAGAAGAAACTTCTAAGTTGATGTAATAGCCAGTAAGAAGCAGTAAAATCTAAGTTTTAGTTATCGATTACTGACGTTTTTCCCTTCTTCGGTGCCTTGGAAATGAGCTAGGACCTTAAGATTTTGCATGAAGGGAGGACTAGCATCCGCGTTGCACGGGTGAATGTGAAATGTGTTCATATGTTGTAAAACCCTCAGAAATCCTCCCGTTTTCTTCATTTGCTATCGAATCGACTTAATGAACGATCGAATCATTGGAGGCTCATATCTCTGAAACGGTTTCATTTATCGTCTTCCAAACTATGTAGCGTGTTGAAGTATGCGGAGACACTAAATGAATCATGGTCGTACACAGAAAAAGTTTCTAAGTTGATATAATCGGGTAGTAAGGAGTACTACAATTCTAGTTTTAGTTACCGATTATTTACTCACTAGCCTGGTTTGGTGACTTGGACATGAGTTAGTACCTTAAGATGTTGCATGAAGGGATGACTAGCAGCCACGTTGTGCGTGGGAATGTGAAAAGTGTTCATATGTAGAAACAACCTAATAAATCTGCCCGTTTCGTCATTTGCTATCGAATCGAGTTAATGTCAGATGGTCACTTTGGCCGCTATTCTCTCTCAAACGGTTACATTTATCGTGTGCAAAGCCATGTTGCGTGCTGCGATATGCGGAGACACTAAAAGCACCATAGTAGAACACAGAATAAGATTATAAGTTGATGTAATAGCAAGTAAGAAGCAGTACAACTCAAGTTTAGTTATCGATTTTTGACTTTTTAGCCGGCTTTGGTGCCTTGGACATGAGCTTGGACATTAAGATTTTTCATGAATGGAGGACTAGCAGCCACGTTGCACGGGACAATGTGAAGAGTGTTCATATGTAGTAAAAACCTGAGAAATCCGCCCGTTTTCGTCATTTGCTATTGAATCGACTTAATGTCAGATCCTTACTTTGGCCACACTTCTCTCTGAAACGGTTACATGTATCGTGTGCAAAGCTATGTCGCGTGCTGCGATATGCGGATACACTGAAAGCACAGTAGTGGAACACAGAAGAAACTTCTAAGTTTATGTAATAGACAGTAAGAAGCAGTACAATTTAAGTGTTAGTTATCGATTTTGGATTTTTAGCCGGTTTTGGTGCCTTGGACATGAGCAAGAACCTTAAGATGTTGCATGAAGGGAGGACTATCAGCCCGTTGTACGGGAGAATGTGAAAAGAATTCATATGTAGTAAAAACGTAAGAGATCCGCCCGTTTTCGTCATTTGCTATCGAATCGACTTAGTGTCAGATAGTCACATTTGCCGCTCTTCTGTATGAAACGGTTACATTTATCGTGTGCAAAACTATGTCGCGTGCTGCGGAATGCGGAGACACTAAAAGTACCATAGTAGAACACAGAAGAAGCTTTTAAGTTGAATTAATAACCAGTAAGAAGCAGTACGACTCAAAATCAGTTATCGACTTGTGATATTTTAGCCGGCTTTGGTGCCTTAGACATGAGCTAGAACTTTAAGATTTTGCATGAAGGGAGGACTAGCAGCCACGTTGCATGGGAGAATGTGAAGATTGTTCATATGTAGTAAAAACCAGAGAAATTCGTTCGTTTTCGTCATTTGCTATCGAATCTACTTTATGCCAGATCGTCACATTGGCTGCTCTTCTCTCTGAAACGGTTACATTTATCGTGTGCAAAGCTATGTTGCGTTCTGAGGTATGCGGAGACACTAAAAGCACCATAGTAGAACACAGAAGAAGCTTCTAAGTTGATGTAGTAGCCGGCAAGAAGCAATACAATTCAAGTTTTAATTACCGAAAATTGAATATTTAGCCAACTTTGGTGCCTTGTACATGAGTTAGTACCTTAAGATTTTGCATGAGGGGAGGTCTAGCAGACGCGTTGCATATGAAAATGTGAAAAGTGTTCATATGTAGTAAAGACATTCATCGTCTGCAAAGATATGTCGCTTGCCGCAGTATGTGGAGACACAAAAGCAACATAGTATAATAGAGAAGCACATTCTACGAAGATGTAATCGCCAATAAGAAGCAGCACTATTCAAGATTTAGTTGTCGGTTATTCACATATTTGCCACCTTTGGTACATTGGACATGACCGACGACCTAAAGTTTTGCATGAAACGACGTCTGGAAACCACTTTGCACGGGGGAATGTGGAAACTGTTCATATGTAGTAAAAACTACAGAAAACCGCCAGCTTTCGTCATTTGCTACCGAATCTATTATATTGCCACATCTTCACATTGGCAGCTTTTCTCTCTGACACAATTACATTTATCGTCTGGAAATGTATGTCGCGTATTGCAATATGAGGAAAAAACTGAAGAAATCATATTAGATCACGAAAAAAGCTTCTAAGAAGATGTAATCGAATGTAGGAAGCAGTACTATTCACGTTTTAGCTATCGGTTATTTACTAATTTGCCGGCTTTGGTGCATTGGACATCAGTTTAAATGGCTCTGAGCACAATGGGACTCAACTGCTGAGATCATTAGTCCCCTACAACTTAGAACTACTTAAACCTAACGCACCTAAGGAGATCACACACATCCATGCCCCAGGCAGGATTCGAACCTGCGACCTTAGCAGTCGCACGGTTGGACATGAACTAGGACCTTAAGATTTTGCATGAAAGTACGTCTGTACGCCACGTTGCACGGGAGAATGTGGAAAGTGTTCATACGTAGTAATAACCTGAGGAATTCAATCGCTTTCGTCGTTTGCTATCGAATCGAAAGTATTACCAGATCTTCACATTGGCCGCTTTTCTCTCTGAAACAGTTACATTTATCGCCTGGAAATTTATGTCGCTTATTGCAATATGCAGAAAAAACTGAAAACATTATATTAGAACACAGAAAAAGCTTCTAAGAAGATGTAATCGAAAGTAGGAAGCAGTAATATACAAGCTTTAGTTATCGGTTATTCACTTATTTTCCGCCTTGGTGCATTGGACATGAGCAAGGACCTTAAGATTTTGCATGAGAGTACGTCTGTACGCCACGTTGCACGGGTGAATGTAAAAGATGTTCATATGTAGTAACAACATGAGAAATCCGACCGTTTTCGACATTATCCTTCGAATCGACTTAATGCCAGATCGTCACATTGGCCGCTTTTCTCTTTGAAACTGTTACATTCATCGTCTGCAAAGTTACGTCGATTGCCGCGGTATGCGCAGACACTAAAGGCAAAATAGTAGAACACAGAGGATGCTTCTAAGAAAATGTAATCGGCCAGTAACAAGCAGTGTTATTCAAGTGTTAGTTATCAGTTATTCACATATTTGCCGGCTTTGGTACATTGGACATGACCGACGACCTAATGAATTTGCATGAAACGACGTCTGGAAACCACGATGCACAGGAGGATGTGAAAAGTGTTCACATGTAGTAACCACATGAAAAATCCGCCCGTTTTCGACATTTGCCATCTAATCGAATTAATGATAGAGAGTCATATTGGCCGCTTTTCTCACTGAAAAGGTTACATTTACCGTCTGGAAATTTATGTCGTGTGTTGCAATATGCGGAAAAGAACTGAAAACATCATATTAGAACACAGAAAAAGCTTCTAAGAAGATGTAATCGCCAATAAGAAGCAGTACTATTCAAGTTTTAGTTATCGGTTATTCACTTATTTGCCGCCTTTGGTACATTGGACATGACCGACGACGTAAAGATTTTGCATGAAACGACGTCTGGAAACCACATTGCACGGGGGAATGTGGAAACTGTTCATATGTAGTAAAAACTGGAGAAAACCGCCCGCTTTCGTCATTTGCTACCGAATCTATTTTATTGCAACATCTTCACATTGGCTGCTTTTCTCTCTGAAACAGTTACATTTATCGTCTGGAAATGTATGTCGCGTATTGCAATATGCGGAAAAAACTGAAAACATCTTATTAGAACACAAAAAAAGCTTCTAAGAAGATGTAATCGAAAGTAGGAAGCAGTACTATTCAAGTTTAAGCGATCGGTTATTCACTTACTTGCGGCTTTATTGCATTGGACATGAGCTAGGACCTTAGGATTTTGCATGACAGTACGTCTGTACGCCACGTTGCACGGGAGAATGACAAAGGTGTACATAATAGTAACAACATGAGAAATCGGCCCGTTTTCGTCATTTGCGTTCGAATCGACTTAATGCCAGATCGTAACATTGGCCGCTTTTCTCTCTGAAACGGTTACATTTATCGTATGCAAAATTATGTCGCGTGTTGCGGTATGCGGAAAAAACTGAAAACATTATATTAGAATACAGAAAAAGCTTCAAAGAAGATGTAATTGCCAGTAAGAAGCAGTACTATTCAAGTTTCAGTTATCGGTTTATTCACTTATTTGCCGGCTTTGGTGCATTGGACATGAGCTACGACCTTAAGATTTTGCATGAAAGTACGTCTGTACGCCACGTTGCACGGGAGAATGAGAAAAGTTTTCATATGTAGTAACACCATGAGAAATCCGCCCGTTTTCGTCATTTGCCGTCGAATCGACTTAATGACAGATCGTCACACTGGTGGCTTTTCTCTCTGAAACGGTTACATTCATCGTATGCAAAGTTATGTCGCTTGCCGCGGTATGCGCAGATACTAAAAGCACTATAGTAGTCACAGAAGAAGCTTCTAAGAAGATGTAATTGGCCAGTAACAAGCAGTACTAGTCAAGTTCTAGTTATCGGTTACTCACTTATTTTCCGGCTTTTGTGCATTGGACATGAGCTAGGACGTTAAGATTTTGCAAGAAAGTACGTCTGTACGACACGTTGCACGGGAGAATGTGGAAAGCGTTCATATGTAGTAAAAACCTGAGAAACCCGATCGCTTTCGTCATTTGCTATAGAGTCGAATGTATTGCCAGATCGTCCCATTGGCCACTTTTCTCTCAGAACAGGTTACATCCATCGTCTGCAAAATTATGTCGCGTGTTGCGGTATGGAAAAAAACTGAAAACATTATATTAGAACACAGAAAAAGCTTCGAAGAAGATGTAATCGCCAATAAGAAGCAGTACTATTCTAGATTTAGTTAGCGGTAATTCACTTATTTGCCGGGTTTGGTATATTGGACATGACCGACGACCTATATATTTCGCATGAAACGACGTCTGGAAATCACATTGCGCGGGGGAATGTGAAAACTGTTCATATGTAGTAAAAATTTGAGAGATCCGCTCGCTTTCGTCATTTGCCATCGAATCGACTTGATGCCAGATCGTCACATTGGCCGCTTTTCTCTCTGAAACAGTTACATTTATCGTCTGGAAATGTATGTCGCGTATTGCAATATGCGGAAGAAACTGAAAACATCATATTAGAACACAAAAAAAGCTTCTAAGAAGATGTAATCGAAAGTAGCAAGCAGAACTATACTATTGACTTATTTGCCGGCTTTGGTGCATTAAACAGCAGTTCAAATGGCTCTGAGCACAATGGGACTCAACTGCTGAGGTCGTTAGTCCCCTAGAACTTAGAACTACTTAAACCTAACTCAACCAAGGAGATCACACACATCCATGCCCCAGGCAGGATTCGAACCTGCGATCTTAGCAGTCGCACGGTTGGACATGAGCTAGGAGCTTAAGATTTTGCATGAAAGTACGTCTGTACGCCACGTTGCACGGGAGAATGTGAAAAGTGTTCATATGTACTAACAACATGAGAAATCCGCCCGTTTTCGACATTTGCCATTGAATCGACTTATTGTCAGATCGTCATATTGGCTACTTTTCTCTCTGAAACGGTTACATTTATCGTCTGTAAAGTTATGTCGCGTGTTGGGGTATGCGGAAAAAACTGAAAACATTATATTAAAACACAGAAAAAGCTTCAAAGAAGATATAATCGAAAGTAGGAAGCAGTAATATACATGCTTTAGTTATCGGTTATTCACTTATTTGCCGCCTTGGTGCATTGGACATGAGCTAGGACCTTAAGATTATGCATGAGAGTACGTCTGTACGCCACGTTGCACGGGAGAATATAAAAAATGTTCATATGCAGTAACAACATGAGAATTCCGCCCGTTTTCGACATTTTCCATCGAATCGACTTATTGTCGGATCGTAATATTTTCCGCTTTTCTCTCTGAAACGGTTACATTTAGCGGCTGCAAAAGTATGTCGCGTGTTGCGGTATGCAGAAAAAACTGAAAACATCATATTAGAACACAGAAAAAGCTTCTAAGAAGATGTAATAGCCAATAAGAAGCAGTACTATTCAAGATATAGTTATCGGTAATTCACTTATTTGCCGATTTTGGTATATTGGACATGACCGACGACCTATAGATTTCGCATGAAACGACGTCTGGAAATCACATTGCGCGCTGGAATGTGAAAACTGTTCATATGTAGTAAAAATTTGAGAGATCCGCCCGGTTTCGTCATTTGCCATCGAATCGACTTGATGCCAGATCGTCACATTGGCCGCTTTTCTCTCTGAAACAGTTACATTTATCGTCTGGAAATGTATGTCGCGTATTGCAATATGCGGAAGAAACTGAAAACATCATATTAGAACACAAAAAAAGCTTCTAAGAAGATGTAATCGAAAGTAGCAACCAGAAATATACTATTGACTTATTTGCCGGCTTTGGTGCATTGAACATCAGTTCAAATGGCTCTGAGCACAATGGGACTCAACTGCTGAGGTCGTTAGTCCCCTAGAACTTAGAACTACTTAAACCTAACTCACCCAAGGAGATCACACACATCCATGCCCCAGGCAGGATTCGGACCTGCGACCTTAGCAGTCGCACGGTTGGACATGAGCTAGGACCTTAAGATTTTGCATGAAAGTACGTATGTACGCCACGTTGCACGGGAGAATGTGAAAAGTGTTCATATGTACTAACAACATGAGAAATCCGCCCGTTTTCGACATTTGCCATTGAATCGACTTATTGTCAGATCGTCATATTGGCTACTTTTCTCTCTGAAACGGTTACATTTATCGTCTGTAAAGTTATGTCGCGTGTTGGGGTATGCGGAAAAAACTGAAAACGTTATATTAGAACACAGAAAAAGCTTTAAAGAAGATATAATCATAAGTAGGAAGCAGTAGTATACATGCTTTAGTTATCGGTTATTCACTTATTTGCGCCTTGGTGCATTGGACATGAGCTAGGACCTTAAGATTATGCATGAGAGTACGTCTGTACGCCACGTTGCACGGGAGAATATAAAAAATGTTCATATGTAGTAACAACATGAGAAATCCGCCCGTTTTCGACATTTTCCATCGAATCGACTTAATGTCAGATCGTCATATTGGCCGCTTTTCTCTCTGAAACGGTTACATTTAGCGGCTGCAAAAGTATGTCGCGTGTTGCGGTATGCAGAAAAAACTGAAAACATCATATTAGAACACAGAAAAAGCTTCTAAGAAGATGTAATAGCCAATAAGAAGCAGTACTATTCAAGTTTAAATATCGGTTTATTCACTTATTTGCCTTCTTTGGTACATTGGACATGAGCTAAGATCTTAAGATTTTGCATGAAAGTACGTCTATACGTCACGTTGTACGGGAGAATGAGAAAAGCTTTCATATGTTGTAACACCATGAGAAATCCGCCCGTTTTCGTCATTTGCCATAAGAATCGACTTAACGCCAGATCGTCATATTGGTCGATTTTCTCTCTGAATCGGTCACATTCATCGTCTGCAAAGTTATGTCTCTTGCCGCGGTATGCGGAGACACTAAAAGCACCATAGTAGAACACAGAAGAAGCTTCTAAGAAGATTTTATCGGCCAGTAACAAGCAGTAGTAGTCAAGTTTTAGTTATCGGTTATTCACTTATTTGCCGGCTTTTGTACATTGCACATGACCGACGACCTAAAGATTCAGCATGAAACCACGTCTGGAAACCACGTTGCACGGGAGAATGTGGAAACTGTTCATACGTAGTAAAAACTTCAGAAATCCGCCCGCTTTCGTCATTTGCTATCGAATCGACTTGATTGCCACATCTTCACATTGGCCGCTTTTCTCTCTGAAACGGTTACATTTATCGTCTGCAAAATTATGTCGCGTGTTGCGGTATGCGGAGAAAACTGAAAACATCATATTATAACACAGAAATATCTTCTAAGAAGATGTAGTAGCCAGTAAGAAGCAGTACTATTCAAGTTTTAGTTATCGGTTATTCCCTTATTTGTCGGCTTTGGTGCATTGGACAAGAGCTAGGACCTTACGATTTTGCATAAAAGTACGTCTGTACGCCAGAATACAGCATTTTCAGTTGTCAGACGGCTTCTAAAACCGAACTGTTCATTTGACAGCAAATTGTGTGATATCAAGTGATCAATTAACCTTACATGCACAGCCTTTTCGGTAACTTTTGCAAACACTGATGGCATAGAAGTAGGTCTAAAATTATCTATATTATCCCTTTCTCCCTTTTCATAAAGCGGCTTTACTGATGAGTACTTTAATCGGTCAGGAAACTGACCAACTCTAAAGGAAAAATTGCAAATATGGCTAAATACAGGGCTAACATGTGCAGCACAGTACTTTAATATGCTTCTAGGCACTCCATCATATCCATGAGAGTCCTTAGTCTTCAGTGATATAGTTATTGACTCAATCTCTCTCTTGTTTGTATCACAGAGGAGTATTTCAGACGTCAATCTCAGAAAGGTATTTGCGAAGAAATTTGTATGATTTCCTGTTGAAACTAAATTTTTATTTAGCTTGATTGTGACTACTTCTAACATTTTGATATAATTCGCCCTATGTTCTACATGAAATCATTATCCCACTAGTCAGCCAACTGTGCTGTCTATTACTGCTAGTACCCCATTCAGAATGTTCTAATGGAAAACAACTCTCAAAGAGCATGAGAAATGTGCCATGGAAAGCATTGTATTTATCATCTGTATTATTGGCACTATAAACATCTTGCCACTCTTGTTCCTTGACAAGTTTTAAAAACACTCTATTGCTGTTGGATTGACTTTCCTACGTTCTTTGTAACTAAATATGACATTGGGTTGAGTACAAAAACCTTTTAGTGTTAAAATTTGTGCATTATGGTCTGAAAGGCCATTCCCTTTTTTACTAACAGGATGCCCATCTAGTATTGAAGAACGAATAAAAATATTGTCTATAATTGTGCTACTATTCGCCTGCACCCTAGTTTGAAAAAAAAAAAAAAAACACAGTTGGCATCAGATCATATGAATTTAGGAGATCTACCAACATCATTTTTCTTGGGACCGAGCGAGGTGGCGCAGTGGTTAAGGCACTGGACTCACATTCGGGAGGACGACGGTTCAGTCCCGCGTTCAGCCATCTTGATTCAGGTTTTCCGTGATTTCCCTAAATCACTCCCGGCAAATTCTGGGTTAGTTCCTCTCAAAGGGCATGGCCGACTTCCTTCCCCATCGTTCCCTAATCCGATGAGACCAATGACATCGCTGTCTGGTCTCCTTCCCCAAACAACCCAACCCCCCTTTTTCTTGCACAATCATATACAAAATTAATATTGAATTCCCCACATATAACTACTTTCTGGTACTTCCTACAAAGTGAATCAAGAACCCTCTCTAGCTTAAGCAAAAATGCTCTGAAGTTTGAGTTAGAGGCCCTATAAACACCAGCAATTAGAAGTTGAGTTTCACTAAATTCAACAAATGCTGCACAACTTTCAAATATCTGTTCAGTGCAGTGTCGTGATAAGTCTATGGACTCAAATAACGTACTGTTTTTTATGTACGGAGACACCTCCCCACCCCGCAAGGAACTCCTTGAGAAACAGCCAGGTAATATGTAGCCTGGTAAAGGAAGCCTATAAATTATCAATTTATTGAAGTGGTGCTCTGATATACAAATAATTTCAGCGTTAACATCTGTTAGCAGTTCACTAACTTTATCTCTAATAACTCTTATATTCTGATGAAATATGCCAATTCCTTCTCTACTTGGAAACATTACATCCTCTGGAGGAGAGCCCTTAGAGGCACGCCGGCCGCGGTGGTCTTGCGGTTCTAAGCGCTCAGTTCGGAACCGCGCGACTGCTACGGTCGCAGGTTCGAATCCTGCCTCGGGCATGGATGTGTGTGACGTCCTTAGGTTAGTTAGGTTTAATTAGTTCTAAGTTCTAGGCGACTGATGACCCCATATGTTAATTTGCATAGTGCTCAGAGCCATTAGAACCATTTTTGAACCTTAGAGGCACTTCCTTTAAGCTGGTATACCAATCAGCTGACTTCAGTATTAAAAAGGTGCAGCTCTAACACCAAATACTACAGGAATTTTTCCATGAGTGACACCACTACCGCCACCACCACCCACTACACTGTCACCTATAAGCTTAGGTAGCCTCTCCTTCGCATACCTATTGAGGTGCAGGCCATGCCTAGTGAAACCCCATCTACTGATAGACCCAACTGGCACCACTGAGATGTGATCCATGCCCTCTGCCATCACTGCACTCCCCAGCCCCACAATTACGCCCCCAACAGCCGCATTAAGGTGTGGCCGATCATTATGCTGAAACAGTTGCACGAAAAGCACATTAGTGCCACCAGTTTGAGTAGCTATCTTAACCAAGTCACCACTGACATCATACCCCCTGTCCCTATTGCGACTGCTCCCAGCACCACCCACTATCACTACCTGATCCTCCTTTGTAAAATTCTTACATAACTCCCCTATGCTTTCAGCCACCTGAGCCAACCCTGCATTAGGCTTCACAATGCTTGTGACCTGGTACTCACTCCACAAAACTTCTTGCAAATGCTGGCCTACACCTCTACCCGGTAACTACCTAGCAGCAGAACCTAGGCCTCCTAATTGCTGAGGACGGCTGCAAGTTACCTCCATATACAGCTACACGAGGCTCCTCTCCGCTCAACTTTGACAGTTTGTCGTATCTATTGCATGTATGCAAAGTAAAACTGTCTGACTACCTCCTTTTCCTATCTATCTTCTTGTCAACTGCCAGTTCCCATTCCCCAGCACCGTTCACCCTCCTCAACTTATCTAGTTCCTCCTTTGCGCATTGTAACTGCACCTGAAGGGCACAGATCTTACAATCCTGCTCCTCTATTAACTTGTTTCTATTACAGATTCTACATTCCCAGGACAGGATCACCCTCAAATGACCACTGGCTTCCCCACCGCATTCCCCCCAATGAAAATACTTTGAACAAATCCCACAGCTTTATCCACTACTCACAAACCTACGACATAGCAATCACTTCTCACTCACGATAAAATTTTACAGTTACTAAAAAAAACTATACGTCTACGTTACCAAAGTTCAGTTACAAAAGCAGCACTATTTAAGAACTAACAACTATGGTCTCGAAATTCTCTGCCTACTAAGAAAGCAGCTACTTGTATTAATACTACTACAACACAGCCGATACCAATACCAGCAAAACTTCACAAAATTATTGGCTAAAACCAAAAAATTTAAACTAAACGCCAGTTGAAAACTAAAGCACGAAATTTACTAAACGACTTCAACACACTGAAAACTCTATAAAACACAGCGAGCGAACGATTACAAGAGTTTATTAAGTCATTATTTCGCCAAAAATGGCAAGCAACACCACTGCAATCTATTCAGTTTAATAACGTATTACAGAGCACAAACAAGTTCGTCAGTACTTAGCTTATAACCGCTGCAGATGCAGTGCACGCCGCAAAATGTAAACACGCTGATGAGGCGCGAGGCTTAGACGAACCATGGAAGCACACTTACACATAATAGACCACTCGAGTCAATACCACAGGAAGAAACACTGAGATAAATGAATATCCACAAATAATTTGCTTTTACGGCAAAAATAATAACACAAAAAAACTTTAAAATCCGTAAATGAAGTCTAAAATTTATAAAACATTAACAAGCTATTTCAACAGCAGTGCAGCTCATGTGACGTCACACCCATGATGATCTGCCCCCCCCCCCCCTGGGAAGGTGGCTATCTACCCCACCTTCGAAATATGCCTATCTATCCCCCTCAGAAGATATCTACCGAGCTACCCATCCATGGAAGATCTCTGTCAACCTGCACCTCCCCTCCCCCCTCAGATGATGTCTGTGTACCTACCCACACCCTTGGAATATGTCTGTCTACCTAAACCCCCCCTCCCCCCTTAGAATATATATGACTACCTACCCCTCCCCACAGAATATGAATGTCTACCTACCCCACCCCTCGGGAGATGTCTGTGTACCTACCCCTCTCAGATGATATCTACCTACACCTCCCACATCGGAAGATTTCATACTACCTCTACCCCATCGAAAGCTGTCTGTCTCTCATCGCCCCACCACCTAATATGTAATTCTACCTACTTGCTCCTTATAAAATGTCAGTCTACGTAACTCTCCACAGGAGATGTCTGTCTACCTGCCCCCTCGTCAGATGTCTGCCTACCTCACCCCCCTAAGGAAGATGTTTGTCCACCTACCTCACCCTGTGAAGATGTCTATCTATACCCCCACAAAAACTCTCTCCCCACCTCGTAAGATGTCTATCACCCTGAAAGATGTCTCTCAACACCCCCCCCCCCCCCCACACTAAGGAGAAGTCTATCTACCTACCTGCCCTCTCGGAATTTGTCTGTCTACCTATCCCAACCCCTACTCAGCCCCCCCACTCGGAAGTTGTTTACCCCTGTCTCGGAAGATGTCTATAGACCCCCAAACTTTGGAAGGTGTCTTCCAGCCCCTCAGGCGATGTCTGTCTACCCCCCCCCCCCCCTCAGAAGATGTCTGTCAGCATACCAACCACCCTGGAATTAGTCTGTCTACCTACCAACTGCCTCGGAATATATCTGTCTACCTCCCACCTCGGAAAATGTCTTCCAAACACAGTCTCAGAAAAGCCCAGTCTACCAACTGCCAAATTTCAACCCCCAGAAGATTTCTATCCAACCCCCCCCCCCCACTCGGAATATGTCTATCTACCTCCACTCTTGGTAGCTATCTACACCTCCCTCTCAGAGAATCTCTAACCCCACTCTCATAGGATGTCTACCTACCCTCACCACCATTCGAAGATGTCTACCCCTTGGAGGATGTCTACTCCACCTGGAATATGTCTGTCTACCCACGTTGGATGATGTCTGTCTATCTACTCAGCCCCCCTGGGAAGATGTCTGTTAAACTACCACCCCTTGGAATTTGTTTATCTATCATTACCTGCACAAAATATGTCCATCAACCTACAATCTCCTTCTGAAGATATCTGTCTACCTACAGCTCCCGCTTGGAAGATGTCTGTCTACCTACAACCCCTCAGAAGACGTCTGTCTACCTATCTCCACATCAGAAAATGTCTCTCATCTCCCCACCCTTAGAATATGTCTGTCTACCTACACTCCCCATCGGAAATGTCTGTCTACCTAAGCTCCCTCAAACCATGTCCGATTAGCTGTCCACCCCGGAAGATGTCTGTCTACCTACCCAACCATCAGAAGATGTCTGTGTACCTACCCCTCCCCCTCGGAAAATGTCTGTCTCTCATCCCCCTACCCTGAGTATATGTCTGTCTACTTACCTGCCCCCCCTTGGAAAGATCTCTGTATACCTAAACCCAGCCCTCAGAAGATGTATGACTACCTACCCCTTCCATTGGAAGATGTATGTTTTCCAACCCTCCCTTCGGAATATTTCTGCCTACCTACCATCGATCACAAAGGATGTCTGTCAGCCTACAATTCCTTACTGGTGTCTGTCTACATACCCACCAACACTCGGAAGAAGTTTGTCTACCTGCCACTCCTTAGGAAATGTTGGTCTACCAAACCCCTTAGAAGATGTCTGTCTACCTATACACCTCTGATAAGACTGTCTACCTAACCCCCTCTGTAGATGCCTGTCTACCTACCCCCTTGGAATATGTCCGTCCTCCTACAACTCTTCAGAATATGTCTGCCTACCTACCCCCCTCTTGTAAGATATCTGTCTACATATCCCCCCCCCCCCCCCGCATGATCTGTCTACCTACCCCCTTCCCCTGTCATAAGATGAATGTCTACCTAAACCCCTCAGAAGATGTATGCCTATCTACCCCCTTCAAATGATTCGATTTTATCCCTCCTGTGGGAGATATCTGTCTCCCTACCCCTACCTCTGAGGATATCTGTCTGCCTACCCAACCCCCCCCTCTCGGAAGTTGTTAAACTACCACTCCTCTGGGAAGATATCTACTCCCACATCAGAGAATGTCCACACCCCTCTTGTAGGATGTCTGTATACCAAAACGCATACTTTGGAAGATGTCTCCCCCCCTTTGAAAGATGTCTGTCTACCATGAACACCCCTCAGAAGATGTCTGAGTACTGAACTCACCCTCAGAATATATCTCCTCCTTACCTACCCCCCCCTCCCTTGGAATATGTCTGTCTACCTACCCATTTCCCATAAGAAGATGACTGTCTACCTTATTCCCCTCAGAAGGTGTATGTCTACATGCCACACCTCGGAACATGTCTGCCTACCTAAAACCCTCGGAAGAGGTCCATCTACCTCGCATCTTGGAAGATATTTATTTACACCCCTCTTGGAAGATATCTACCCCTGTGTTGGAGGATGACTACCTCCCTCTCGGATGATGTCTACCCTCTCTCTGAAATGTCTGTCTACATACCCTCCTCTCAAAAGATATTTCTCCTCCCTCAGATGATGTAAGTCTATCAACCCTCAAATGGAAAATGTCTGTCCTCCTAATCCCCCTCGGAAGATGTCTGTATACCTACCCACCTGTCTGTCTACGTACCCCCACTCCCATGATGTCTGTCTACCTCCCCCTTAGGTATATGTCTGTATACCTACACCCGTTCGGAAGATGTCTGTATACCAAACACTCCTCCGAAGATGACTATCTACCTACCCTGCCTCAGAAGGTGTCAGTCTACCTAACCCCTCGTTGGAAGATGTCTGTCTACAAAACTTCACTGGGAAGTTGTCTGCCTACCTAACCCTGTCCACGATAATTGTCTGTTTACCAACACCTCTGCTTCGGAAGATGTCTGCCTACCTACAAATCCCACAACAGAAGAGGTCTGTCTACCTACTTACACCCCTTGGAAGATGTCTCTCTACATCCCTCCAGTCATAAAGTATTGTCTACCAACCCATACTTCTGAATATGTCTGTCAGCCTACCCCAGAAGATGATTGTCTAATTACCCCCTCATCTGAAGATGTCTGTCTACCTAGACCCCACGTGGAAAATGTATGTCTATGTACACCCCTCGGAAAATGTCTGTCTCCCTACACCCCCTCAGAAGATGTGTGTCTACCTACATGAACTTTTGTATGATATCTGTCTACGACGCCCGCACTTGGAAGATGTTTGTCTACCTACCGCACCCATTGGAATATGTCTGTCTATGTACCCACCAACCATCGGAAGATGTATGTCCACCTACACATCCCCCTCGGAAGATGTCTGTCTACCTACACTCATCAGAAGATGTTGTCTACTTTCCACCATCGGAAAATGTCTCTCTACCTACCCCTCTTGGCAAATGTCATTCTACGCCACCCCTCTGAAGAGGTCAGTTTACCTACAACCCCCCAGAAGAAGTCTGTCTAACTACCCCCCCTCTCGAAAAATGTCTATAGTCACCCTGCCTCGGACAATGTCTCTCTGCCTATGCCCCATCATGGAAGATGTCAGTCTACCCACCCACCCATCAGAAGAAGGTTGTCTAAACCATCCCCTCACATGATATGTCTGCCTACCAACCCCCTATTGGAAGATGTCTGGCTACCTACCCCACCCCACATCTGAAGATGTCTGTCTACCAACCCTCCACTTGGAAGATATCTGTCCTCCTACAACCCCTCAGAAGATGCCAGTCTACATAAACCCTCTCAGACATTATCTGCCTAAATACCCCTCCTCGGATGGTTTCTGTCTACCTACACCCACAACCCGTCATAATATGAATGTTTACCTAAACCCCTCAGAAGATGTATGCCTATCTACCCCCTTCAAATGATTCGATTTTATCCCTCCTGTGGGAGATATCTGTCTCCCTACCCCTACCTCTGAGGATATCTGTCTGCCTACCCAACCCCCCCCTCTCGGAAGTTGTTAAACTACCACTCCTCTGGGAAGATATCTACTCCCACATCAGAGAATGTCCACACCCCTCTTGTAGGATGTCTGTATACCAAAACGCATACTTTGGAAGATGTCTCCCCCCCTTTGAAAGATGTCTGTCTACCATGAACACCCCTCAGAAGATGTCTGAGTACTGAACTCACCCTCAGAATATATCTCCTCCTTACCTACCCCCCCTCCCTTGGAATATGTCTGTCTACCTACCCATTTCCCATAAGAAGATGACTGTCTACCTTATTCCCCTCAGAAGGTGTA